>NC_083276.1:17281079-17634204 GCF_963506605.1 Zootoca vivipara
GTGTCATTTTTTCATTACTGATTAAAATTAAAAATCTGCTTGGCAAATCCATTGTAAAAGAATTCCTTCATGAAAATCGACGGGTACAAATTATTTTGTCAATCGCCTGGCAGTCAAAATGTGAGTGGAGATTGTTTCATGCCCATTTTATTTTCTTTCCCCCACTCCCCCCCACCCCCGGGCACACCAACATATTCTTATAACAAAGTTTTTAAAAAGCATAGGTGGCTGCATTGGATATATGTGTGTCTAATCTATCTATCTATCTATCTATCTATCTATCTATCTATCTATCTATCTATCTATCTATCTATCATCTATCTATCTATCATCTATCTATCTTGTTTTGATTTGATCTTTCTGTGCCCTTTCCCTTATCTTAAGGGGGGGGGGAGAGGGTTCCCCGCCCCTCCTTATTCTATGTCTCATTCTTATTCTACAGCTCTGTGCTGCATAATTTTCTAATGGTGTGTAATGACAGGTGAATAATAGTAATAAAAGTCTTTATTAGGGATAGAAGTCTGAGAAACACACACACACACACACAGTCTGAAATGCAGACTGGGCAGAAAAATTCTATGGCTATTTTTCTGGCACCATCTGTAGAAGATGTGCCCTGTTTTCAAACAGTTAACAACAACAACTGCCCCATATCCTTGGGAAAAGGGTGTCAGCTGCCAACTTTTCAAATAGCCCACTGAAGCTTTGTCTTTGATATTAGCTTGATGTGAAGGTATCGGTAATGGCTCCCAGACCCTCCAAGTGTCCCTATTTTCCACTTCTGGATTTACGAAAGCCACCCCGGTTTCTGATTTGATCCCGGAATGTCCCGCTTTTCCTTAGGACACCCCCATTTCCATCAGAGAAATGCTGGAGGTATGGAGTTATGTCATCCCTGAGGCAAAGAGATAAGTAACCATACAATCTTTAGAAGACATCAGAAGGTGTCTTCTGTATAAAGAAGTATTTTAATGTTTAATGTTTACCGTATTGGCCCAAATATAAGCCACACCCGAATATAAGACGCACCTTTAAAATTGGAAGGGGGGGGGAAGGGAAAAAAAATACCCGAATATAAGCCGCTCCATTCCTTGCTGCTCATACTGGGGGGGGGGCGCACTGTGTTGCCAGCGGCCTTTCCCCTTCCTCGCTCTCTCCCTTCCCGGCTTTGGGGGAGAGGGCGGGTGCCGCTTTGCCGTGCTCCTGGCGCTGTTTGCCCCGCGCTCCTGGCTGCCTACCATACGGTCGCAAATAAAAGCCACACTTTAACTTTTCACAGTCAGAATTTCAGGGGGAAAGTGAGGCTTATATTCAGGCCAATACGGAATTATGTTTTTATATAAGTTGGAAAGTGCACAGAGTGGCTAGGGCAACCCAGTCAGATGGGCAGGGTATGAATAATAAAGTTGTTGTTGTTGAATTGGACACCCCTACGGTATCCTAAACGGCCTCGGTCCTGTATACCTGAAGGAGCGTCTCCACCCCCATCATTCAGCCCGGACACTGAGATCCAGTGCCGAGGGCCTTCTGGTGGTTCCCTCATTGCAAGAAGTGAGGTTACAGGGAACCAGACAGAGGGCCTTCTCGGTAGTGGCACTCGCCCTGTGGAACGCCCTTCCGAGATATGTCAAGGAAATAAGCAGCTATCCTGTTTTTAAAAGACACCTGAAGGCAGGGAAGTTTTTAATATTTAATGCTTTATTGTTTTAATATTCAATTGGGAGCCATCCCGAGTGGCTAGGGAGACTCAGCCAGATGGGCGGGGTACAAATAATAAATTATTATTATTATTATTATTATTATTATTATTATTATTATTATTATTATGGTATGGGCTCATGCTTATTGTGAGGCCCTATCACCAGAGGCAGCATGGCATGCTGGTTAGAGTGTTGGACTAAGACCTGGGAGATCCAGCCTTGAAGCTCTATGGCTGACCTAGGGCCAGTCATTTTCTCCTCACAGCATGGTTGTAATGACAATATTTATTTATCAAATTTCTACCCTGTCCTTCCTTCCCAGGGAAGCCCAGTGTGGCAGAGGGAGAACCATGTACACCCTTGACACTTTACCATTCCAGCCCATGTTCTTCTTGGAGTGGAAAGATGAAGTTGTTGTTTTTTTAAAGGGAACCAAACCAACCACTTAAACAGGTTCGTAAGAGTGGACTATTCAAATTCCTTACAATGACTTGGACCACTAAGCCAGACTTCATCTTGCATAGTCTCCATCCAAAAACTACAGCTACTTTAGTCTCTCCCCCCTCCAAGTTTATTACGCTCCATGGAGAACATAGACGTGGAGGTGGAGGAAGAAGAAGATGAACAGGAGGAAGAAGAATGCTCTCATGTTTTTCTTGGAGTTTCAGATGTGAAGGTATTGATCTTTTGGTTTCCCATTGAGATCTTTCTTATAGATATATATTTTTGTTTTTTAAAAAATCAATCCACTTTCGTTATGCTTTGCCCTTGGTGTCTGTGCATCTCTGTGAACAATTGAAGGGAGACAAACTGTAGCAGTGTATAACATTATCTTGCAGTGGTGACCCAGATGTGCAATTCTGTCTCTTCCTAACCTTTGCCTTTATGTATATAGCTTTTGTGCATGGGTTTTTAAATAAAATGCAGCTGTTTCCAGGCTTTCCAGAGGAAAGGTCAGTGGAGAGCAAATATGTGCGTTGTTTTGGTTTTTTGGGTGGGTTTTTCCCCCTTCTTCTTTTCAGCTGTTGCTAAAGTTGCATGCAGATGTTGATGCCTTGTCCTGCTACACTAAAAAGTACTGTGGGGGGTTTGCTGCTACTTTCCAGACAATTGCACTGAATTTTTGCTGCTTCAGTGGTTATTGTTCGTGGTGTGGGTAATAATTGAAGACAATGGGTTGAGAGGAAGAAAGAAAGAAGCAAAAGGGCAAACCGAAGGCCTTGGATCCCCCCCAACGTGACAGGGGTCTGTTTTAAATAAGAATTTTACAAGTTGCCAAGAAATACTAATATGTCACTGTTTGTTTATGCCTTCAGAGAATATTTAGCGGGGTGATGGAGGGACAAGTGTCAACCTCAGCTTATTAATGACAAAGATTTAATGTGACAGGGGCCTCTGGAATATTTCCTGGGCACTGGAAACAGGTGCCATGGAACAGCGTTCCCCAAGCTGGTGCCCTCCAGATGTTCTAGAACTACCAACAACCCTGATGGTTGGGGCCAATAAGAGTTACTGTCCTGTCACATCTGGAGGTGCGAGGTTGGGGAAAGTTGATGCAGAGGTTGTTTCTTGCTGCCGTGTGTGTGGCAGATGTTTCCATCCCACAACCTGTTCTGGATGGACTCAGTTGGTAGGTCCCATTTTTTAAATTGTAGTTTGCATGAAGAGGAATCAGGATTCAGAGGGTGGTCTCAAGGCCCATTCCTAGATACTTATCGTTCCTAGATGGATTCTCTTTTTTAAAAAAACAAAACAAAAACAAAAACACCACAGACATAAACAAACCTGTGCACTCTCCTAAGAATACTGGTTTTGGTTAATTGCTTTTCCAATTTCAATGAGTCCTCGTGTGGCCTCTCTACATAGGAGCCTGAGAGACTGGGAGACATAGAGTATGATGTCCCTCATTTTTGAAAAAGAAGAACAGAAACCAATCTTTCTCAAATCTAATCCTTTTTAACACGCCCTGGATGACCCTCCCTTTCTGCATAAGGTTAACTGAGAGGGCTATTTCCCCACACAGGCTTAATCCAGGTCTCCATCGGTGGCTCTGATTTGGCTTTCCAATAATGAGCCACAGCCAGCCATGCTGTTGTCAACAAAAAAGAACACCAGGTCCTTGTGTTTTGTCACTGGGGTTGTGTCTCACTTTCCAGCAATAATAGAGATGCAGGTGGCACTGTGGTCTAAACCACTGAGCCTCTTGGACAGGCATAGGCAAACTCGGCCCTCCAGATGTTTTGAGGCTACAATTCCCATCATCCCTGACCACTGGTCTTGTTAGCTAGGGATGATGGGAGTTGTAGTCCCAAAACATCTGGAGGGCCGAGTTTGCCTATGCCTGCTCTTGGGCTTGCCAATCGGAAGGTCGGGGGTTTAAATATCTGCAACGGAGTGAGCTCCCGTTGCTCTGTCCCAGCTCCTGCCAACTTAGCAGTTCAAAAGCATGCCAGTGCAAGTAGATAAATAGGTACCACTGCGGCAGGAAGGTAAACAGTGTTTCCGTGTGCTCTGGTTTCCATCACGATGTTCCGTTGCGCCATAAGTGGTTTAGGTCATGCTGGCGGCATGACTTGCAAAGCTGCCTGAAAGCGAGATGAGCGCCGCAACACCATAGTTGCCTTTGACTGAACTTAACCATCCAGGTGTCCTTTACCTTTACCTGACTTTTCAGCAACAACAGGGGCTAAGGGTGAGTCTTCCTGCGAATTCACCAGGATTTTAATTTCCCTCAATATATACTTTTTGCAAAGAAACTTCACCCAACACAATGAATTCCTGACTTGTTTTCACAAATAGACACATTTGCGTGCACACTTTACCCTGGTATGTCTGTTTTTGTAATAGTTACTATGCTGGAAAACTGTATTGCAAAATTCATAGAAGTGCGAATTTTGAAAACGGGCTGCATTTCAGTTTACTTATTGTTTCAGAAAGTGCAAATTAGGTGGTTCGCCCTTCAGTGCAAACTGAATCAAGTGTTCCTTTCCTCTAAACCATATGCAGGCCTGCCATTTTTGGCAGCAACCCTGTGTTTCTCAGGAAATGTAGTTCCACCCAGAGGGTAATGGTGCACAAGCCCTGGGCACCACCGAGGCATAATTTATTTCATTCCCTCTCTTTATGTGCAGCTTTGAGTTTTTGAGACTGTTTAAAAAAGAAGTGTGAAGCCACTAACTTTGTGTGCTTTTTTGCCACTCTTGTAACCTAAAAGAATTGTCAAATAATTCAAGCCATATTTTGAACACATACCAAAACAAAAAAACACAGGATATTTCTCTGGTGTTGAGATGGTGGGTGCCAAGTTTCAGTTCTCTGGCAAGTTTTCCTAGGCTGTGATGTCAACCCCTGAAAAACAGAACATGTGGCAGAAGCTTGGCCTACCGAGAAGGAGGAGGGGGGTGAGCGCTAATAATGCCTGGGAAAGCTATACCAGGCTATATCTGAATCTGCAAGAACAGGTTTGGTGTCATAGCTTTCCAACCCATTATGCAATCTCTTCAGATGCTCAGGTCCTCTTCAGTTGCTTGCAGATTTCCCATGGGTATCTGGTTGGCCGCTGTGTGAACAGGATGCTGGAATTGATGGGCTACTGGCCTGACTCTGCAAGGCTGTTCTTATGTTATGTTCTTATGCAGAGATAATAACTTTTCTCTGTCCAGTTTCTCCACACCATACAAAATTTTAGACATCTCCAGTGTGTCTTCTCTTACTCATCTTTTTTCCATAAACAGCTAGAGGACATCCTCAACCCTACCTGGAGATGTTTGGGATTGAACCTGGAACCTTCTCCATGCAAAAAAGATGCTCTATGGCCCTTCCCCAAATGTAGCCTAACAACAACAACAACAACAACAACCTTTATACCCCATCCATCTAGCTGGGTTGCCCCAGTCACTCTAGGCAGCTTCCAACACATATAAAAAACATGACAATGTAGATGCCAGGTGAGCTTCTCCAAGGAGGGCATTCCACAACTGGGCTAGCACCCCATAAATGATACTCTACCTGGTCATTGCTCCCCTCCCCTCATTTGGTGGGGATGACTTAAGTACAATCAGCAATGGGTTTTGCGCGCACACTCCTTTGCACCGAGTTTGTGGAGCCAAATTCATTTGGGGAATTTGGTGTGTGTAGCATAATGTAGGGTCTAAACCGCAGAGCCTAGGGCTTGCCAATCAGAAGGTCAGCGGTTCGAATCCCTGTGACGGGGTGAGGTCCCCTTGCTTGGTCCCTGCTCCTGCCAACCTAGCAGTTCGAAACCACATCAAAGTGCAAGTAGATAAATAGGGAAGGTAAAAGGCGTTTCCGTGCACTGCTCCGGTTCGCCAGAAGCGGCTTAGTCATGCTGGCCACATGACCCAGAAGCTGTACACCGGTTCCCTCGGCTAGTAAAGTGAGATGAGCGCCGCAACCCCAGAGTCGTTCGCGACTGGACCTAATGGTAAGGGGTCCCTTTATCTTTACCTAGCATAATGTAAATCAGCTTTCAATTGCATTTTCTGAGAGGTGTGTGTGTGTGTTTGTTGTAGGGAGGGTGGGCAAGGAAATAAGATATGCATATATTGGCAAGACAATCTTTTGCCCATAATAATGTTTGGCCCACATTTGACAAAATGTCAATGTGATAAAAGCCACATGGCATGTGTCCAATGCAAAGTGTCTCGATATTACGGAAATTAAGTAGGTTTGAAAGAAAGGGTGACCCCTGTGTTCGGCATTTCTTGCAGAACTGGATTGCATACTGGTGAAATTCAATGTAGCAAACAGGCTTCCAAAAAAATAAAAAAAGAGAGAACTGTATAATGTCACAAACTAAGCCGATCTAAATGAAAGGCTTCTATCCTAACATTTAGCTTTTATAGAGCTCGTTACTACAGTAATAGAAATCTCAGCAAATTTCAAACTGAAATTTCCATCTGAAGTGTTTTTGGAAGGCTATTATTACCGACCTTCTAATTTCCACTGTAGCTAAGCATGTATTAATAACAAGGAGAGGTGAGGCAACTGCTGATATATCCAATGGTGCTTGACATTTAGTAGATGAATTAAAGTTTACAGTCCAATTGGTTTTTAACCAGTAATATTAGAGATCTTTGTTGCGAGCTTTTCTTTCCCCAGTTCTTTTCTCCCTCCCCTTCTCTCCGCCGTATTATAATTAGCCATTTCTATTATTTATATTTCTCTCTCCTCATTTGATGTGTATTTCATGGCAATGGAACGACAAGCATGGTGCATGCAGCGGCCAATCTGCATTTTGCAAATTAGCATTCTTGAACACAAAGAGCCTGGGCTAAATTCTACTCTAATTTATACCTTTAATAATCATGATATAAAGGGCTTATCGACACCATAGGCTTAATATCCATTCTTCCTTCAGGGGATTCTGGGACCTGTAGTTTGGCAACGAGTAGGGAGTGTTAGGCATATCTAACTGAGAATTCTCAACACCTTTCACCAGAGAACAACCCTCCCAGGATTATTTTGTGGAAACTTTGACACCAAACTGGATTCTTCCAGTGTTGTTCTTGGCATCTATCTGTCTCAAGAGACACTGGAAGAGTGTGCCATCCGCCGGTAAAGTCAAACAGTTGGAGAGTTACAGCGTCTGGTGTATGTTTTACTGCAGCTGGGGCAGGTTAAGGCATCCATTTCTGCTGTTCTCCGCACTCCTCCCAACGGTCATTTCTCCTCTGGTCACTGCTATGAATCACAACCTGACTGTCTCTCCCCAGGCATTGTAGTCCTCTGCAAGGGATTTCTATATGGCGGAGCTGATGTTTCCAGCACTTTAAGGTTCATTAAAACAACAACAACAACAACAACAACAACAACAACAACAACAACAACGGCCAAGCAGGGCATAACTTTAATGAATGAATGAATGAATGAATGAATGAATAAGAGGACTGATCCGAAGTAGGAATGTCTGAATGGCCAGCTGAATGCACTCAGAAGACTCCCTGCAATTGCAGTTCCTGATTGCAAAGAGGCCTGCAAATGCATTCACCTGAACTTAGTTTGAATCCCTCTTCATATCTTCTCACTCAAGGCAGGAATGTTGAGGTGCAAGGCAGGGCTGGTGTGTGTGTGGATTTTGTAGGTGTATGACTTGAGGAGAGTCCTGGGTGGTATAGAGAGCCAGTGTGGTATAGTGGCTAAGAGCGGTAGACTCATAATCTGGTGAACCGGATTCACATCCCCGCTCCTCCACATGCAGCTGCTGGGTGACCTTGGGCTAGCTACACTTCTCTGAAGTCTCTCAGCCTCACTCACCTCACAGAGTGTTTGTTGTGGGGGAGGAAGGGAAAGAATGTTAGCTGCTTTGAGACTCCTTAAAGGTAAAGGGACCCCTGACACGGAAACGCCGTTTACCTTTCCGCCAGAGCGGTCCCTATTTATCTATTTGCACTTTGATGTGCTTTCGAACTGCTAGGTGGGCAGGAGCTGGGACCGAGCAATGGGAGCTCACCCCATTGCAGGGATTTGAACCGCCGACCTTCTAATCAGCAAGCCCTAGACTCTGTGGTTTAACCCACAGCGCCACTGCTTAATTGACAAAGCACCTTATAAGTACACCCAGCAGGTCTCTTTTCTCTCTGACAAGGATAACCTTTGCAATGTTTTCAAACACATGTATTCAAACACCCGTGTTTCACTCTCATGCTTTAGATTTTTAGGTGGAAATAAAATTTTAGGTTTGCGCCATATGTAATGTATGAGGAGGCTCACAGTGGTCTCTGTTTTCGTGGTGACAGCACCACGCTACGGAACAACCTCCCCAGATGTCATCTCTGTGGTACTTTTGAAGCTAAATGTTGTCATCATCTGTCTTGTCTTGGAAGACTATGGAGGAGTGATCCTTTGGGGGTGAAGTCAAACTGTTGGAAGGTTACAATTCTTCCTGTGGCTGAAGACACCGATACAGAAGAGACATGTTTTGCTGCAGCTGGGGCAGATGAAGGCGTCTGGTTGTGCTGCTGCAGATGCACCATGACATTTCTCAAATACCTTGTTATTCACCCTAGCTTTAAACTGCATTTTAAACTAACTTTTTTGGTCTGTTGTTGCTTACAGCACAATCCTAACCATATCTACATTCCGAAGCAAGTCCTGCTGGATTTAATTGGGCTTAATCCCAGTGGCTTTAAGATCGCAGTCTTTAGTGTTTTTAAATTCAAGCTGTAATCCTGCCTCCATTACTAGGAACACTTTTTGTTGCTTTTTATTGCTTAAAGTTTATTTGAATTATGTTATGTTGCAGTTGTAATACTGTATTGTTTGTAAGCCGCCTGGGGAATATTCAGTGGTGGGCAGCCTTATTATTATTATTATTATTATTATTATTATTATTATTATTATTATTCCTGTGTGAACTAATGCCGTTTGATAAATGTGTGTGCTTAATTACAAACGTGCCTCTTTAATACCAAGTTCTTTTAAGCAAGACGAGAAACCTTATGAAGCCATATTTTCTTCATAGACTGCTATTCTGTGGGAATCAGGGAGCCTAGTTATGTCATTAAGTAGCAATTTATAATTAACTTATTCAAGTATCTGTGAAGGACAGGATGGAACCAAGGACAGAGACAGCTCTTCCACCCACATGTTCACACAAAAGTTATTGCTGCCTTTTTGCCAGAATCAGAAGATTCACTGAAGACAGCTGTCACGAAGCTGTTATTCTGTTGCTCGCTAGGCCCACATTGAATGTATTATTTTCACTTGACAGGAGGCCTGAGAGTTGAGTTAAGGGCCTCCCGATTTCCCCCAGCCCCCTGGTAAAAAGCTGTCCTTTGGCCATTAAAATGCAGGGCATTTCAAGGGCCCTCGAACACCTTCCCACCACAAACCCTCAGCGAAGAACGGTGCATAGAGATTGCCCCCCCCCCTTTACAATGCTCAATCATTTGTATCCTGCGCTTCCATCTAAAGGGCTATCGAAACCGCTAACATTTTTAAATGCCAATAAATACAATCAGGAAAGTATATATATAAAAAACAAACTGCAAAAGAAGATAGCGAGCAAGAAGTAGCACATCATTTAAAACATTTTATTGAAGAAGCCAATGCCTGCCAAAATAAGAGTTTGTACAGAATCTGTTTGAGGCAGGAATAGGGAGAGAAGTTTGACTCGTTTCACATTCAATTCTACCTGATCCGCACTTTCTGAAACAATACGCAAGCCAGCCTTTGAAATTCTCAGTTTTATGAATTTTTCAAGTAACACATACAAAATATATACCATATACTGGGGTGAAAAAAATGCATTTAAAAATATTACCGAAAATAATATTGCTCTGGGAGAGATGACCCCATCAGTATCAATGGGAGCTTCTTAGAGGCTGGGTATTTTTATCGGGACAATGGCAAGTTCAAACCACTTCCTTGCTGGTCATAGCTGCGGCCTTCTCAAAGCCATACCACTATCACCAGCGCCATAATAGCTACTCTACATTATTTAAAATGTGGTCATTAATTGCTTACACACAATTCAACATCATATGTAGTTTGACCACAAGACAGTGATGTTGACAATGTTCAGGCAGGCCCATATTGAAGAAGGCTGATTTTAAAGTATCCAGGTCCCAGGCTATTTAGGATTAATATAAAGAAAAAAACCAGTGCTTATGGGAGTGCTCTTTCACTCTATAAAATACATAAATAGGTACTGCTACAGAGGGAAGGTAAACGGCGTTTCCGTGTGCTGCTCTGGTTCGCCAGAAGCGGCTTTGCCATGCTGGTCATATGACCTGGAAGCTGTCTGCGGACATACGGTGGTTCCCTCGGCCTATAGAGCGAGATGAGCGCCGCAACCCCAGAGTCGGACACGACTGGACCTGATGGTCAGGGGCCCCTTTGCCTTTACCTTTAAATTAATAAGTAACAATAATACTGAGACATTTTATGCTCTTAAAAATCTGTTGGGTGATTACTGGTTGACTTGTCTAACGCCACCCAGGGAACTTCATGGACAAGTAGTGATTTGAACCCAGGCTGGCAATGCCATACTTTATTTACTGCAACAGCTCCCAGGTTTTTTAGTTCAGTGGGTGGGTGGATAGCTGGACTATGGACAGCTCTGCAGACCGGGGCAAAGCATGTATGCAGATTATAATGTGTTTGTAAAATGCTTCTGTTTGCCGTTGCTCATTCTGAGCTGAAGGCGTGGGAAGGGGACAGACAAATAAGTAGACCCTGAAGCCTGTGTAATTGCTGTACAGCTGATCCATGATTTTCAATATATATGTTCTTGAACTTTTAAATTTGACATCACCGTCCTCACACATTCATACATATTCTAGGCAGAAAATCCAGCTGTTGACTCTTAATAAAAATGTGAAGCACGTAACCACTCTGGTTATCAGAGATTCATAGAAACACGAGGTAGAAAATAACAATTGTCATATAGTCTATCTCCCTGTTATGGCAAGAACATTCCCCACTATATTGGGTGTTCTACTGCTCTGACCTTCCTGTCTTTTAGAAGTCCACAGAAATGAAGACTCCATTATGATGTACTGGTTATACTTTTGTATAAACGTCAATGGTACGCATCCCATTATTTTCTTATAGGTGTTCTTGGCTGTCTGTGTCTGCATATTCACAATGGTTAAAGCATTAACTGGTAGATGGGCACTGTAGTTTTCTGAGCCATGCCGGGGGCGGGGAGAAACCCATACAAGCTCTGTATACCTGTATGTATGCAAAATCTATCCCAAACGTCTTAAAATATATAGACTTGAAACATCTTCCTTGAAGAGTAAAAAAAGGGGCTCAACCCAGTTTCTTTCATTCTTTAAAATAAAATAAAATGAAATAAATGCACTTAATTCTTCTCTGGTTAACCATTGCTATAGTCCTATACTCTAAAATGAAAATCTAGCTATTAGTGAAGTAATCATTACAGATAAAGAATGTTACAGTGAAGAGCAAATGCTAAGACTTTTTCTTTCTATGGAGTTGTTCTAGAAAATTTTATTTTTTAAAGAGAAACCACGGTTTCTTTGACTAAGAACTGGAGGACATGATGGCACAATACTGGCTCTCAGTTTAATAAACCACTAGTGTCATTGAGCCCATTAAATAAACGGGCGCTAGAACATATGTGAGATGAGCGGCGGGGCCGCGGCCTTCCCTCCCTCTCTGCGCTCGGCCGTGGGGCGTGCCGGGAACGCAAGTAAACAAACTCGCTCTCCCGTCGTGCCCTGCGGCCAAGTGCAAAGAGGGAGGGAAGGCCGTCGCCCCGCCGCTCCTCTCACGGGCCAGGGAGGGTTGTGAGGAGGAGGAGGAGGAGGAGACAGCGGCGGACCAAGATGGCGGCATCGGGCTCCGGGGCCACGGCGGCGGCAGCTGCGGGAGCCGGACCAGGCTCTTCCTTGTCGTCAGGTGGCGCAGCGGCCGCGGGGGGGGGGGCGTCGTGGGTGTGTTGGCCGCCGCAGCGTCCAAGTATCTCTGCGTTCTAAGTCCCAGCGGCTGCCCGTGGGGCACATGCGCAGTAGCGCAAAACCAGGAACACAAGGACTGGACGCAGAGACACTTGGACTTTATTATATAGGATGGTTGTTAGGGTTAGGGTTATTGACTGGCAGCAGAGTGCTGAGCCTTGCCACCAGGTTAGTGAAACTGAAACCTACTATTCTTCGACATGCATAGTGGAAGAAAATAACCTGGTCTAGAAATATGTCCCAGTCTTTATGGTGAGTTCCGGCAGCTCTTTTTCTAGAAAAATGGCACTGGTGAAACCTAGTATTCTTCAACACACAGTGGAAGAAAATAACCTTGTCTATAAATGTGACCCAGCAGGCCTAAATTATTTTAGGCTAGAACCAAGTGAGATTGTCCATGCATTTTCATATAAATGTATGGCCAGACATTTCATAGACTTCATAAAGTATGAAATCCATATTCATTTAAAAAAAAGAGAGATTTTATTCTTGAACACAATATTTAAAGTAAAAAGCTTACACTGTAACATGACTAGTAGTTTCCAGAAGACAATCATAAAAAAACATGGCTTGTATGTAACTAAGTCATCCTCAGAGTAGACACATTTAAATGAATGGACATAAGTTAGTCATATCCATTGATTTCAGTGGCTCTACTTGAATATGACATATTTGGACACAACCCACTAAAGCAGGAGCATAGATCTTGTGCTCTCTGGATGATGTTGGACTATATCAGATGGTTGGTCATGCTCATTGGGGTTGATGGGAGTTAGAGACTGACAACATTTGTAGGGCCACAAGTTCTCCATCCCTACACTAAAGCAACATTAGTTAATATTAGCACAACTGGAGAAAGCAAACATTAACAGTGCCTACCAGTAAAATAGTTCAACCCCGTCAATCTGCATTGTGTGGCAATGTCCCTCCCTCCCCAGAAATAAGGAACAAGACACAGTGAAGTAAGTTTAAGTGGGTGAAAAGGCCACAACTTTATTGGTTAAGGATGTTGAGCGGTATTGGCTTAGGCATTGGACCCTAACCGACTATATCCGACTGCAACCCGTGTGTTACAGTCTGGGAGAAATTAACCACCAGAAAGGAGCCCAGTGATATGCATCTACTGAGACACCTCCTGTGGCCCACAACACCACCTCCGTAAAATGCGGAAGTGGTTTTCTTCCCCCCAAGTCTGCACAGATCAGAAGGCCAACAAAGCATAAGCTATGTTGTATGTACCTTCAGGGACCAGCAAGGCTGAAACAGCACACCTGAGCTCTGAAAACTGAGCTGTCTGGGGCCAACCTGAACTAGGAAGTCACCAAATGAAGGCAGGTTATGTGTCACTCCCAATAAAAGATCAATAAGGCCGTTAAAGTGATTTATTTTTTTAAAAAAATGGATTACAGAGAAGCATCCTTTTAGGAACTATTGTGAGTACAATAGCTGTTTGCTCCACTATATTGTCCTTTTTGTCTAAACACGCATTAAACTTGGGCAGACAATAAAAATTAATCCTGTTCTTTCATAAAAGGGAAGGTCATTTCCTTTGACCATCCCTAAGGGAGATGATGTCATTTTGCATGCTTGGATGTTTGCATTAAAATATATTATCCAGATCAATATTTAGGAAGAAAGGAAGGTTTAGGCTTGGTAACTTAGAGTGTATTTGTGGTAAAGGGATGTTGTAAAAGGGATGTATAATGAAGAGTGAAATGTCTGGTTACACTGACAAAAGAAATGGGGTTCTGTAGCCTCTGCTACAGGGACCCAGGTGGCGCTGTGGTTAAACCACTGAGCCTAGGGCTTGCTGATCAGAAGGTCGGCGGTTCGAATCCCTGTGACGGGGTGAGCTCCCGTTGCTTGGTCCCAGCTTCTGCCAACCTAGCAGTTCGAAAGCACGTCAAAATGCAAGTAGATAAATAGGAACCGCTACAGCGGGAAGGTAAACGGCGTTTCCATGTGCTGCTCTGGTTTGCCAGAAGTGGCTTTGTCATGCTGGCCACATGACCTGGAAGCTATACGCCGGCTCCCTCGGCCAATAATGCGAGATGAGCACGCAACCCCAGAGTCGGTCACGACTGGACCTAATGGTCAGGGGTCCCTTTACCTTTACCTAAGGCCTTCGACACTAAATTGTACTGCCCCATGGACTGCTAGAAGATCAAACCTATCAATTCTTAAGGAAATCAGCCCTGAGTGCTCCCTGGAAGGACAGATCGTGAAGCTGAGGCTCCAATACTTTGGCCACCTCATGAGAAGAGAAGAATCCTTGGAAAAGACCCTGATGTTGGGAAAGATTGAGGGCACTAGGAGAAGGGGACGACAGAGGACAAGATGGTTGGACAGTGTTCTCGAAGCTACGAACATGAGTTTGACCAAACTACGGGAGGCAGTGCAAGACAGAAGTGCCTGGCGTGCTATGGTCCATGGGGTCACGAAGAGTCGGACACGACTAAACGACTAAACAACAACAAGGCCTTCGACAGGGACACAGGTGGCGCTGTGGTTAAACCACTGAGCCTAGGGCTTGCTGATCAGAAGGTCGGCGGTTCGAATCCCTGTGACGGGGCGAGCTCCCGTTGCTTGGTCCCAGCTCCTGCCAACCTAGCAGTTCGAAAGCACGTCAAAATGCAAGTAGATAAATAGGAACCGCTACAGCGGGAAGGTAAACGGCGTTTCCATGTGCTGCTCTGGTTTGCCAGAAGCGGCTTTGTCATGCTGGCCACATGACCTGGAAGCTATACGCCGGCTCCCTCGGCCAATAATGCGAGATGAGCACGCAACCCCAGAGTCGGTCACGACTGGACCTAATGGTCAGGGGTCCCTTTACCTTTACCTAAGGCCTTCGACACTAAATTGTACTGCCCCATGGACTGTGCTTCTGAAAATTCACTGCCCAGATAAATTTGTGAACATCCTTCGGCTCCCCCATGATAATATGACAGCAACAATTGCTGATGACAATGGCTCTCAAAGTGAACCATTCACAGTGGAATCAGGTGTTAAACAGGGATGTGTTATAGCCCCAACACTATTTATTATCTTCAGCACCATGATCCTACACATTGTCAAAGAGAAACTCCCCACAGGGATAGAAATCATATATTACTGTTTACAATTTCTTGAGCCCTTCACCTATCTGCTAAGAGGTTGGCATTTTCTACAATTTTTGCTTTATATTTGTTAATTTTTCCCCAATCCTTATCAATTTTCTGTTGTGATATTCCTTTAGCATCTCCTAATTTCCTCGCCATATTCTGATATCTTACCATTTTAATTTGCCAATCCTCTATCTTTAAAGTTAAATCATTTTTCCATTGTTTTTGCGATGAGAAGTCTCGCGGATGCAGTTGAGAAGAAGCATAACGCTTCAAAAGGGAAGATTCAAATTCTGCTCTGTGATTTTTGATGGTGTGGTTACCATGCAATACTCACAGGAAACACAAACATTTAGCTATTACTTGCCACACAGCACCAGTATTCGGCACCCAAGGGTTTTGCACAAGCAGCCAACATTCAACATTAACTTGTGTGCATGGTCGTCAGAACATTACTATATCTGATGTGGAACTTGTAAGCATTTGACAGGCAGGATCTGACAGGTGGCAAGCAACAGACTTTAGAAAATTTCCAAAAGGGTCAAATTTTGAAATGTTATGTCAGATTTGGAATTCTGCAATTTGAATGTCAAATTCTTGGTCAAATTTTGCCCTCTGATTTTTTTGAAATTGTGGCAAATTTGAGAAACTGACGTAGCAAAGCACGCTGTACAAAGGAGGTGATGAAATCTAACACATCTGCGCAAACTTGGGGGCCCTTATTGTGTGTGCTAATAAGAAAGGTTGCATGAGGAGGCCACTGGCCTCTCAGCTTCGTTTGGGGACAGATTCTCTTTGCCCTCACTAAATGGGATTACTGTAATCACCTATGTCATTAATATGGCTAGTCAAAACTGAATCCTGTCACCTAATTCATGGATTCTGATACTGACGACTGACTCACCACAGAGTTTACGTATTGTGTTAAAGCTTAATACTTCTTCAAACTTAATGAAAAACTGCATTTCAAAAAGAAAGAAAAGAAAACAGCTCTTACTGTCAGGAAGTTCTTCCAAATTCCACCTAAACATTAGGAAGAACTTCCTGACAGTAAGAGCTGTTCGGCAGTTGAATTTGCTGCCAAGGAGTGTGGTGGAGTCTCCTTCTTTGGAGGTCTTTAAGCAGAGGCTTGACAGCCATCTGTCAGGAATGCTTTGATGGTGTTTCCTGCTTGGCAGGGGGTTGGACTGGATGGCCCTTGTGGTCTCTTCCAACTCTATGATTCTATGATTCTATGAAAAGGGGGCTGAAATTGTATGGGGATGAGGCAGAGCAGCAGTGGCGCTTTTACACTGGCACTGTTTTCAGTGGGGCAGGGATGGGGTTGGGCAAGGTGGCGACAAAGACAGGGTAGCTCCAGGTTGGTGGCATTGGCAGCTGCCAACAACCCAGGGCTCCCCCACCATCACCACCACATTGCTCTGCCCCACCCCATCTGAGCAAGTGGCCATCCCGCTTTCATGAACTGCTGGTGCTGCTTATGACCTCTGTTTTCCTCCAATGAAGATGCTCATGAAAAGGATGCCTGGGGAGTATCCCACATGTTTTCAAATGTGTTTGGTAGTCACACTCTTGCGCATAAGCGACAAGCAACTATTGGACAGTGACTATGACATCAACTGCCACATTGCTGGTGTTAGCATTCTGACTCCCTACCAACTGAGATGAAAAATTCCCCTTTCCTTCTCCTTTTTTTGCTTTTCTTCAGATGCCTAAGGCTCACACAGCAGGGCTACCGCCATAGGAAGCCACTGGCTGTGTCAAAGCACCCTGGATTAATCAGATAAAGAGAATGAATAACTGTATACAAAGTGGATTACTAATTAAAAAGCGCATTACTCATTTTCTGTACTCAAGTTATGACATCTGTGGAAAAGTCCTTCTCTTAAATAAATAAAAAAACACACATTTCCAACAAGACTTTTCTGTTCCGTTACTAAGAGCTATTTTGAGGGCTGAAAAATTTATATGTTGCATTTTTAATGAGAAATGATGAAAACACTTAACACAATGCTCCCCTCACACTTATTTAGAAATCCAAACCAAATAAGCATTTTATTCCTGAAAACAGTACATCATACAGGAAGAGAAAGATCACCTGACCTACTTCAGTTCTGGTTCACAGATGCTTTTCATACAGAGTGTATAGGCCAGTTATCAAGTGGAAAACCCGTATTTTAAAAATGGGGAGCACAGCCACCCCACTGTCATTAATGCAGAGGATAGCTCTACAATTTTCTAATGGGGGTTCTCTTTCCCTTCTGACATTCATTCAGTGTGCTGTTGCCACCCAACATGCACTCCAGTTTCTGAGCAGTGAGGAACTCCAGGGGGTTCCAGTGCTTACCTAGGGTTCAGTTTCATTGGAATGAAGGTCAACAGAGACTGTGTCTTCAGGCTTTATTTACACATATATACAACCTGAGCATAGGATGGCAGGACTCACAACCTCAGCACCCAACAGATCTTGCTTTTCCATTAGAGTTTGCAGGGAACAGCGCCGTCTTAAGGGCTCCCGGCGCCGTGGTGTGCCGGATCCTCCGGCGCCCTCCCGCCCCGTTCCGGCGCCCTCCCACCCCGTTTCCCAGAGCGGTGGGAGGGTGGGCGCCGCGCGCAGCGCGGGTACAACAGGCGCTGCTGCGCGGCAGGTGGGCGGGCAGGCGCAGCTGCGCGGCGGACCGGTCGGCCAGCGGGTGGGTGCAGCTCGCGGCGCCCTCCTGGCGGGCCGGCGCCATGGTGCCCTGCGCCACTCAGCCTGCACGTAGGGCCTGGCCTGGCAGGGAAGCCCCAAGTCACGACTTTGGGTCCAGCACAGAGCAGACATGCTTCTGTGTCTCCAACATCCAGCATCCATCAACACTCGCACACATACAGTGCCCCCTTGGCATATTTGTTGCATCTATAGCCCACCTTTTTCTCCAAGGAGCTCAAGGTGGCATACAAGGTTTCTGCTCTCTTCATTTAATCCCCACTATGACCCTGGGAGGTAGGTAGACTACGAGGCAATGACTGGCCAAAGGTGAGCTCCATGGCCAAGTGGGGATTTGAACCCTGGTCTCCCAGGTCCTAGTCTGACACTCTAACCACTATGCTAACTACTAGCTCTCTGATCAAAAATACACACACCAGTTTTTTGGGGTGATTCAAAGAAATGGCAGGCAGAGAGGGGTGAAGCACACTTTCCCCACTTTATCCAATCCCTCCCAAAAGTGTTTTTCCTATTGGGCTACTGTTGCACATGTACTTGTGTGTAATGTGTAGTTCAGCCCTTTTATTTCTCATCCACAGAATTCACTGTTGACAAAAGCCTTAAGACAACAAGACAATAAAAACTTTCACATGACAACTGACACGAGATGCCCATAAATAATGTGCTAGATAAATAATTCCAAGGAAACACTCAGGGGAGGGTGGGGAAAAAAAGATCACCCAGACTCAGGCATTGTACACCCTGAGCACAATGTACAAATCAAGCATTGTGGAGCATGCGGATGGCGAGTGTCCAATTTGAACTCGTTAATCCAGCCTAAGTCTGAGGTTTTATTCCCCTTCCGCCGAGCTTCAATATGCATCTGATCTGAGGATATTGGATTCCCCCCCCCTCCTTTGAGGAGAGAAATAAATGACTTATCTGGGGAATAAATTCCGTTCTACTCTTAACATATTGCTCACTGTATACACGGTGCAGAAATAAGGCTGGCTGTTTCTAATGTAAATCTCTAAAGCTGAACTGTGATAATGAGTTTCTGCATTCTCCTCCCCTCCCCACCTGTGGTTGGCAGGTAGGTTAGAGGCTTCCTTGGGAGAAAGAAAGGGGGGAAATCACACCATGATTAGTGTTTGCAGCTAAGGAGACATGGTTAGAAACACAAATACCTTTAGGGTCTGTATCTCCTTGATATGGTAGCAGAGAGAGAGAGAGAGAGAGAGAGAGAGAGAGAGAGAGAGAGAGAGAGAGAGAGAGGCTGCTAGAACACATTTGTTTTGGTTTACAGCTGACCTGGAATCCTGCAGTACATATGACTTCTTGGGATGCTTTTGCCTCCCACCCTTTTTTGTGACATCCAGTTCTGGCATTTAGAAAAGTGCTCTGCGCTGCTTGTCAGGATTGCTAATACGCCAGTGTAACCTGAGCCATTTCGGTTGCCATAAGGAACCAGGCGAATGGCTTATTGTGAGGCTGGCTCCTTACACGTTGCAAAAAGTTTTTAAAATGAGGACATGCATAACGCCACCCCACGATGTTGTGTTTTAAGGTTGTAACCTGCCCTGAGACCTTAGGCCGAAGGGCAGTCAATAAACAAACAGACAAACAAATAATAAAGTAGGAGATGTGACCATCCACTCTACTTATTGCCCATTTTGTTGACCGCAGAGGCCCTTCGTGGCAGTGAAAGTATAATGCCACAATCGGGTCAACAGGGAAAGGGTTATAAATGGCCAATCTCTGTTGCTTCTACATAAAAGGACCTCAAGGAGTACTGGGGAAAAATAATAATAATAATAATAATAATAATAATAATAATAATAATAATAATAATAATATATTATTTATACCCCGCCCATCTGGCTGGGTTTCCCCAGCCACTCTGGGCGGCTTCCAACCGAATATTAAAACAGTACAGCATTAAACATTAAAAACTTCCCTAAACATAAACACAACGAAAAGCAACATAAACAGACTAACAACACCTCATTTGACATTACATACCCTTTAACTTCCCATCCACCTCATTGTGCTTTGTATAACTTACTAGTCTATGCACATTTCATTTTTATTATTCTTTTCCGTTAATTATCAGGAAAAAAATTACTTTATAATTTCCTTAAATTATCAGTCCGAGACCTTGGAGAGTCACGGCTGAGGCTCTTGTTTACAGCGGCTTCGTGGCTCTGCACATGCATAGCTCCTGCATGGTTGTGAACAATTCAACAGGTGCCGCTCTCTCTGGCATGCAGCGCTTGGAAACACTCCACCTGTAGATTTTCCACCTGTCACACAAAGCCATCAGTGTCACTTGCCAGGTGGGAAATTTAAACGAGAATTACCATTGAGCTTGGACACTGAAAAAAGAAAAGGGAAAGGGGGGGGGGAGCCATTTAGCCTTTTGACTGAAGTCCAGGATTCTTGCTGAGGGATTATTTTTTCACAGGCCTCTGCTTTGGTTAACGGGGCCTGGTTTCCACTCAAAGCCAGGCGGCAGATGTCAGTCCTAAGAATTCCCGACAAAAATGGTGACCTTGCTGGGTCAAGGCCTATACAACCTGCCTTGCCTCAAGCTGTGTTAAACAGAAGCAGCAGAAAAGCATCTCCAGGCAAATCTGTCTGGGTGACTCGCTATCTCCAGTTACCCCTCTGGATTGAATTCCTTGTGAAATGCTACAGCTCTGAGGGGAAAAATAAAATAAAAGCCCTGACAGTTAACTTGGCCTTTTCTTTTTACTTGAGTCAATGGATGAGGCAGCAAAGGTGGTTCCCCCGCCCCTGTTTTTGTTTCAGGGGGTAAAGTCCTATGCAGGCCTAATTTGTAGTAACAGTTTATACCCTCAAGAACGCTTCTTTAATGGATCTCCACAAATGGTTCACACCAAGCCAGAATGTTTATAGACCTGCTCATATTTAGGGAACTTTGCCCATAATAAGTAGTAGTAGTAGTAGACGATGACACAGTGTGTGTTTGTGAGCAATTCCTTACAAGAAACACAATCCGAGTGGATAGTGATAAACTCTGCATGGCATACCTTCCAACATTTCTATGATGAAAACAGGGATGTCCTATTTCACCATCATTTTATTATCTATACTCCACCCATCTGACTGGGTCGCAATATATATTAAACTTCCCTATATAGGGCTGCCTTCAGGTGTCTTCTAAAGGTTGTATAGTTGGCTTGGGGTGTGTGTGTCACATAACCCCATACGCTCCAGTATTTCTCTGATGACAATAGGAGTGTCCTAAGGGAAAGTGGGACATTCCAGGATCAAATCAGAAACCAGGACGGCTTCTGTACATCTGGGACTGGGCTTCTGTACATCTGGGACTGTCCCTGGAAAATAGGGACACTTGAAGGGTCTGGCCTGGCAATCACCAATTTAGTAAATATGTACCAACGGCTTCATGCCATTTTGATGCAATACTGCCAGATGGGAACATTTCCCTCTGTATTTAATAATACAGGTTTGTAAACTAGTTTGGAACCAGGGTTTGATATTGTGGTTTGGCAGGCCCTTGCAAACCACATCTTTCAAGCTGTATGTAGCTCAGTGTGCACACTGTAGCTGAGTGGTAGAGCATAAGAATATAAGAAGAGCCTGCAGGATCAGGCCAGTGGCCCATCTAGTCCTAGCAACTGGCCAGATTTCTTTGGGAAACCCGTAAGCAGGACCTGAGCAGAACAGCCTTCTCCCCTCCTGTGGTTTCCAGCAACTGGTGTTCAGAACCATTATTGCCTTCAACCATGGATGCAAAGCACAGCCATCATGGCTAGTAGCCATTGCTATCCTTCTCCTCCATGGGTTTGTCCAATCTTGCTGTGCATGCACATGGCCCCAGCCTTAAATCCCTGGCCTCTCCAGGTAGGGCTGGGGAAAGACTCCTGATTGAAACACTGGAAGGCTTGGGGCCCATTGGGCACTTTGGATCTGGCCCAAATGTTGGGTTTTCTTAATATTGAGGGGCTCAATGGTGCTACTCAGAGGTGTGTGTTTGTAGTTTTGACTTGCATGGCAGCACACCTGTGAGCTCTTGACAATTCAGCACACCTGTGGTCTCTTGACAATTTGACTAATTAGAGGGGGAGTTTACACGCTGCACCGAAAGCAGCGATGTGATAGGGTAATTGATTATTTGAAAACTGTATTTAAGTTGATCAAATGTTTAGTATAGTGCTGGTGAGGAATGGTGGTGAAGAGGAGCTGTCGATTATTATATATTTGAAAATAAAAATAAGCAAAGATATTGTGGGCAGTCTTTTATTTCAACGCCCCAGACACTGTGCACACTTGGTTGGCAAAGAAGCCCAACACCAAATTCGGGGCCTCGTACAGCCCTGAGCTTAATTAGAGTTTAAAATTGTAATTAAATATGCTGTTGGCTTGAGAAGGGGTAGAAACTTCCCTTCATGGTCTCCTTCTCCCCTGCCCCCGACCAAATGTTTAATCAGGGTTTTAAACCATAATTAAACATGTGGTCAGCACAGGGAGAGGGGGGAAAGTAGAGCCTCTCATTTGTGTCTCTTTCTCCCCCCTCATGACTGCATGTTTAATTGGGGTTTTAAACTCTCAATCTCTGCCTGTGTCTCCTTCTTAACACCACGCCCTTGCCACCAACCACATGTTTAATTCGGGTTTAAAGTCCTCGGTTAAAAATGCAGTTGCCCAACTGCCCCTCACCCCTGTGACCACTTTGGGTGGACCCAATTTGGTGTGATCGAAGGCTGCCTTGACTTGCTCCGGGCAAATCCCAGATCGACCCAAATCAGCCCAATTTGCTTTGGGATCTGGAATTTGTCTGGAGCCAGTGCACAGACAAATACCGTGGTGGACCGGTGATGGAGCGATGATCTGACTTAGTATAAAGCACCTTCCTATGTTCCATAGATAGATGTAAAAACCAACTAAGGTTTGCCTTTGCAAACTATGATTTTAGGATGACATTTGAATGCCGCCTCTGTGTCCTTGAGATAATGACACAGCACTGTGTACTACCTGAAAGCAGTGTCTATGTTATCTCAATCCAAGTGCTGAAACACTTGAAAAACTGTGTGAACTCAATGGCTGGCATGAAAAGCGTGGCTGGAAAAAAAATGGACTAGTTTATACACAACAGAACAGGTTAAAAGGTAGCTATCCTATCTCGATGGGCAACTAAAATGTGTTACCAAATGTAACACCTACCACAGCCAGGAAAAGCTCTTAAGAAATGAACACAACAAGACATTCACAGTGAATAAAAAGTCAATAGCCTGTATATATAAATGCCCGGGCATTGTTCACCAGATGTAAACTATTCCTGTATGCTGAGTTTTATTGGGGCAAAGAGTACTTCCCCTGACTGAGAACAGCAAATTACATTTGTTATACTTATTGGATTATTGGGAAATGTTCAGAGATGAAGGTTTAAAAATGTAATAAAAGTGGATCAATATATGTTCAAGGATTTCATCAATTGTGTATTAACAGCGCCAGTCCCTTTGACCTTTTCTTGCTTTACGCTATTCCCTTGATCACAGCAAAAACTGATATAATAAATTACACTTTATATACATCTCTCTTCTGGAGTCCATAGCATGCATTCTCATCTTCCAGATGAAAATTGGAAGAAGATGCAAGATTGCTAAACTTCTAAGATAAAGAGGTTGCGCCCTCATACTTGTTCAGACCAATGGTGCAATTAGTTCACCCTTTTCTGCTCTCAAACTCATCTCTGTAGGATTTCACCGGCAAGGTCTTTCTTAAGTCTGTTTCTTAATGATCCTGAATAACAGATACAAGGGGCAAGTCTCCCCCTTTTTCTTCCCCCCCTTTTAAACAGCATATTGAGGGCAAGTAAGTTGTGTGCTGTGTACACCCTTACGTCTGTCAAGGGCTGCATTCCCTTTGGGTAACCTAGTGGGGCTCTGTTATCTCTGTTAATCTCCTCACCACTCTCTCCTTTTTTCTTTCCATCTAGCAGACTGTGGGGGAGGGACTGATTTCTCTTGCTCCTGGACTGAACATACATACCTAAGATTAAAGTCCTCTGAAATATTCGCCAGCATTTTAGTGCTCGTTTCTCATCATATACACATTTTTAATGCAATTTTGCCTAGCCTTCACATTTTTGCAAGCAGATTGCCATTTTGGCATGCTATTTTCACTATTATATGCATGGTGTTTCCCTAATATTTTTGTGTGTGCACATGCCTTGGTTGGAGAATTGCATCATGAATTTGAGAGAAGACCGAATGTCAAGAGAGGGCCGTGCTTTGGTTCACATGCTGTTTCAGAAAATCAAAACGGAATCAAATTTATTCCCCATCCTTATTCCTGACCCAAGGAGACCTCAAGTTTGAGGCCTAGGCACAGCTGAACCCCGACAGCCTATATTGCCATTCTCTAGGCTAGACTCAAGGGATGCGGGTGGCACTGTGGTCTAAACCACAGAGCCTAGGGCTTGCCAATCAGATGGTCGGTGGTTCGAATCCCCACAATGGGGTGAGCTCCCGTTGCTCAGTCCCTGCTCCTGCCAACCTAGCAGTTTGAAAGCACATCAAAGTGCAAGTAGAGAAATAGGTCCCGCTCCGGCAGGAATCATAGAATCATAGAGTTGGAAGAGACCACAAGGGCCATCCAGTCCAACCCCCTGCCAAGCAGGAAACACCATCAAAGCATTCCTGGCAGGTGGCTGTCAAGTCTTTGCTTAAAGACCTTCAAAGAAGGAGACTCCACCACACTCCTTGGCAGCAAATTCCACAGTCGAGCAGCTCTTACTGTCAGGAAGTTCTTCCTAATGTTTAGGTGGAATCTTCTTTCTTGTAGTTTGAATCCATTGCTCCGTGTCCGCTTCTCTGGAGCAGCAGAAAAGGAAGAGGAAGGTAAACGGAGTTTCTGTGTGCTGCTCTGATTCACCAGAAGCAGCTTAGTCATGCTGGCCACAGGACCCGGAAGCTGTACACTGGCTCCCTCAGCCAGTAAAGCGAGATGAGTGCTGCAACCTCAGAGTCAGGGGTCCCTTTACCTTTAGGCTAGACTCGATTGCATCTGGGTGGCGTCAGGAGTTTCATGTTGCTGGTCTGCTCTTGCTGGAGAGACATGATAACGTTCTCATCTGGTCTCCTGATTTGTGTACCTCCTAGGCCTTCCATCACTGCCCATCTCCCCCGCTCCAATACATTACTATGTCTGCTGTCTGCAGCATTCATTTCCTGTGCAATAGCCTATCCTCTGCTGATTAAAAGCAACAAGAGTGAGTGTTTGTACTTTTGGCTAAAGATATACTAGAAAAAAACATAATTGTACTACAATATGTTCTCAGCCGTGCAAAATATACCTCAGCAGCTGCACTGTGAGAAAAGCCAGGCTGTGCACTGCGTGGTGCCTTAGTGTTCATATGCTTCCATTTGCATGCATGTGCACTAGAGACAAAATGCATCTCGCCAGCACCACCTCGTAGAGATTTAATTGTTAGAATACTAGGAGCAGGGGCTGGGGAATGGCAACTCACACTGACAAACAGGGGGGGTCACTTGTGCATTGGTGGAAAAGGGGGGGCAAAAGATTTGCATAAAACATGCATATGCTTATTAATGTGCATCGATGAACATTCAGAAACAACCACTAAAATGTGAAACAGAAGTGCAATATATCAAAATTGTGAGCAGGTGAGGTCCATGCCGGCTCAGTCTTCTGTTGCAGGTTTTCATTGTGGATGGGCAACTTCAAAGCCCACCTGCTCTATTTTATCTCATGGGTCTTTATCTTTAAACTGGACTTGGACCAGACAGCTCTTCAAACAGAGGGGATGCCATGAAGACTGCCCTTTGCAAATTAGGCCACACGACCACCCTAACAGGAAGAAAGAAGGCAGGAAGAGGGGAGTGCAATGGAGCAGTATTGCGAGAAGAAAGAACAGTTGTTCCTGGGGAACACTGGTCAATGCAATAGGAGCAGAAGTGGTTCCTTCCTTCTTTGCTCTCCTCTCCAAAAACACCTGTGTTAAAGTCTTCTGGAAAATTATGACTGATTATGCAAGAGTTCCTTTGGCTTAGTTAGTCCACATCCTGTTCTCATAGTGGTCAACATGTAGAAAACCTACAAGCAGGAGCTGAGCGCAACAGCACTCTCCCCACTTGTGATGGGAGGGTCCCCAGGAGATGTTTTCCTCACCACCAAGGATTTTCTTGCCTGTAGCCTATTTCTCTCCTATTAACAATCCAGTCTACAAAAACTTCTGCTGGTGGGAAACACTAACAGAGAGAACCCATTGCAGAGGCTCCTTTTTCTCAGGCTCCAAGCCTGCAAACTCCTGGAAGAAAAGCCTGAATTCTGCTCCAGAAAACTTTTCCAGGAAAACGGAACCACAAAATCTCAGGTGGAATTTGCCACACAGGCAAGCGTTTCTGTTCATCAAGAACTAATGAATCAACAAATTCCATGGCAATGAAAACTACAGCACGAAAGTTTATGAGTTTGGCTTGGAAGTTAAGCATTCTTCACAAAGGCATTCATAACAACAGGTCCATCTCTATGTTTTGGTGGACCCAGGACAGAAGAGAGTGGCCAAGATGTTATTGGACTCCAACTCCCACCAGTCCAAGACAAGACAGCCAGTGGTCGGGCCTCGTGGTTCAACAACATCCAGAGTGGTTGAGACCACCACTCCTTCCTCTTTCCCCTTGCTTGATGAATCAGCTTTCTGGTCTCCTGGAAACTTGGTTAGAGGATCAAAGGTCTTTGAATACTCTGCAATGTGCACTGGAATCTACTTAAGCTTGCCAAGCCCTGACATCAAGTTGGCAGGCTTCATAATAGCTACTGCTTTCTTTTTCCATTCCCAAAACTGAGATGTGTTAATCCGAGTCCAGCTGTGCCATTTTGCTAAGGTTAATTTTTTTTCAAAAAAAAAATAAATCCCTGCAATTAATGTTCTTCTGCAGAAAACTTTTACTGTCAGTCATTCGTCAGCAAACTGGCCCAAAGAGTTTTGGGAATTGCAAGTGATGCTTTATTTTCACTTTCTCTTCTGCCATCACTTGCAGTAAGCCACATTCAAACAATTGCAAATACAAAAAAGCAAAAAAAGAGAGCAAACAAACCCAACTACTGTGTCTCGTTGCTAAGTGCCAATGGGACTACTCCAGAGTAAGTGGTGTGTGGCTTCCAGCCAGAGCCCGCAATCATTAAACCACTTAGTTGCCTCTAAGAGGAACACTCAGGAGTGAGTGGTTTAAGGCCTGAAGCCAAATCGACCAAATTAGCATGTGTAATTCTACTCACTTCAGTAGATCTTGGGTTGATTTATACACAGATAGCTATAAATGTAAGCAGGCTCTGTTTTTTCTTTTTCTTTTGCTGTTCCACATGTGCACAATCTTGTGCTTAAAACTGATATCTCATAGATATATGCTACAGATTTCTGAGAATAACTTCTTCATCTCAATCATCTGTTTTAAAGCAACCTTCTAGTCTTCCTGGTGATGCCGATTTGCTTGGAAACAAACAAATGTCTTCCCGTGGCTCATGTTTTTGTGCTTCTCATTTCAAATGTTCAGAGCAGTTTGTGTACATTATCTCAGATGTCCTTCATAGTGCCCTGTAAGATGGATGAGCATTTTTACCCCCATAATGTAGACATTGGGCTGAGGCTGAATGAGGAGGAGTGCTATAGAGTGCATTTCAAGCAGCTGGGGCTTTTGTGGAGTTAAACAACAATCTCTGGAGCTGGTGGCACAAATCAAAAATAAATAAATTACAAAAGTACAACTGAGCCAAGACTAAGTTTTTCTAAGTTCCACTGAATTCAGTGGGGGAAAGTGAGCAAAAGGACGGTGTAGATCAGCAGTGAAACTGACTGCAAATCCCCATTTTAAACTCTGGATATTTTTAGATTTTATAGCAAGTTTTATTCTACTGAAAATTTGCAGTTTGTTAATTAAAACAAAAATAGAACAATTAGCTAAGCTCTCATAGATGCCTGGAAACGGAATCTCATCTCACATTGCAACAGAACAAAGTCTGGCTTAGTCTAGGCATGGCCTTTTGATTTTATACCTGATCCACGTTCAAGATCACTCCTGCAGAACTGATATGGAGCTAGTGGCCTGCAGCAAGCGTTTTAGCACACAGAAGCGTATGTGCACACAAACGGGCTGTAGGAGAAAATCTCGTCTCTTTCTCTCTCCTCCTGACTGTCTTGTCCATCTTTGTCACAATTCATGCTTGGGCATTATGGGGCCTCACTCTGCGGGAAACTAGATGAATGGGCCTCCTTTCCACCACACACCTCACTATGTGTGCGGTAGGTGGTCTGTTCACACAAGAAGTGGGAATTCCGATGGCTTTAAAAGAGGATTAGACAGAACTTCCGGTCTACCACTATTGCGAGACGGCAAGGGATCTCTCATGCTCCGAGAGTCCCTGCGCAGAAAAGGAGAGGGGGGGGTCGTGAGAGCGCCGTGACCCCCGTTTAAAGCCCCAGATCGAGCGTTCTGGGGACGTGGGATTCCATGGAGCCCAGGCACGTCTCCTTTGTAAGCCCCTTTCTGTTGATATTTTGTTATGTTGTGTATGCATTGTGTTTTTCTTGTTTTGTTTTTTATGTTGTATTGTTGAAAAAATCAATCAATATATATATTTTTTAAAAAAGAGGATTAGACAAATTCTTGAAGGATAAGGCTATCAATGGCTACTAGTCATTAGGACTCCAAACTGTCAGAGGGAGTATTCCCCACAATACCAGTTGCTTGGAGTTGCAGGTAGGGAGCAAGTTGTAGTGCTCAGGTCCTGATGGTGGGCTTCCCTGTTGTGAGAACAGGATGCAGGACTAGGTGGTCCATTGAATCGATCCAGCAGGCTCTTCTTTATGTTCTCTTGGCATAGCAAAATCAGTTTGCCAACATTCCAAAATGTACATTCTCTACTGAAATGGGAGGAAGGAGATGGTGGGATCTTGGAACTATTACAGAATGGGACTGAGGCAATCCACCTGCCTTATTAATAAAACCCAGTTCAGTTCTGAAGGGATGCACAGGAATACAATGTTAAGAGTTGCTGATGGAACATGGCCACAGACCTACCCCCCTGCTTGCCTTCTTATTTACAACCAGCCCTTCCTTCTCCATAGTGTTGCCCCAGTACAACTCTGCAATAAGGAGGGTGGTGGAGAAACAAGAATGAGTTGTCTCTGCCCCTCATTGGCACTAGCGCCACCTACTGTTGGCCTCCCTGGCTTCTGTTCCATCCATTCCAGTGGGCACCAGCCACCAAAGATTAGGTTTAAACAATCGGACCCTGTGCAGAAAGAACCTCTAATTGCTGGGGGTCTTGGTAGACAGCTTAATGATTTTCCCTGCTTGTTAGAGCAACTGCAATGTGCCGTGCCAGATGCTCTATAAATTTTAAACTGCAGTTTTACAGACACGCTGCAGGCCACCTGAATGCAGCTCATGGGCCACTGGTGGTCTGTGGACCACTGTTCAGGAATCCTTGCTCTAATGTATAGAGCAGAAACTAACTGGACTGGGTCCCTTTCCCCAAAGCTGAGCAAGGAGACAAGTGCTTCCCACCTCCTGCAAACCCTCCAACATTTCTCTGATGAAAATAGGGATGTCCTGTTCCATAATAATAATTTTTTTATTTATCCCCCACCCATCTGACTAGGTTGGCCCAGCCACTCTGGGCAGCTTCCAACATATATAAAAACATATTAGAACATTAAACATTAAACCTTCCCTGCCTTCAGATACCTTCTAAAGATTTTATATTCAGGTAGGTAGCCATGTTAATTTTTTTAAAAAAAATATTAAAAAATAAAATATTGTCCAGTAGCACCTTATAGACCGAGCACACGAAAGCTTATACCAGAAAAAACTTAGTTGGTCTATAAGGTGCTACTGGACAATTTTTGTATTTGTTTTTATAAAGATTTTATAGTTACTTATCTCCTTAGTTCAACGGTTGCATAACTCCGTACCCTCCAACGTTTCTCTGATGGAAATGGGGACATCCTAAGGAAAAGGAGGACATTCTGGGATCAAGGAAGAAACCGAGATGGCTTCTGTAAATCTGGGACTGCCCTGGAAATTAGGGGTGCTTGGAAGGTCTGCTCATGGGAGATCCTTTGAACTTCCCCTGAAAGGCCTGCCATGGGGGCAGACCATAAAGGAGTGGCTCCCCCCACAAATAGAGCACCCATGCCAGAACCACATGGGCTCCGGACACAGGATTAGGGGTAGGGTCTGTTTGTGTGACCCTTATTCCCTCCTCCATGTATACATCTCTGCACACTTTGACCATCTGTACAGACCCTTCCTGGCCCCTGAAAAAACGACAACAACCCACACACCACTTTTCCCCTATCTGCGCATGATAATGAAAACAGCATTAAAAATAAAATTCAATTAGATTAACAACGACAAGCAACTGCTTGCCCCGCCATTCCTCAGCAACAATTTATTCCTAGGGTGGTGAGAGGGACTCGAGCCAGCGGTCAGCAAGCCGACAAATCTGTCTTCTTTGCTGGGTGGCTGTCACTCAAATTGGGTGCCTGCTGATTGTTGTGGCGCTCCCTGTATTAACACCCTGCTGGGATAATTCTTTTTTATCCTGTTTTTTGGCCACCAAGAGGGTCTGCCACCACACTGCTGTTTTTCATCTTGTTAATTGAGTCATTTATTTCTTTAAAAGGTGAAACTTTATCAGGCTTTACGTGCCAAAATGTGAGAAGGCATTTTTAATGATACATCAAATGTTAGAAGCAAGCAGGTGCCTCGGTAAGAGGAGAGCAACGCTCTTAAAAAATAAATAATAATAATAAAAAGACGCCGAGAGGGAAGTCAGTGAAAAACTGCCCAATAGGAACAAGCAAAAAAAGAGAGCTGGTTTATTTCAGTCCATGCTAATCTGTGTCTGTAGCATGCATGTACATTACTGAGCCTCTCTTGCTGGATCATCACCTTGTCGCGGTGAGTGGGCTTGCATGTTCCTATGACTGTCTCAAGGCAAATCTAAAAAAATGTAGTATAAACACCGACAACTGGGAAACACTGGCCTGCGAGCGCTCCAGTTGGAGAACAGCCTTTACCAAAAGTGTCATGGGCTTTGAAGACACTCAAACTCAGGACGCAAGGGAGAAACGTGCTAAGAGGAAGGCACGCTTGGCAAATCCACACTGTGAGCAACTCCCACCGAGAAACCAATGTCCGCACTGTGGAAGGACATATGGATCCGGAATTTGGCCTCCACAGTCACTTACGGACTCATTGTTAAAACCGTGTTTATGGAAGACAATCTTACTTGGCTACAAGTGATCACCAAAGAAGAAAGAAGATGACATCACTGAGCATTGTCTTCTGTAAATGTATGTGGTTAAACACCTACCTGCAAATTGCCCCTACTCATAGGCTGACCTTCTACAATGTTAAAAAAAAAACATTCTGAGATGTTCTGAGGCTCTTCTGCAGATCCTCCCTCCGAGGGGAACTCAGAGCCTTATGACAAGAGAGAGGGCCTTTTCAGTGGTGGCTCCCCATCTGTGGAATTCTCTTCCCAGCAAGGTCCACCATTTTGGTGCTAGGTAAATACTTATTCCTCACACCCCTAAGCTTTTGACAGACTAAGATTATGTTGTTTTTCTACTAGTGAGTTGCCTAAGCTTCCTGTGGCTGCTCTATGGGTGGTTGATTTCTCTGTTTTTATGGTATAATATATTTATATCTATGTTTAAATGCATCATAACTCTCCTGGAGATCTTCAGGTAACAAGGGACTTAACAAATATAAATAATAATAAGTGATAGTAGTAGTGAGGAACACAGTAAGGTGCCATACTAAAGTCAGACCATTTGTCCATCCAACTCAGTATTGTCTACAGTGACAGGCAGCGACTCTCCAGGGTTTCTCCCAACCCTGCCTGGAGATGCAGGGAATTGAACCTGGGATCTTCTGCATGCAAAACAGATGCTTTACCACTGAGCTACAGCCATTCCCAGGAAAGAATCAGCCATATAATGTTGACAAAGCAGGGCAGCTCTTCGGGGTGAATTTAATGGTGACTTTGGCTGAAACTTCACACAGGACTCTATTCTGCCTTGGTCAGATCACACCTGGAATACTGTGTCCAATTCTGGGCACCACCAATTTAAGAAAGATATTAACAAGCTGGAACGTGTGCAGAGGAGGGCAACCAAGATGGTCAAGGGTCTGGAAACCAAGCCTTATGAGGAACGGATGAAGGAGCTGGGTATGTTTAGCCTGGAAAAGAGGAGACTGAGAGGAGATAGGATAGCCATCTTCAAAGGAAGATGGAGCAAGCTTGTTTTCTCCTGCTCTGGAGAAGGGTAGGGCTTGAACCAATGGCTTCAAGTTACAAGAAAGGAGATCCAGCTAAAGATCAGGAAGAACTTTCTGACAGGAAGAGCTGTTTGACATTGGATGGACTCCCTCAGGAGGTTGTGGACTCTCCTTCCTTGGAGGATTTTAAGCAGAGGTTGGATGGTCACCTGTCATTGATACTTTAGCTGAGATTCCTGCATTGCTGGGGGTTGGACTAGATGACCCTTGTTATCCCTTCCAGATCTACAATTCTATGCTTCCATGACCCAGGGACAGGAAGGCATCTGTGCTGTTGGTAAAAAGTGGAGATTGGGGCATGGGTGTCTGAAAGCTGGGAAGTTATAAGAAGAGGGCACAGAAAGTTGGCGCAGCAGAAGGGTGGAAGTGGTAGGCAGAGAAATGAGAAAGAAGTATCTGTGGAAGGACAAAGGAAAGGCATTGGGGGTGGGGGTGAGGCTGCATGTACACCAGATATTTAAAGCACATTTAAAGGACAGACACCCAATAATCTTGGGAAACATAGTTTGTTAAGCGTGCTGGAAATTGTAGCTCTGTGAGAGGTAAACAACAGTTTTCAGGCTTCTCGGGAGTGCCTTAAATGTGCTCCTTAAATCAGCTTAAATGTGCTTTAAATGTATGGTGTGTGAACACAGCCAGAGACAGAAAAAGAGAGCTGAGAAACAGAAGTACATGTACAACATTTATATATAAGACGAGAAAAAAAACTAACTAACACAGGACCTAGAAACTGGAGGAGCTGTGTGTTGGTATGGGGAATGGCAAAGGAAAGGATAGCAGCCTGTAGGTGGGAGTGACAAAACCTGAATTCCGTATATTGTTCGAAATACTAACAATATTCATCAAAATAACTGCGTTATTTTAGGAGCTCTGCGCAAACTCCACCGAATGGAGACTTCTCAGAGCTCGGTGGTAATGTTCTGCCACATCTCATTTCTTCTCTCTGAGGGTGAGTTGACATGATGAATGGCTAATACCTACTAAGATTAGCACGTTACAACTGCAGTTATGACTTGACGGCTTAAAAGTGTTGAAACTGCAATCAGCTGAAATAGTTGAATTGTGCTCCATCAACAGGCCAGAAAGGCGGCAGCCTCAGAGGATATAAAGCTATTGTGCATTTATCATCGCTTCTAGTGGTCCTTGCCCCAGGTCCCTTGAAGCATCCATGACTATCGATGGCTGCTAGCCACTGTAGCTTTGCCTACACACTTGGCAGCAGCGAAGCTTTGGAAGACCACCTGATGGAAGCCATAGGGTCTGACCCTCCATATTTTCCAGGGTCAGCCCTGGATTTACAGAAGCCATCCCAGTTTCTGATTTAATCCTGTAATGTCCTAATTTTCCTTTTGTTGTTTAGTCGTTTAGTCGTGTCCAACTCTTTGTGACCCCATGGACCAGAGCACGCCAGGCACTCCTGTCTTGCACTGCCTCCTGCAGTTTGGTCAAACTCATGTTCATAGCTTCGAGAACACTGTCCAACTATCTCGTCCTCTGTCATCCCCTTCTCCTTGTGCCCTCCATCTTTCCCAACATCAGAGTCTTTTCCAGGGAGTCTTCTCTTCTCATGAGGTGGCCAAAGTATTGGAGCCTCAGCTTCAGGATCTGTCCTTCCAGTGAGCACTCAGGGCTGATTTCCTTCAGAATGGATAGGTTTGATCTTCTTGCAGTCCATGGGACTCTCAAGAGTCTCCTCCAGCACCATAATTCAAAAGCACCAACCCTTCGGCAATCAGCCTTCTTTATGGTCCAGCTCTCACTTCCATACATCACTACTGGGAAAACCATAGCTTTAACTATACGGACCTTTGTCGGCAAGGCTAATCTTAGTAGGTATTAGCCATTCATCATGTCAAGGTGATGTCTCTGCTTTTTAAGATGCTGTCTGGGTTTGTCATTGCTTTTCTCCCAAGAAGCAAGCGTCTTTTAATTTCGTGACTGCTGTCACCATCTGCATTTTCCCTAGGACGCCCCAATTTTCATTGGAGAAATGTTGGAGGGCAGTGCTTGTTTTCTTGGGGGGGGCAGGAGTACGCATACCCCTAAACATTTTGTGACTCTAATGGGAGAAGAAACTAATTTTTAAAGATTTTTTACTTTCTTCTCTAGCACAGTTCTGTTGCACAGCTCATTCCCTGTCACGGTGTTTCCTGAGTCTCAAACGGAAGCAAGCGTTTAGTGTGTGAAGTGGGATGTGGAATCTAGCACAGTGATTGGTCAGTTGCGTTTTATTTACTGTTTTTATTTTTCCTGTTTTGAACTATAAAATGGTGATTTTCTTAAGTCGAAATGAGAGTACCCCTAAATATTTTTTTTAAAAAAAAAGCAAAAAAAGAAAGAAAGAAAAGCACTGTTTGAGGGTATGGAGTTATCTGACTCCTGAGCCAAGGAGATAAGTAACTATACAACCTTTAGAAGACCTCTGAAGGCAGCCCTGGGAAGGTTTTTTTTTAAAATGTTTGATATTTTATTGTGTTTTTAAATATGTTGGAAGTTGTCCAGAGTGGCTGGGGCAACCTAATCAGATGGGAGGGGTGTAACTAAAATAAAATATAATGATGATGATGATGATGGAATAGGACATCCCTGTTTTATTAGAGAAATGTTGGAGGTATGCAGTGCTCAGGTCCTGCTTGTGGGTTTCCTGCAGGCCTACTGGCCATTGTGAGGGCACTACACTGGGCAAAGTAGGCCAGCAGGCTCTTTTTTAAATAATTCTTAGCATCTATTTTTTTGTGCACGCTTGAGCCCATTCCTTACCCAATTACTTCTGAGCTCACACAGGAGCCGTTGCCACTGGCCAGCAGGCTTCATGGCAGAAGGTTGCCCTGGAAAGAAATGCGTCGGGAGGGAAAAAGCAAAGATGCCATATGGAGCCAGTTCAAGGAGGGCATGGCATCCCGAACAACCAGCATGGACGAGGTGGGTGGGTGGGTGGGTGGGGGGAAACAGAGAGACATTTGGAGGAAGAGCAAACAAGCAAGACAGTGAAGCTGGCAGTGCTTCCAGAGCAGAGGGTGAGGGGGTGAGATCCAAATGGATACGTGACAAACATGATCCAGTATGGGGGACAGAGCTAGGAAAAGGCCTTGAAGCTTGAGAGTAGAAACTGAAAACATGCTATGTCGCAAAGAGAACAGAGATGGAGAGAACTGCCTGGTGCTTAGTAGGCACTAGGCCTCGGAGTCACTTCTCAGTGCACGCCTTATTTACCCCATTGAAGCTTTCCACCCCTCATACTTTGGCAAATGTTTGGAAGGCAAGAGAAAAAATGATGAAATAGGCAAAAAAATGAATCGAGCGAAGTCAGAGATGGGTGGTCAATGAAAAAGGACTGTTGTGATTCTAAGTAATGCGGATTGTCAACAACAACAACCAAAAAGGCTCTCAATGGAAGCGAAGAGACATATGTTATTTAGGAACATGCTTTTCAAATGATACTGTAAATCTTTTAGAAAATCATTTCAAGCCTGTGTCAGGAGTGGGTCAGCAATGAATCACACAGCAATGAATCAAGTGAAGTTAACTCTTTATTAGCAGAAACAAGGCCTGTTCAGGAGTGCCAGCAACTCTCTCCGGTAGGTCTTGCCCCTGTGAAGCAGTTGTGGGGGCTGAAGGTCCCTGCCTTCCCACAGCTGCCTAAGCTTCTTCCTCTCCCGGGTCCTTCCTGAGACTCTGCTGGTGTGTCTGTCTTTACTCCTCACTCTTCATACCTCTTCTGGTTCTGGGAGGCCAGAAGAGAGGGGAACTAGCTGGAGCAAAAAGGGGAGACTCCCTTGCTTCTTCAAAGCCGGTCTCATCTCTGCCTCTTGGTCTCCCTCCTCTTTTGCTCCCGCTTCTACTTATGATTTTGGTCTTCTCCCTGCCACCCGAATTATTTCGGCAGAAAAATTATTGAGGCAGAAAATCCCATGAGTGCCTCTCCCTGCTCCATTGCATGGGAACCCCCCCCCCAACAATAACAATAAATTAATTAACAATCAACTTGCTACCTTTATGTTACACCCAAAATCTGCCTGCGGCAGCTGCCCCACTCTGTCTGATGGTAGGTCCTAACCTCAGTTAGGTCCTAACCTCAGTTTAGGACAAAGTAAGTGATCTGCAATCTGAGGCCTATCCAGGTGCGAGAACTCCAGCCCACCTGGCTCAGTCCCTTTTGCTAGAAGCCTCTGGAATATATCGGCCCTCCCTCTAAACCCCTCACCCATCATTATGGCAGGCATTTCCCGAGTTTTAAAATCAGAAATGTAGAGGTGGTGGCAACAGCCCTAATGGAAGCCTGAGCTGTGTGAACAGAATGAAACGTTTAGCATTTTGGAAATGCCATTCGAATGGGGCGGGGAGACACGACAAGGCTTTAAGGCAGTTAGCATGGGTTGAAGAGGGGGTGTAAATGGCTCCTTGTTGGAGCTATTCAGCGACGGAAAGAGGAAGGAGAGGTAGAAGTTGGCAAATCAGTAAGCAGCGGCGAATGACTTGAGTAGGAAATAGAGACAGCTATATTTCACTCAATTTAACTTGGCATTTAGTAGCAAAAATTATAATTGTGGCTAGTGGCAGGGAAGATGCTGCTGGCAAGCATGGAGTCCAGAGACTCAGATCTGTCACAGAATTGTCACGTGGGCTTTCCTATCTTTCAGTTGACTGAAAGTGGTTCTGCTGAGTTAAATGGAGATGTGTATCAGCTCCTGCCTGCACACATGGATTTAGGATCAGGGTGTATAAATGGTGCTGTCAAGTAAAATCAGAGCGGCTGATTTTGCATTGCAAAAAAGAGAGGATCTGCATCACCAAAAAAAAGAGGACCAAATTGGACATCAATTTGGGGGAAGGCTGTAGCTTTCATGGCTCCACCTCCCCTGAACCTTATGGTTCCTTATCTCTAAACCACACTTGTACAGGATAGGCTTGAAACAGAGAGCACCTTCAAACAGAGGACTGGAACACATGGTCACTCTAAGAGACATGCTCCTGCTCAACTGTACAAAAGTGACAAAGGTAGCAGAAAGCAGAAATGAGTTCATCCTGTGGTTAATAATGTTGTATAGCTACAGAAGTCACTCATAAGCGGTAATAATACCGAGTAAAAACAACAAATAATACCAATGGTCATGATTTAGATCATGTAGGATATCTATAGGTAAAGGGACCCCTGACCATACGGTCCAGTCGTGACTGACTCTGGGGTTGAGGCACTCATCTCGTGTTATTGGCCGAGGGAGCCGGCGTACAGCTTCCAGGTCATGTGGCGAGCATGACTAAGCCGCTTCTGGTGAACCAGAGCAGCACACGGAAACGCCGTTTACCTTGCCGTCGGAGCGGTCCCTATTTATCTACTTGCACTTGGAGGTGCTTTCGAACTGCTAGGTTGGCCGGAGCTGGGACAGAGCAACGGGAGCTCATCCCGTCATGGGGATTCGAACCCTAGGCTCTGTGGTTTAACCCACAGCACCACCCACGTCCCTTAGGATATCTATAGCACCCTTATTTATTTCTTATTTCTTCTCAGGACTCTACAGATCACTAGCTGGTTCTCATTCCTACAAGACTAATTTAGGGATTTGAATGCACAATCCGAAGCCTTGGTGAGTTCTGTCAAACTTGCTTCCTTGTAAACATGCTTAGAAAGTCCACCTTAGGCCTCCATTCAATGCCCATTTACCTGGGATAAGTGGGACTGAACTCAATAGGACTTTTTCCAAATCAGACGCATCCTGCCCTCCCTCCCTTTTGTGTGCCCTCTCCCCCACCAAAGTCCCCAGATCTGCTTTGCAGGGTTGGGGGGAGGGAATCTCAGAGCAGTGCTGGGCAGCGAAGTGTGAGGGAAAACTTAATTGCACTCCCAGAAGTCTTTGCATTTAGCTGGAGAGAGTCCATGCTTGTTTCACCCCCAGGCTGGGATATCTAGCCTTAAATAGGTCTCACTCCCAAAATTGTTTTCAAGGGTGTCTTAAGGTGCAGTTTCAGAGCTTGAGGAGTTCTTAGTGAAAGGGAATGTTTCAATGGGGGAGTGGATGGATTATGTGTGGAAATGATACACATATGGAGCTGATAACAAAGCTAATAAATATTGCCATTAATTGCCCTGATACGATTTCCACATTTCACTTACCCAGCTAAGCAGAAACTTCAGTACTGTCATAGCTATTATGTAGTCCATGGGGAATAGTGGTTAAAGCGTTGGATTTGGACTAAGGACAGCTTAGTTCAGACCCCCCTGCAGCCATAAAGCTCAACTTCCATCAGTTGTTATCTCAATCTAACTTATCTCACAAGGCTTTTATTGAGAATGACTTGGGCAGAATCCGTACCATATATTTAAAGCGCCATGACACCCTTTTAAACAGTCATGACTTCCCCCAAAGAATTCTGGGAGCTGTAGTTTGTTAAAGGTGCCTCTCACAGAGCTACATTGTTCTGTATTCAGTGGTCTGTGTTTGCCTGAGCTTGAGTCTGGACTAAGGATTTTGAGCTCCTATGTTCTGATTCGACACGTGATGTCCAATCACAGGACATTTCAGGATTTGGACCTCTGCCATTGGCCCTTGAACTCTGAGTCATGATTCGCAGCTTGGAAGTTTAGACAGCCAATCACATTGGGAGTGGGCCAGGCTTTCGGGAATGTATATAAGCAGTTGCTGTGCCCCTGTTTCCCAGTTATGTAGTTCAATAAAGGTTCTTGCTGTTATCACTGCGTCTTGCCTCGTGGGAACCCAACTACACTTCATACAGTTTCCTGAGTTCTCTATGAAGCGAGATAAACCCCTCTGAAAATTGTAGCTCTGTGAGGGGAACAGGGGTCTCCTATGATGCAGCTCAGTTGATTAGGCTGCCCCATGTATCTCTCTCCCTCGAAATCATCCTGTATCTGCAAAGCATCAGCTCTTCCTTGCATGGCTCTTTATGGTATATAACAGACGAAGTTAATTTTGTCATGCAAACAGTGCTGCGCTGACAACCCACAAATTATAGCGTAGAATTACTCCAGAGTAAATAAACTCTGGGTTGCCGCCTGAGAGGTGATGATTATTTCGAGACAAATGTCACTCCCCAAGCTATTCCACCCTGCCAACAATCACCTGACAAAGTGGAGCCACACATTAGAAATCAGCAGAAGCAAATATCGTAATAGTTCCATTAGAGATGAAATCCTCACACTGTCAAACCCAACACACTTACACTAAAACTGGAATAGGGCCACTGGTGCTTAGGTAAAATTTTTGCTAGCTGAAGTACTATGTTGCCTTAAAACAGGCATCCCCAAACTGCGGCCCTCCAGATGTTTTGGCCTACAACTACAAAGATCCCTAGCTAACAGGACCAGTGGTCAGGGAAGATGGGAATTGTAGTCCAAAACATCTGGAGGGCTGGAGTTTGGGGGTGCCTGCCTTAAAACAATGAGAGGTGATAAAACTGTTCCTAGAGCTCAGTTAGTAGAGCATGAAACTCTTAATCTTGGGGTTATGGGTTCGAGCCCTGTGTGGAGAAAAATATTCCAATGGATCCTAAGTATGGACACAATAGCGATCAAATAGCGCCTGTTGGTTGTAAATAAGTGCAGGCAATTCACATTTGGGTATATGCTTTAAGACAGCTGATGAAGGCAAGAAGGCTTATTGCTATCACATGCTTTGCAGCTTCAGGTTCCGCCTTCCCCTCCTGTGATTGATGCTGTGCTAGGGTTAGGTCATCTCTGCTCTCTGATACACAAGCTGTATCAAGTGTAATAGAGTTTAGAGATACTGTTCTAACACGACACTGCCTGCTCTAGGTAAAGCAGAAAAAGCTATAATCCTGACAAAAAGCTGGGCCTGGAGGTCTTTCCCCCCAGATGATGAGGGCGATCATCATCATGACCACGATCAGGGCTGCAGTCAGTAGCAGCTCAGCAGACAAAAAACTAATGATTTTTTATAAACGTTGCCATTAGTTTTCCAGAATGGCTTCAGGCCATAAGAGAACAGCTGATTGTGAACTCTACGGATAGCTTCTTGGCCTCTGTTTTGGAAGATCAGCAGCAGTTAGCCTTCTGTCAAAAGGCAAATTTAAGCCAACCTCTCTGACAGTATTTTTAATTGAGGCTTCTTTTATTATATATATATATATATATATATATATATATATATATATATATATGAGAGAGAGAGAGAGAGAGAGAAACATATATTATGCCAATCCCTGCATCACAAATTCATAAAGTATTCTTTGTCTTTACAAAGGTTTTCATCCTTCATCCTTGAAATAATACATTTCTGCTTATCTCATATAATCCCCCATTGGTGCTACATTTTGTCATACATTTTGCAACCAATTTGTTTTTGTTTTTTTCTTTTAAAAAAAGGAGTATTTTACAGATTTGGGGTGAGCCATGTGATGAGAGGATAGTGTGAATCCATAGCTTAGTCACTAACTGGCACTGGACTTAGTGGTATCTTGGTGGAGTCTGGCGTTCCTGCTTCCTTATTGTTTAAGGCAGAACATAAAGTTCTTGTCTACCTCCTGACTGTTGGGTCCTCTAAGCCTTCCATGACACGTGGATCCTGGAACTACGTAGTAATGGCTTTTTCTCCTGTAAGCTATGAGCAAGGGACCCAGGTGGCACTGTGGTTAAACCACTGAGCCTAGGGCTTGCTGATCAGAAGGTCGGCGGTTCAAATCCCTGTGATGGGGTGAGCTCCCGTTGCTCGGTCCCAGCTCCTGCCAACCTAGCAGTTCGAAAGCACGTCAAAATGCAAGTAGATAAATAAGAACTGCTACAGCAGGAAGGTAAACGGCGTTTCCATGTGCTGCTCTGGTTTGCCAGAAGCGGCTTTGTCATGCTGGCCACATGACCTGGAAGCTATACGCCGGCTCCCTCGGCCAATAATGCGAGATGAGCGCGCAACCCCAGAGTCGGTCACGACTGGACTGTATGGTCAGGGGTCCCTTTACCTTTACCTTTTAAGCTATGAGCAGAACTGCAGTTTACTTTAACACATTATTGCAGCGTGTGTTTTTCATTTGTCAATTTCAATATGTTTTATCCACACCAGTGGGAGTGACATAGTTGCTGTTGGTAAGGCACGTGAATGCCATTTTAGTAACCTTCCCCCACCCCCACCCCTCTCTATATGCACTTATTCATTTCAGAATGACTGCCCAGTTACCTTCCATAAAAAGTAAATCATTTGCTTTGGATTGGAAGTGTTTAGTTATGGCAGTGGGGCAGGAACTCTTACATCTCTTAAACGTTGGTGATTAGAAAGAGGGTGAGATTAAAGAAACAACCGTTATTTAGTTAGCACCATAACACTTCTTCATTCTAAATGCTTTAATGCGAATAGGTTAACATTCAATATGTGGGCAGAAAAGCATTTACTGCTCATTTAAAGTGATTACAAATTAGAATGTTTGACCTTGGGAAGCTTGGCTGGGGAGGAGCATCGTTTCATGGCAGAACCTTCTTCTGGACCGTGTAGTCAGCACCAGTTTAGGTGTCCCAATGCTCAGTTAACAGGCAGCTTCATATGCCCACATGCTCTTCTCTAATCTGAAATATGGCAATAAGTAAGACTTTAAAAGGAAAACTGAGTCCCACCTATTCCATCATGTTAAAAAGTTCATGAAATAATAATAATAATAATAATAATAATAATAATAATAATAATAATACCCTGGCCATCTGGCTGGGTTTCCCCAGCCACTTTTGGTTGCTTCCAACAGGAGATTAAGAATACATTAAAGCATCAAACATTAGAACTTCCCTAAACAGGGCTGCCTTCAGATGTCTTCTAAACGTCAGATAGTTGTTTTATTTCTTTGACATCTGATGGGAGGGCGTTCCACAGGGCTGGAGCCACTACCGAGAAGGCCCTCTGCCTGGTTCCCTGTAACCTCGTTTAATAATAATAATAATTTATTACATCTCAACTACACCATCATCCTGTTTCTACCGCTTCAGAGAAGTGGAGCAACTCTCATTATGTTATAGCTTGCAGTCTAGTTCATGCTATTTATTACTGCAATTTAAGTAGTGCTGTTTATTCATATCTACTATGGCCTGGATTCGAAGTTCCCTTCCATGACAGGAATGGTTCTTTTCCAAGAAGGCCTTGCGATCCTGCTGGAGGAAGGGGGCAACTCCAGGGCAGCTAGGTAGAGCTGGTGCAAATTAATTAAAACAAAGCATGTTTTCTATCTTACTCGTAATCCTGTACTCAAAACAAACACGGAAAGTCAGTTGATCATTATGGTGTCGGAAGCCTGCAGCCAACAGAAGAAATGATGCACTCGCCACAATATATTGAGGTTCTACGAAAGAGAGTTATTCCTGAGCTGGTAAAGAGGTATCCTGACGGTACTGGGATATTGCAGCAAGACCTAGCCCCCTGTCACACATCGAAATTGGTGAAGAAATTCATGACAGAGCAGCAAACACAGGTACTTGATTGGCCAGGGAATTCCCCAGACGTAAATCCCATTGAGTATTTGTGGGCTATATGCAAAACTCACCTCCGTGCTGTAGACTGTAGGACTATGGAGAAGCTCATTCAGGCGCTGATTCAAGTGTGGTACAGGGATCCGAAAATCAAGAGTGACTGTTCGAAACTAGTAGACTCCATGCCAAACTGTGTTCAAATGCTGCTTAAAAATACCAGAGGGCATATCCATTACTAATGTACGTATATGTGAGTTATGTACATGTATATGTGAGTTTTGTACTACTAAATTCATTGTTTGTTTCAAATTAATTTGCACATGGGTGTAGGTGGACAAGGGGCTACAGATGGAAGAGGGAATCAGGGAAAGGTTCCTCTTGCCTTCTGACAGCGAGAACATCTGGTGAGTGAACTCAGGATCGAAGCAGATGCTATAACTACAAGCCGGACTGTGGACAGGATTGTGGCTAGCTTACACTTCCTCTCTTTTCCCGATCCCCTTCATTTTGTGTAACAGGGCATCTCAAAACATGATACAGTTTGAAATTCTCACAAGTCGTTTGATGAACATGGCTTCCCATGTCAAATCAACTCTTTTTACAAAGATGAAACACATAGCTCATGGTTTTGCTGCACAAGTTGAGTCTTGTTACTTGGACCTGAATCCATGACAAAATTCAAAAGTTTCATTTCCGATTTTCCCCTTTCTGATTTTCACCCCCCCCCTCCGCGTCCCCATTAGCTTAACAGCATTCATATGTGATGATTCCTCACTGAAACTGATTTCTCACTTTTGTTTCAGCTTGTGTACTATATTGTTAACGGTCTAGCCATTTGTGAGGGTGCCCTTCAGGGACTGAAAAAACACACCATGTAGTTTTTTTTTTTAAAGACAGTCCTTGTCTCCAAAAGTGAACAGATGGAAGGTGAATTTTGAAAGGACTGTACCTTTCTTTAAATGTCAGTTATTGTGTTGGATTTCATTATGTCTATTTGGGACAGATGGCAATGTTTAGGATCTGGACTTGGTTTATACCTATTACTGACACTCTAATGCTTGGAGAAATTGTCTATCAGCTAAGATGCTTATTTTGGCGATTTGTCATGGGGAGAGCAAATTGCTCCATAGCAATATATGCAAATCGTAGATGATATAACAGTAATGTTGGCAAATTATCCCTTGCCCATGAAGAAAGGATGTACCTGAAAACAGACACAGGAACTAGTTCAAATGGTTGTCTTATTTGGACATTAAAAACATATGATAATCACATGAGACTGGCAAGTGGGGAGATGCATGTATCTCTCCCACCTGCCACCGCAGTAGCCTCTCCACAATGCTATCCACATATCTAAGAACATGTCAGAACATTGGGATGGAAAAGAAACTTGGTTTGGTTGGCATTTTAATACGCACCCTAGTTAATTCATATTTCCCCAAACAATAACACAACCTGAAACACAGGTCCCCTTTGAATTTGTGATGCAGTTCTCCAATAAAAATGTGCGCACAACAACAACAACAACAACAACAACCACAGCCCCGCACAAAAATTGCATTATATTAGGGGAAATTGCTTGCAAAAAATTGTATATGCTGGGCAAAATTGCATGCAGAAATGTGTATAATAGGACAAATGCATATTTATGCTCATTTCTAATGATTTTTTTAAAAATGATTTTTTAAACTGATGCAGAAATGTGGCAAACTGATTTTAAGATTGGAAACTGGGGGGGGGAGACGGACTCAAAATGGTAGGCTAGCTTAAGGGGCACATGACAGGCCTGCAGCACAAAGCCAGTCCTACCATTAGGCAGCTTGAGGCAATCACCACATGGCAGGTGCTGGCAGGGGGGGGGCAGCACTGGCAGCTCACCTGCTGCCCTTCCTGCTGCCCCCTCAAGCCATTCTCCTTTGTTGGAGATCAGAACTCTGTGCCACATGTGTGTCGTGCACCCTCTATACTGGGCTGCTGCCCTCTGCCCCATTGCCAGAATTGAACTAAGAACTAAGAATCAACTACTCGTCCAACTGGCTTCTGTATATGAGATTTTGGGGGCAGGAGGAAGCACCATTTTGTTCTTTGCCTCAGGCAGCAAAATGTGTTGGGCAGGCCTTGGTGGCACATATAGCTCTGACCACCAACATAGGGGAATGGGTGGGGGACTCAGGATCATACCGGCCAAGTTGCTGTCAGAGAAATAAGGGACAGGGCCGGAAATAGCAGACTGGAAGTTGCGCTGCCGCCATTTTGGAACCAGGCGGAGCATGCTCAGAAGTGACTTTTGATGCTGCTTTGCCCAGTTCCAAAATGGCTGCCGCGCCAGAAGTCACACTGTAGCCATTTTGGAACTGAGCAGAGCAGCATCAAAAGTCACTTCTGAGCATGTTCCGCCCAGTTCCAAAATGGCCGCCGCGCCAGAATAAACCGGGGGGGGGGGAATCCGTTTTTTTCAGCTAGGAACAGCTGGAAAAACGGGGATTTCCTGGGGAAAACGGGAGACTTGGCAGCTATGCTCAAGATGAATGGCCGTGTGTGTGTGTGTGTGTGTGTGTGTGTGTGTGTTACTGTAGCCCCCCCCCCAACTACTTCCTCAGACTAGTAAAGGTTAAGGGACCCCTGACCATTAGGTCCAGTCATGACTGACTCTGGGGTTGCGGCGCTCATCTTGTGTTATTGCCCAAGGGAGCCAGCGTACAGCTTACAGTTGATGTGGCCAGCATGACAAAGCCGCTTCTGGCGAACCAGAGCAGCACACGGAAACGCCGTTTACCTTCCCGTTGTACCTATTTATCTACTTGCACTTTCTCATGCTTTCAAACTTCTGGGTTGACAAGAGCTGGGACCGAGCAACAGGAGCTCACCCCATCGCGGGGATTCGAACCGCCGACCTGATCGGCAAGCCCTAGGCTCAGTGGTTTAACCCACAGCGCCACCCATGTCCCTCCTTCCTCAGACTACTGCCTGTCTATTTGCCTTCAACAGCCCTGGAGTGTTGCTGCACCTTAAACATGCACCTCAGCAATGCAAGGCCCAGGAGAAAGTAGTTATATTTAATAGATGGCATCCACGTTTGAAACGCCACCCCCAATGTAAAGCTGCAGAGGGTTATAATTACATATAATAGCAGCCTCAGCTTCTAAACGAGGATATGCAGGCTACTCAATAGGTAGTTCTTCGGAAAGTGTGTATCCGCCAGTAGCAGCTCCGCCACCTGAAATATTCATGCTTTTGTAATTGTTCAAATCAAATCTCCATCTACAAAGGAACGTCCTCGGTTTCAGAAATGATGGAATGTGGAGGAGTCTAAGCATGTTTCTTGAATTTTTTTTGGGGGGGGGGAGAAAGAAAGAGAGAGAGAGAGAGAGAGAGAGAGAGACCGAACAAAATAAGATTATAAAAGAAGCCCCCAAAAGTCACACTTTAATATTCCACTCTCATTTTCATCAATCACTGAAGCAATACCCCCTAGATCAGTGCATTAACTTGTTTATCTTTTACAACGAGGGGAGAGGGGAAAAAAAACTTCATAGCTTCATCATTCATTCCAGAGTGAGGGGGGAAAAAACAAAAGCCAGCCACCGAAATTTGCATGGTGCTCAATTATACATTAGTGAACATCACTTGGCAATCTGTTCATATCAATTTAATTGGATTTTAATACTGCCTCTGATCTTGTTTTCTAATTAACAGCAGTGCCTGGCAATAAAGCAGAACCATGCACCCAGCAACACCTTTGATCTCAACCATATGGAGCTGTTCCATGCTCTTGGAAAAAAAAGTCTCCCTTTCCTCCGATGCCGGCCGAGAAATACCAGGGGCCCCCAGATGGCTGTATACCACTCATGACTGCGACTTCATTGATTATTTTCTCTTCTGATTGGTCCTGATTGAAAATAAATAAAACATGCACTTGGAACTGGATGCAAATTGGTGTCACAATCTTTTGGTTATGTTGATCCTTTTTCTCGGCTCCTTCTTTGGATGACAAGCATTTTAAGTAAACATTAATTGACTCAATGGTCTGTATTAGGAGCACAACTTCTATCACCAAGACCTTGCGCTTTATGCCTAGCTACTGTCCTCCAAGCACAACATTTTAATTAGGACTGAAAGAACCTAACTGTGCATTCCTTATCTTTCCGATGCTATCATCATAGGCAAACTATTTAAGCCTGATTTGAGCACAGCGGAGTGCGATTTATATCGGCTTTTTGATGGCTCGCTGTCGTCAGTGCCTTTATTTTTCTTATATAATTCCCTCCGCCCCTTCCCAGGTCAAACTTGAAGTGCAGCGTGCACAAGGAGACCAGATGCTGGCATGTCACATTTCATGTGTTCCCTTTAGTAGCTCGCATTCTCGTCAGGTTTCTATGATGGAAGGAATTGATTAGCAGTTTTTTAAAAAAATTCTTTTTGTGTTTGTGCATAAGAGAGAAAGGAAGGGGGTGTGTGAGAAGGAAGGGGAGTGGGGAGGGATTTGATTGATCCTGGGAATTCTTACCAGCCCAGCCTGTTCCAGACCCTCCAAATGTCCCTATTTTCCAGGGGCAGTCTCAGATTTACAGAAGGCATCTTAGTTTCTGATTTCAACCAGGAATGTCCTGCTTTTCATTAGGACATTCCAATTTTCATTGGAGAAATGTTGGAGGGTATGGAGTTATGTGACCTCCGAGCCAATGAGAGAAGTAACTATAGAAGCTTTAGAAGACCTTTAGGAGACTGTATGCTGCTGGAAAGACTGTATATAACAATAACAATAACAATTTATTATTTATACCCCGTCCATCTGGCTGAGTTTCCCCAGCCACTCTGGATGGCTCCCAATCGAGTGTTAAAAACAATACAGCATTAAATATTAAAAACTTCCCTAAACAGGGCTGCCTTCAGATATCTTCTAAAAATCAAATAGTTGTTAATTTCCTTGACATCTGGTGGGAGGGCGTTCCACAGGGTGGGCACCACTACCAAGAAGGCCCTCTGCCTGGTTCCCTGTAACCTCACTTCTCGCAATGAAGGAACCGCCAGAAGGCCCTCGGCGCTGGATCTCAGTGTCCAGGTAGAACGATGGGGGTGGAGACGCTCCTTCAGGTATACAGGACCAAGGCCGTTTAGGGCTTTAAAGGTCAACACCAACACTTTGAATTGTGCTCGGAAATGTCCTGGGAGCCAATGTAGGTCTTTCAGGACTGGTGTTATGTGGTTCCGGCGGCCACTCCTAGTCACCAGTCTAGCTGCCACATTCTGGATTAATTGCAGTTTCCAGGTCACCTTCAAAGGTAGCCCCACGTAGAGTCATAGCTGCCAAGTTTTCTCTTTTCTCGCGAGGAAGCCTATTCAGCATAAGGGAAAATCCCTTAAAAAAAGGGATAACTTGGCAGCTATGCATAGAGTACATTGCAGTAGTCCAAGTGGAAGATAACTAGAGCATGCACCACTCTGGCGAGACAGTCCGCTGGCAGGTAGGGTCTCAGCCTGCGTATCAGATGGAGCTGGTAGAAAGCTGCCCTGGACAATGTGTATCCATAACATAATATCCATACAATAAAAAAAAATTGAGACAGTCAGATAAATGCAAGTCATAATAATAATATGCACTACATAATACATAATGCTAGGTGATGCATAATCACACGTGGTACATAATGAGCAACATATAACGAGCAGCAGCCTCAGATTATTCACATTGTCAACCCAGCAATAAACACCACTCAACCTCTACAAACTGCAAGATCTAATTGTCGACTCATCCCATGTGCCAGCAAGGCTTCTGCAGGGCAAGTCCTGTCTCACGAACCTATTAGAGTTCTTTGAGTCTGTTTGCAGGCACAATTCAAAGTGCTGGCTACCACCTATAAAGGCCTACATGGCTTAGGATGGTCCAAGCTGCCTGAAAGACCATATTCCTTCATTGTGTCCCGTTCTGGGCGCCACAATTTAAGAAGGATATCGGCAAGCTGGAACGCGTGCAGAGGTGGGCAACCATAGAAAAGCAGCACTTGATATGACTCTTCCAAAATCTATCCCTATTCCTTTCAATTCCAAGCATGAGCACAAAGATGGATTCCCCACCTCCCTCTTCCAGTTAAGACTGCAGCATCTCATTCCCATCATCACTTAGATGCCCAAGAATGACCTTTGCATTCTTTGCAATGGGTCTCTCTCCCCCCCCGCCCCAATTGTCTTGCTTTTCATGGAAGAAATGTGGAAGGAATGCATCACTTGAGAGAGGATTTTTTTAAAAAAAGAGAAAAAGAGGTGGCTTAAAAAAAAAAAACACCCCCCCCCCCAGCTTCAATATGCTGATAAATTAACAATACAGTATGTTTGCTTCTACGGAGTGCGGTGACATTTTACTGATGAGGGAGCAGAGCTGATAAACAACAAGGGTTTCCTGTGAAACGCGGACAGGAAGCCTTTGCTGATTGGCTACATTGTGCCTCGATTCCTCTTGTGGTTTCTGGGTGCCCTGGGACCTTGCCGCCCTTGTCATCATTAGTATGCTGAGATGCCATTTTGATCTTTACTGCAAATTTCCTTCCTCTGATAGTGCATTAGAGATGGGGGTATGATGCTCCCTGATTTGCTTACGAAGTAGTTGCTGCTGGTGTTTCTGGTTAGGAACCTGTTCTCTCTCCCTGTTCTTACCCCCACCCCTCCACTAACTCTTGGAAGAGTCCCTTTTCCTGTGCCTATAATTTTCTCTCTTTCTCATTTTAAAAACTTTTGGAACCCCATCCCCCAGCAAACAGCACCTCCAGGGACAAATAGAAGCACAAGAGGAGGGGGGGGTGATTTTTAGCAGGAAGCTGGTGGAGGTTCCCTGCTTCCAGATCAGGGTGTATCAGTTTCCTTTTCTCCAAAAATAAAAAGAGGCTAGTTAAAACATACTTTTTTTTTGAAAAAGTGTGAATACTTATTCACATGTAGTTTGCCTTACTGAGAGACCACACCCAGCATTGTAGCTAGCTGCCTGGCTGCCTGGGGTGGCAAACCCGAAGGCATCCCGCACGGGGGACGGGGTGTCCATCGTGCGCATGTGTTGCACATCACGACACATGTGTCATGGCGCACGATGCATGATGCACGCATCATGATGCACAATGCACGTGGCGCATGCGTGCACAGGAGACATGCAACGCGGCAACGGGGCAAACCCTGCGAGCAAGCCGCGGGATGAGACAGTCTCGTTGCATTGGGGCTTTTCCTCTGTGGCGGCGGCGGCGCGCAGCGGTGGTGGTGGTGGCGGCCATCGGAGGTGGTCAGCCCCGTCCAGCCTGCTGCCCCCTGCCCAGCCTGCTGCCCGGGGCGGCGCCCCCTATTACTACGCCACTGACCACACCCAGGAGATCTTCTGATTTTGTGTTAATACAAGTTGACTCTTTCTCAAAACTGGGGGATATAAAACATAAAAGATTGTCATTGATACATATGCCAGTTTAAGGCCGGAGTTTAAGGCTCCAGCTCCATAGAGCCAGGAAATTGGAAGTTAAGGCTCATGCCTTAACAGATGTGCCCTTTGATTGGTAATGATGACATCTTGCGATTTATTCTCAGTGTGTTTGCACACACATTTCCATAGTATTTCAAGTGGGATGCCTGGGCCTGGCAAATATGCCTTACACTGTCTTGGTCCTGTATTGACTTATGAAGCACGCAAGCCTTATTGTATTGCTAGATGAATTGTCCTGCGATTTGGCCCATGTCTGTTGTCTACATCAGTACCTGGGGGTGGGGGGTGGGGGTGGAAGGGTTCAACACCATGTGGAGAACTTACATAAACAGAACAGGTTTCCTGGTGTAGACAGCAGAGGTGGGGCTGCTGGGGGTGTGGGGCAGAGCTAACTTGCGTATCCTCACTTTCACCCCTTGCACGTGGGTTTAGCCCAGAAGATAAACAATTGAAAAGGCTGGTAGATCGATAGGTATATGGATGGATAGGTAGGTAGGTAGGTAGGTAGATACAGTGAAGCACACAATCTAGTTTTGTAAGCATGTCAAGCTATAAATCTCGTGATGATTCATTCGTTTTGTCTTAATATTTCTACTGTGCTGACTCTGCTAAAAAGGGGAGCTGGCTGAGACTGGCAGAGATGGGTGTCTCTTCAGCTTCTATCAGTCTCCGGTAGCTCTGATAGAAAGGAAAAGATTGTAAATGTGTTTAAACAAGCTGTCAGAACATTAACCTGTTTGTTATGATGTAGTAAAACTCTCCGTGTCTCCAAGTGTTGGAGGCGAATGAAGAGATCTATGAAAGATGGAGGTGTTTTCGGATACCTAGCAACAGGAGTCCTGCGATATGCACTCGGTGCTTGTTTAACACAAAATAAAAAATATATATAAAAAATAAGCTTTCTTGCCTTTGCAGTTATGCACCAATTGGTCACAACTTCCACATGCCAAGCAGAATTGCTCTTTAGAATTGGCAAGCAAGTGGGCTTTCCTTCTGGACAGCTACGCCTATGCAGACTGCTCACATCTGCATCTCCATGATCTAGGCCAGGCATGGCCAAACTTGGCCCTTCAGCTGTTTTGGGACTACAATTCCCATCATCCCTGACCACTGGTCCTGATAGCTAGGGATGATGGGAGTTGTAGTCCCAAAACAGCTGGATGTCCAAGTTTGGCCATGCCTGAGCTAGGCAATTGAGTTGGAGAAAGGTCTGCCTGGGAAGGTGGGCCTGGAATGTCCCACAGGTCTGGTGCAAGATGTGGGGGCAAAGGGAGTGCCAAAAAACAGGGTGACATGTTGTGGGAATGTTGTAGATACTAGGAGATTTAATAGTGTCCTTCCTCACTCATGCTTGTGAGTCAACAGCAAAGCGACATTCCCCAATACAGTGGAACCTCGGTTTATGAACACCTCAGTTTACGAATTTTCGGTTTACGAACGCCTCAGATCCATCTGGAACGGATTAATTCACTTTCCATTACTTTCAATGGGAAAGTTCGCTTCATTTTATGAACACTTCAGTTCATGAACAGACTTCCAGAACCAATTGTGTTCATAAACGGAGGTACCACTGTATATAGCAGGAAGCTAGTTGTTAGATTCATTTGAATCTCTTTACTTAAGCAATCCAATCTGGTGGCGCCAACCCAGGTGGCGCTGTGGTTAAACCACTGAGCCTAGGGCTTGCTGATCAGAAGGTCAGCGGTTCGAATCCCTGTGACGGGGTGAGCTCCCGTTGCTTGGTCCCAGCTCCTGCCAACCTAGCAGTTCGAAAGCACATCAAAATGCAAGTAGATAAATAGGAACCGCTACAGCGGGAAGGTAAACGGCGTTTCCATGTGCTGCTCTGGTTTGCCAGAAGCGGCTTTGTCATGCTGGCCACATGACCTGGAAGCTATACGCCGGCTCCCTCGGCCAATAATGCGAGATGAGCGCGCAACCCTAGAGTCGGTCACGACTGGACCTAATGGTCAGGGGTCCCTTTACCTTTACCTTTACCTTTACTTAAGCAATCCAATCTGCTTGTGGAGCCTCTTTTTATCCAGCTTAGAGGCTGTACCATACCGGACAGTAATGGAATTACAGAGAACAGTTTCAATAGTACCTCTATAAAATTGGAGCAGCGATTCTTGGGGCAGATTAAATTTCCTTAGTTGTTGCAAGAAATACAATCTCTGGTGTACCTTTTTAATAATCATATTGATTGTTAGCTGACCAATTCAATTTTTGAGAGATCAAAGAGCCCAAGAACTTAAAGGACTCTACCACTATAACCATGTTACCAAGAATGGAGACTGGCAACGAGGATGCCTTCTAAAATCAATTATCATTTCCACTGTCATTTGGGCATTTAGCACCAAGTTATTCTTGCTGCACCACGAGACAAGATGATCCCTCCTAAAGAGAATAAAGACACAAGAAGCTTCTTTTAAAAGTAATAAGAAGTTTACTCACATTCAGTTCACAGTTGGATCTCTGAAGGCGCTTTAGCTTAGAGTTACAGAAGAGGGTTTGAGTTCATCCCATATGGGAATGAGCCCATGTCCTGGTGGCTGAGAGCCAGCAGACAGCAAAATACATCAGTATCAAGAGAGCATGGCATCAAGAGGAAGAAGAGGAAGGTGGCTGCGTGACCAGCCCCTCTAATGGGGTCTCCCAGTGTCACGCCCACCTACCTGGTCACACGCAGGGGGAGGAAGCTCCAGACCAGGTTTGACAGGAAGTCCTCCTGGCTGGAGTAACACACCCCTGTGTGTCCACTCTGGGCAAACAGGAAGTGTTGTACTTGACTGCTTAAGTTATATCCCGCACATGTGAGGGGATGAGGTGGGTGCCTCTACTGCAACTCCCTTTGGGCCCTCCCCTGAATCTGAATTCCCCCTCCCTGATGGCCTCCTCAACCTTTGGGAGGTCCAGCCCCATCTGCCCTAACCCACTGAGTTCCTTCTCCAGCTCATCAATGGACCACTCCTCCAAGAGCACCCATTCCCACCTCCTGATCCAACCAATCCGTCTGCAAAGTCGCCTCGGGGGTCATGAGAGACTCAGTATAAGGCAGCTTCTTTACGTTCCTATGCTGAGTGATGCTGTGAAGGTAGAAGGAGTTGGCTTTTTATTTGAGGCACTGACACAAACCCTGCCAGGCCTCAGCAAACCCCCCATTATGACAGATCTAATTCGACAATGCATTGCATGCTTCATGCTTCACTGTCCCTTGTGTAAAGGAATGTTTAACACCCTTGAATTATATGAACAGGGGGAGCTTAATGGAAAGCAGAAAATGAAGCATTATTTGCAGACAATGATATTTTATTCATTTGCATTTATATCATGGCATAAAATAAACAGGCTCTCCTATGACCCCCCAGCACCATCCCTGAGTGGCCCCTGGCTACTCCACTTGTCCACCCAACTCGTCCGAGGGCTGTCCGCCCTGCAAAGGGTTAACCGAGGCAAATAAAAGTTCTTAAATTGTTAATAATAGTCCCAATTTGATCTTGTTCTCTTCCCCCCTCAAGCAATAAGAGGATAAGTGCGAGTGATAGCCAGATTTATAAATTATTTCTTGCAAGCTGAATGCTTTAAAAGGGAAATATAAAAACCTGCTATGTGTCAAGCAATCCATGGAGGCATTAGCGAGCGGAGCCGTTCTCACAGGCTCCCTGAAAGCAGGAGTGATAGTTTGTAAATCTAGCAACTGTATGTGCAGAATGGTAATTTGTCATTAGCCAGATTAACATGATCAGGGGAAAAGAATAGATTATTTACACATAAAAATACAGAAGGTCACTGGTTTGGCCTCAATGAATAAATACATTTTAATAAAATAATGTCAATATATTTTAGGGATCGGTGAAAGCGTTTTTAAGCTGTCTTGCAGCATTGGGATTTAGCTTTTATGTGGTGTGAAATGCATTGCAATTTCATAATGGTTATGTAGAAAGATACCTTTTCTTTTCTTTTTCTTTTTGGTTTACTGTGTCTTGGAGTTTTGGTTTATGCTACACCCAAAACAACCCTACATTGCTTTACTTTGGGTTCTTTTCTCTTTTTTTTAACACTAGCTTTCAAAATGCACGTTGAACAAGAGCAGGCATCCCCAAACTGCGGCCCTCCAGATGTTTTGGCCTACAACTCCCATGATCCCTAGCTAACAGGACCAGTGGCCAGGGATGATGGGAATTGTAGTCCAAAACATCTGGAGGGCCGAAGTTTGGGGATGCCTGAACAAGAGGATGTGCTTCAGCCACCATGGGATATTCAGCAACCCATGCTGGTCTCTATAAACCAATTTATGTTTTCAGTTCGTTGGTGCACACCTAGGGATTAAAAAAATGTGCATACCTAAAGCTGTAGCACATTAATGAGACCACAAGAAGTTTGGAAATGCATACCACATTGCAATGTTACAAGTAAGTGGGTCAATTAGATTGCTCTTGGGAAAAGTCACAAGTGTCATGTGATGGACCTGCTGCTTGCTGATCATTCCTTTTCCACAACCCAAAGTCTTGTTCAGTCCCGACCATGCCGTGCTACTCTGCCTTCATCTTCCAGCTCTGTCCTGCATTATTCCAGGAGACTAGTGGGCTGGTAGCTCTTATCCAAATTGGCCAGATTTAAGGGCTTTTCCTGGGGAAAAGGGAACGGTGTGTTGTGTGTTGTGGTGATGATGGCAGCCCTGTGATTGTTCACAAATATTCCCTGAGCAAAACTGCTATATATTTGGTAAAGTTTTTCTCTATGCATTTGGAAACCTCTTATGATGCCAGGATCAAATTTTGTGTAGTTGTTCCTGTGATCAAGGAGCTATGTTGAGCTACAACTGGACACCATTTTGAATCAAGATGGCAGACAGGACATTTAGAAGCGACTCTAATTTTGCTAGGTTTCTTTTTTCTTTATGCACAGAAATGGAAAGATAAAGATATGAGATAGAATTAAACAAACTATGTAAAATGGGATGGGAAGACAATAAAATAAAGGAAACATTTATTATAAACTGGAATTTTATGGGAAATATCTCTCTCTCTATATCTCTATCTATCTATCTATCTATCTATCATCTATCTATCTATCATCTATCTATCTATCATCTATCTATCTATCTATCTATCTATCTATCTATCTATCTATCTATCATCTACAGTTGTACCTTGACTTACGAAGGTGATCCATTCCACGGCGCTCTTCGGAAGTCGAGGCATTCGTAAGTCAAGGTATATGAAGTAACACTACTTTTAACCACATTTCAAAACTGCTCTGATTTTTTTGTTTCTCAGAATGCCTGAATAACACCAGGCACAATTTTTTTTTGGGGGGGGGGAGGAGAGCCGCCATTTGAAGGTGGACAAACTAAATCAAGGTCAAGTATTCATTGTCATCTGTATTGCTATTTCTGACATGGCTTATTTCATTAATGCAAACTTTTCATCAACTGTTAGTATTGCTGTGGAATTCCTACAATGTCAGGAGGAGAAAATACTACATGGGTAATACAGTAAAATTTAACCCTGACCAGAGTGACACGGAATGACACCTCAGGGCCTACTAATCATGATGGCTATATATGTTGATCAGAGGCAGTATGCTAGGAATCTTCTTCTTCTTCTTCTTCTTCTTCTTCTTCTTCTTCTTCTTCTTCTTCTTCTTCTTCTTCTTCTTCTTCTTCTTCTTCTCCTTCTCCTCCTCCTCCTCCTCCTCCTCCTCCTCCTCCTCCCCCTCCTCCTCCTCCTCCTCCCCCCTTCTTCTTCTTCTTCTTCTTCTTCTTCTTCTTCTTCTTCTTCTTCTTCTTCTTCTTCTTCTCGTAACAGCAGCAGAGGGCTCTGGTCACAGTGGGAAATAGGGTGGTAGATTAGAGAGTCCTTTGGTCTGATCTCTAAAGAATATGTAGTGCATTCTTTATGGAGCATATGGCTAGTACACTTGGGTATCATCCCATCTCATGCTGCAATCAAACCCTATGGTAGCTTTGATGGAGATTTCTGGTGATGGGCCAAGACTGCCCGGTGAGCTTCATGGATCATTTGATGCATTCTGCCCCTCCCAGCTGCCCTTCAGCAAACCCTCACCAGTGCATCACAACATACAGATGCATCTAGCCATCTGTTTTCTCCCCAGGGACCTGTGTCCAAAAGCTACTCATGCTCCATGGGGGAATAAATTCATGCCCCAAATGCTTTTGAAAAACAACAACAGCAACACCTTGAAATATCTTGGTCCTTGCCTTACATCCAGCTCATGTTGAGCCATACATTAGGGATTAAACAGGTTCCACGTGTCTGTTTTCAAAATACTTATATTTCAAGCTTTTCTGCTACCTTAGGGGACAATCCAAACTCTCAATCTGCAACACTGAGCTTTAGACGAAGAGAGCTGTGTATGCCTCTGCTCCATAGCTGCCAAGTTTTCCCTTTTCTCGCGAGGAAGCCTATTCAGCATAAGGGAAAATCCCTTAAAAAACTTGGCAGCTATGCTCTGCTCTGCCCATAGAGTGACACTAGCATCACTCTTGACAGTGTGGAGTTCCTCATTCCCACTTCTGATGGACTTACTGGCAGCTGTAGCCCACGGAAAGCCCTCCAGATAGGGTGTTCTGTGAAGGAACTGAACTGTCCTCAGATTTGGTAGCACCAGGCCTGAAGCCCATTGCTACAAGCTGGCGTAGCCCAGAAGCAGCCACCCTGCCACAGCCACCCTGTGCAATGGGGTTGTGGATGTGTTGGTGTTGACACCAATCCATCACGCCCTGCCACACTGTGAGTCTGGATTGCCAATGTGAAGCACCTTTTCTCACCCTACCATATAGTCTACTTTTTATTGCTTTCTTCACTATCAAAGTATTCCACACCATCACCTTCAATGTTGCTGGCAACACCACTGTGTTTTGTGTGTGTCCTCTTCACACGCATCTTCTTCGGTGTCTTATCATCTAATTGTACAGTTGGAAGGGACCCCTAGTGTCATCTAGTCCAACCCCCTGCAATGCAGGAATCTCAACTAAAGCATCTATGACAGATGGCCATCCAACCTCTGCTTAAAAACCTCCAAGGAAGGAGAATCCACAACCTTCTGAGGAAGTCCATACCACTGCCTTGACTGTGGTCTTTTGGTCCTCATCACCATTCTTTTCATCATTGCCTCCCTTAGCATGGCTTACATCCACCACCATTGAACAGACCTTGTTTCTTCTAATAAAGAGTTAACTTCACTTACTCCGTGTGATTTATTGCTGGCTCCAGCAATACAGGCATTGCTGTCCAATACAGGCATCTGGCTGGCTAATGTGAGAACAACATGCTGGACTAGATGGGCCATTGGCCTGATGAATCCAAGTTAATTCATTTGGAAATAAGTCCAATTGAAATGAAGAGGGCTACTTATAGATACAATGACAACTTAGGTCCTTTTCAAAGAGGGTAGGATCCACTGACATCCTGTCAGATATACAACACAATTTAATTAATATTTGTCTAGCTTTATTCAAGGTCACTGCTTATCACCTTAGCTATCAAAGATACATTGATGGGCCCTCTTCCTTTTCTCCTTGACCAAGCCAGCAGAATCTCAATTTTCTGAATTTTCACTCTAAAACAAACCATCTATAACATATTTTTTTCTGAAGAAATATTATAATCTCACTTCCGCAGATACAGATCTGTAGTAACAATTCCAATTAAATGTCATAAATGAATAATTACTTCCCAAAACTAAAGATTTGGATTTAATAGGATACTTATTGTGTGTTAATTAAAGATTATTAAAATCATATGGTAGGGAGGCTGAAATTTAATATCCATGTAAGAGATATGCAGATAAAACGAAGTGATACATATTTTGTGTCTACTTGTTAAACCTCAATAAATATTGGTATTAATTTAACACACTGCTCCACTTAAACTTGCACATGGGAGAAACCAAAGTTTAAAAGCTTTCTCATGGTTCATAAAACCATAAGGTCTGATCTGTGCATCTCTTCACAAGCAACGAGAAATGAAGTCAATGTGGCAATTAATTTCAGCGCCAGTTTATATCACAGCCTGGGCCATTTCATCAGCATCACAGTTTGACCCAAATCATGTTGGTGGTACTTTCCTGTTTGCTGGTCCTGTCACATCAACAAACTACACCTTTGCAAACTGGAGGCTGGCTGAGTATCATCAAAACCAGGAAGTTTTTGAAGTTTTCCATGCCAACAGGAAAAATTCCCACTCATAGTGAATGTAATGTGTGAACACCTTTTACGTGAAGGGACCACCAGTCATCCCTGAATGTTGGCAAGTGGCATAGATGGTTTATTTAAAAGGTGTTCTTAAGTGCCCTTCATCATAAGAGTCCAGAACAGTGTACAAAAGGGTGAATTAAAAAGCATTCCAAACCCATAAGAACTAAAAACAAATTAAAAACCGACAAATAAACCTAGCGAAATTCAGTATGATGAAAGCAAATTTTAAAAAAACCTACCTAATTGGGTAAATACCATATTTTCCTGTGTATAAGACTATGTTTTTCCCCCTTAAAAATATTGTCAAAAATTTGGGGGCGTCTTATACACGGATTGTAAAATACACGATTTTTTCCTTAAATCTGAGTCCCCAATAACATGGGGGCGTCTTATGCATGGGGGCTTCTTAAAGACGGAAAAGTATGGTACTCTACCCTCTATGTTGAGTGAAAAGTACCATTTTCATTATTGCCATACTAATCTTTGTTGCTAAAAGCTGTAATTGACTACCATGCGTCTACTGTGTCAGTCAAGACAAAATGGTGACTTCGTTGTCTGCATATAATACTTGTTTCCGTGCCATACCTGCTTCCAATTTCTGCTTCCTGCTTTACATGAAGAACCCCAGAGGTTTGCATATGGCAAAAAGTCACAGGAAGAGCTCTCGGTTTCACGCTTGGTTTCACACTTAGGTAGAAGATGGGACCTTATAACACCGTGCCTCCGGTTCAAGAAAAGGCTGCAAAAAGACTCAGTTCCTGAGCTGGTTGGGCTCAGAATGTAGAGTGTGAGACCTCAACCTCTTTCACCCCATACATTTAAAGCAGTATCATAAAGTCATGGCTATCCCCCAAAGAATCCTGGGAGGATGCCACGGGAGATATAAGGAGACCCCCCCCATTCCCCTCACAGAGCTACAATTCTTAGAATTCCCTGTGAAAAGGGATTGACTTTCAAACTACTCTGATGCTCATAGCTCTATGAAGGGAACAAGGGTTTCCTAACAACTCTCAGACCCCTTAAGAAACCACAGCTCCCAGAATCCTTTGGGGTAAGTCAGGGCTATTTAAAGTTATATGATAGTGCTGTAAATGTATGATGTGAAAATGGTCCTGCAGAATACATGCAAGGGCCATGCATGTAGATTGGGTAAACATTTTTTTTTTTAAGTGGGGTGGAGATTTTGATTCCTATCACCAGCTGTTATCCCCCAGCTTATGTTTTAATATGGACTTACCTAATTATCACTTCCTGAAATGATGTGTGAATTGAAACAGCTCTTCAACAATTTGCGATTCTTTTGAGATGCATTTTTTTAGCAAAAAAAAAAAGTGTACCAAAAGTGCATTAAAATGTGTATATTAAGGAAAAAGTGGACATAAATAGTGGTGATTTTTTGTGAGGATTTTCCCCGCCATCTTCGACTGCCAAAGGAACATAGGAAGTTGCTTCATACTGGGTGAGGCCATATCTGTTCAGTCCATTTCAGCGTACTTCAACCTTGCAGCTGTTCTCCAGGGGCTCATAACCAAAGTGTGCAATCTATATCGTAGTTCAACATGATGGCTCCTTTGAGCCCTGCCAGTATCTGCAGGGTTTGGGGAGCAATGGCAGCAGTGGGTTGGCCTGTATCAGACATAGGATGGGGGAGGAATTCAATTCAGTTGAATTTGCCTGATTCCACACTTGCTGAAATAATATGTGAACTGAAATGCAGCCATAATTTGCACTTCTCTGAATTTTGCAATGCAGTTTGCCTGCCAAGCAATGCACACACACACACACACACACAGGCATGTATTGATGAAAAAAACATACAAACATGTGCTGCATCAGAGAGAATTAGCTTGCGATATATAGATTTGTCCAAGCTGCAAACAAAACTGTGCCTATTAAGAGACATTAGCGCTAAAATGCCGGCGGGTTTTCACAATGTTTCGAAATAAATTTGCTAATTGCTGCAGAAGTATGGAGAAATGGATCTAAGACTGGAAAAATGAGAACTGGAGAGAACCAAAGTTGACTTACCTCTCCCTCCCTAGTCACACATTCATTGATCCACTTTGACCCTGAATGTTTGCAACACTGAGCGACACCAGAGGAGCTTCAGATGATATGTGGATGTGCAGCAAACAGGAAGCCCACGAGGCATACAAATTAGACCTCTTGCACCTCTCTCTCTTTGGGGAGCTGAAGAAACAGCAGTGATATGTGTACATGTGTAACAGAGTTTGGGTTGGACGAGGCAGATGGGCCTATTCTTGCTGCTGCTTGTCCACCAGGTTTCTCTTATGCACAGCAACTCAGGTTAAGTGGGCTGGGAGGGGAGGTTGCAGTGATTTTTAGAAAGTCATTAGCTTGCACCAGGCGTCCTATTGGGAAGACCCAGTTTTCTGAGTGCATGTTCTGGAAGTTGGGCAATAGGGGCAGTACAGAATTCCGATTGGTGTACCGACCTCCCTGCTGCACCAAGGATTCCCTGCCTGAGCTGCTTCATGTCATGATGGATGTTCTCCAGGAGACACCTAGTTTGGTTTTCCTAGGGGATTTTAATATCTGGCTCCAAAGCACCCAGTCTGATAGCATGGAGGACAGTGGTGTCCCTTGGAGCTGAGGGTGATGAAACAATAGTTGAGATGGCTAGAGCGCCAGTGGCAGAAAACTCATTCTGAGTCAGTCCGAACACGGGTTAGAGCTCAACATCAAGCCTACCAAGTGGCGATAGTGATGGCCTCTATTGCATCTGCAAAGAACAGCAGCAGGAGACTCTTTCTGGTGGTTCGCAATCTTACAGAGCCACCTTTGCCATCAGGGTCTGGTGAGGACCCCAAGATCTCCTGCAATGATTTTGCTAAGTTCTTTGCAGATAAATTCACTCAGATTTGGAAAGAGGTAGACTCCACTATGGGAGCAGGGCAGGGGCGGGAGAGTGCTAGGGTCTTGTTTAGTCATGATGCATGGGATCACTTCCAATTAGTTACCTCTGAGGGCAGGCTGTGGGCAGGCTGCTTGGCCACCCATCTCCTTGATTCTTGCCCGTCCTGGCTCATAAAAGCGAGCTGGGAAAGGCTGGGCGATGGGCTCCGCAGTGTGGTGATGGCTTCCCTCTGTGAGGGAGCCTTCCCAGACCTGCTGAAAGAGGTGGTTATTAAACCACTTCTTTGAAAAAACTTATTTGGCCAACTGTCACCCAGTCTCAAATCTTCCATTCTTGGGCAAGGTGACTGAGTGGGCTAGGGACAGAGGTGAAAGCTGTTTCCTAGTTCTGCTGGATCTCTCAGTGGCCTTTGATGCCATCGACCATGATATCCTTCTGAACCATCTAGAGGAGCTGGGGGCACTGTTATGCAGTGTTTATGCTCCTTCCTCCTGGGCTGTGTCCAGAAAGTGGTGGAGGGGGATGAGTGTTCAACCCCCTGGGCTCTCACTTGTGGGCTGCATCCTCCCCCCCCCATGCTTTTAAACATTTACAAGAAGCCGCTGGGAGAGATAATCAGGGTGGGGTGGGGCTGGATATCCACCAGTATGCGGATGATTCCCTGCACTTAATTCAGATGTACTCTTCCAATGGAAAATCCAGTAAGTTAAAAATGAATGAATGCGGGAATCTGAATTAAATGGCGGTCAGAGAGGAGGACTGGGATGACATCTTGACAATGTGCAGAAGCTTTGAAAAACTTGCAAGCACCAACAGCATTACATCAACAGCAAACTACAGTGTGGACGTGCCATTCTTCTCTTTCATCCTCCCTCTTCCGAATCCTTTCTAAATTTTGGTTTCATCATGGCTGCTTTAAAACTTCTCACCAGCTTGCTCAGTTGGTAGCACATAAGACTCAGGGATGCGAGTTCGAGCCCTGTGTTGGGAAAAAGATCCCTGCACAGCAGGGGGTTGGACTTGGTGGCCTTCATGGCCCCTTCCAATTCTACAATTCTATGATTCTGCAAGTGACTCTGGTAGGTACAGACATTGGCAGTAAGTGGTTTATTTGATTCTGCTGTCTAATGCAATAGGAATTTGGCTCACCATCTTTTTTTGGACGTGACGTCAATGTTCTTGATCCAGAAAACCTGTTAAAGGGAATCATGAATGTGTGCATTTAGTCCCTTTGAACTCTATGTCCATTGCCCTGAGTCTCATGGAAGAAGGTGGGATATAAATGGAATAAATACATTAATAAAATATATCTGTTTCATCACTTGATTATTTATTTAGGTTATTTATATACAATTCTTTGCACAGGCCGCAGGGAGATTTGCGATAAAAACAACAACAAGTAGATAAGAACACACAAAACCTTTAAAAACCCAGTCCATTAAAACACACAACAAATCACTGAAAGGCAATTACTAAAAGCAGGAGCAGCAGCAGCAATTGTGCCTCTCCTTCCTCTAAAGATGAGAAGTGGAATTAGAGCAGTATGACCGGTTCCAGCACACTGGGTGCTGAGCCTAGGGAATGCTGAATGCCACATCTGTGACATAGTGAATTGAGCAGAATGGAAGGCAAGAGTCAGGGGGGGGGGAGGGGGTTGAACCAAACTTAGGCCTTGAAGAGGACACCTCTGTAATGTGAATGACCAAAGCCCACCCCTGCAGAGGCCCCCAAAGAAAGACATGCCTTTGACTTGGACCTGTAAAGAGATGAGGCTGGATGCACGTCCGTAGGGAGAGAGTTCCACATGCAAGGAGCTGCCGCCGAAAGAGACCTTTCCCAGACCTTCACACTGTGCACCTCATTTCTCGCAAGGACCATCTTGCAGCACATATTTCAGCTACGGAACTTGCTCTCACAGGAGGCAGTGATGGCCACCAACAACTTGGATGGTTTAAAAGAGGATTAGATAAATTCATGGAGGATAAAGCCTCCAAATGGCTACTAGCCATCATGGCTTTGCTCTTATTTCCACAGCCAGAGGCAATATGCTTCGGAATACCAGCTGCTGGAACCACAGGAGGAGAGAATGCTTAAGGGTTAAGGGTTTCCCACAGGCATCTGGCTGGCCACTGTGAGAACAGGATGCCGGACTAGGCGGGCCATTGGCCTGATCCAGCAGGCTCTTATTATTATTTATTAAATCTATATACGGCCCTTCATCCAAAGATCAGAGTGGTTTACGATCTTATGTTCTCAGAGGCAATATGCTTCGGAATACCAGCTGCTGGAACCACAGGAGGAGAGAATGCTTAAGGGTTAAGGGTTTCCCACAGGCATCTGGCTGGCCACTGTGAGAACAGGATGCCGGACTAGGCGGGCCATTGGCCTAATCCAGCAGGCTCTTATTATTATTTATTAAATCTATATACGGCCCTTCATCCAAAGATCAGAGTGGTTTACGATCTTATGTTCTCATCAGGAGGGCCTTATTTGATTATCTTAAAGAAGGGACTTGGAAAGAACAAATGGCATTGCCTTATACTAGCTCAGCATTACAGTGCAGAATTCAGTGGCCAGGTTGCTCACCGGAGGAAAACGGTCTGAGCATATTACACCGATCCTGGCCCGACTGCACTGGCTACTGATTAGTTTCTGGGCCCAATTCAAAGTGCTGGTTTTGACCTATAAAGCCTTAAATGGCTCGGGACCGCAATACCTCAAGGACCGCCTCTTTCCATATGAACCTACCTGGACTCTGAGATCATCTTCTGAGGCCCTCCTTTGTGTGCCGCCTCCTTGAGAGATCCAGAGGGTGGCAACATGGGAACAGGCCTTCTCTGCAGTGGCTCCCCGTCTCTTCCCCAGGGAAGTTCACCTGGTGCCTTCATTATACACCTTCAGGTGCCAGGCAAAAACGTTCCTTTTTAACCAGGCCTTTGGTTGACCTCATCAACATCCCATTCCCCTTTAAAATGTGTGTGTTTATAGGGGGGTATTTTATTTTTATTTTTATTTTATATACTGTGATCTTTTTATGTGAACCGCTCTGAGACCTCCAGATATAGGGTGGTAGATAAATTCAAATAATAGTAATAATATTAATATTAAAAATAATTACCAATACACTAACTGGCAGCAGCTCTCCAGAATTTCAGACAGGAGATTCCAGGGACTGAACCTGGGGCCCTTTGCAACCAAGGCATGCGCTCTGCCCTTGAGCAAAGCTCTTGACATTTGTTGACTCCCAGCGGGATTGTGGAGGCAGATCCACCAGGGGAAAGCGTTGTGCTAGCCTAGGGGTGATGCAATACGCTATGAGAACTCTTTCAGTGGCATGACTGTTCGTTCGCTCATTCATTCAGTGGATTTCGAACCTGACACATCTAGCGACGTTTAGCCATCCACCCAGCGATAGATTTCAGGGCTGCAATCTCCAGTTATGCCGAAAGCTCATGGAAAGCAGATGGCCTCTCATTGGCTACATGTCTGAGGAGGATCAAGAGTGAAAGTTATTCCTTTCAAACTTGGCTGTGTGCGACTGGCGCACTTTTAATTGGTTCCAGGTCCGCTTTGTGTAGGCAGTAAAAGAGAAAACAATTTGGGAATTTTGAGAGAAAATACCCACTTGCTTCCCAGTCGTCTCCCCTTTGGAGACCTGCCATTGCAAACATGGAGGACATGTAGATCTAAGGATCCGTAATTTATGGAGGAAAGCAGAAATCCCAAGCAGATCAAAAGTCTAGTGGGGCGGCTTGCTGTCAAGTGCTCAAACATTTAACTGATTGCACTTGTGAAAGATCTCTACTATAGATCTGAAGGGAGAGTTTGGCCTTTTGTGATGCTGGTTTTCATCCCACAATTTTCGAGTGAGCTCTTTGTGCCTTGTTTACTGTGGAGTATGATTAGATTTTAATTTAACAAGAAAGGAATGTATCTTTCATGTGGGATGTCTCATGGGGCCAGAGCTTTAGTGTGGAGAGTAACCGGGGGGGGGGGAGAGAGAGATGGGGTTTGGAGCTTTTAAAGATGGAGCAGAGAGAGTTCCAGTATATTGCTCATCTCAGAATTACTGTTTGTAAATAGGCCCGGCCAGTCTTGGGCAACATGATTTCAATAATTCCTCCTGTATAAATAAACCGTGCTTTCAGAGCTGTGCTCGTTACGGGAATTCTCCCTGGCTTTAGATTTGACCACAGTCTCCCAGAGGCCTGCAACCAATCTAGATGGAGAATTTAAAAAGACACAGTCTCGCTCTCCGATAACCCATTTGGAAGTCATCAGGAAAGAAATCAATTACAAAATCATGAGTGGCGGAGAGAAGGGGTAGAAAGCAACTAGAAGCCTCCAGCCCAAGAATTGGCTGGTTAATTCAAATCATTGTATGAAATTACATCTCTCCCCCACACTGTGCTTCTTGGCCCTTGCTGCACCATTTGAGTTGTCAGGTTAAAATGGTGCAGAAGCAAAGTGGGCTGAATCCCCTATGTAACTCTTAATGGTACAGCAGCCTTAGCCAGAACCTGGACCTATCAACCTTTTGTCCTTTTAATCCCAGGCAAACGGACAACTTTCCCTTCCCTCGAAGAGGTTTGATTGCAAACATTCCCTGTTCCTAACCTTCACACCAGCTCAGTCAATCAGTGTCAGAGGCTTTAATACTCTATGTGTGCATGGGCTGTTCTGATTTGTAGGAAAAGATTTAGAGCTCATGGCTTAGAAGCCATTTCCCCCCCGCCCACTAATCTTTAAAGTGTGTGGGTCTTCTGAGAGTTACTGAGCAGTAAGAAAACACACCTTACATTTGCTTTGCGGCAATTCCATTGATGGTCGTTTCATATTGGCTTTTTGGTGGCAGTAGGGACCAGATGTGAGAGCCAAGCTCACCCTAGAACCAATCAAGCCATGTCTCAGGGTCATCCGATAACACTGTCTATATGAAGCTCTGAACCGCCCATGAAGTTCTGGAGGGAAAGACAGTTATACAGCAATTGGGAAAGGGTAGGGTGACATGAGACTGAGCTAGAGGCTGAGCTGCTGTTGTGAGGTGGGCAAGTCTTATATAGCATGGGCAGGGTGATATTTGTAGCTCAGCAGCAGAGTGCTGAGCGCTGTTGTGCTCAGGCCCTACTTGCAGGCTTGCAAGAGGCCTCAGGTTGGCCACTGTGAGAATAGGATGTTGGGTTTGATTGGCCATTGACCTGATTCAGCCATTGACCCCTCCCCCTCCCCCTCCCCTTGTCTGGCTCCATCGTGGTCCCAGGCCAGCCAGTAGCTTGACTGGGGTGGGGTGGGGAAGGGCTTATATATGCAATGCATTGTTCATCCAGACCAGGGTTTCCCAAATTTGAGTCCCCAGTTGTTGTTGGACTCATCCTTATCTAGCAGGAGATGATCCAAAACAGCAGGACACCCAAGTTTGGGAAACCCTGAGCTAGGGTATACAGTGGCTATAGCTGCTAAATTAATTACTTTTTTGTTGATGTTGGAGGGAAATTGTAGGTAATGGAGACAGACTAGATGGAACTTTGGTCAGATTTAGGACAATAGTTCTTATGTACAGTATAATAATAGATGGTTGTATAGATGGTTGGAGATTCTTCAGTCTGCATCTTACAGTTTTGGTTAACTTCATTGCCATCTCTAAAACCAATTCACTAGAACCACTTTTAGATCATTCAGCATCCCTGGTGTGAGACTTGTTGCTTAGGAGAACAACTTGGAAGATCTACCTAGGATCCAGAAGGACTCACACAATTTCATGGATCTCTTTCTGAGCCAAAGGGCATTTCTGAAATGACCACGATGGGTGCCCACAGCTACCCTGTGATAAACACAAAGCCAGGTATATATTTAATGCCCTGGACTCCTTTGGGAGGGAAGCTGAGATATAAACTGATATCATCATCATGATCACCATCTAAAGTTTCTAAACCTATGTTTACACTCAACGTGTAATGCAGATCATGTCTAATGGGTACACCAGAGATGTTGGACCTGAATTGATTTCACCTCAAAGACTACTGCCCTGCTCTGGTCGGACTTCACCTGGAGTACTGTGTCTAGTTCTGGGTACCACAGTTCAAGAAGGATACTGATAAGCTGGAACGTGTCCAGAAGAGGGCAATCCAAATGGTCAAAGGCCTGGAAACGATGCCTTATGAGGAATGGCTTAGGGAGCTGGACATGTTTAGCCTGGAGAAGAGAAGGTTGAGGGGTGATATGATAGCCATGTTCAAATATATTAAAGGATGCCATATAGAGGAGGGAGAAAGTTTGTTTTCTGCTGCTCCAGAGAAGTGGACACGGAGCAATGGATTCAAACTACAAGAAAGAAGATTCCACCTAAACATTAGGAAGAACTTCCTGACAGTAAGAGCTGTTCGACAGTGGAATTTGCTGCCAAGGAGTGTGGTGGAGTTTCCTCCTTTGGAGGTCTTTAAGCGGAGGCTTGACAGCCATCTGTCAGTAATACTTTGATGTTGTTTCCTGCTTGGCAGGGGGTTGGACTGGATGGCCCTTGTGGTCTCTTCCAACTCTCTGATTCTATGATTCTATGACCAGTCTTGAGATCAGGACTCTGAGACCTCACACGTAGGAGTTGTCATTTGGTATTTGCTTTACCCTGTGGTACTTGCATGTGTGGTAATGGTGATGATGGAATGCCAACCAGTGATGATGGAAAGGTGGAAAGGGAATAAGGTCCCAGCATGGCGTCTACAGCACCCAGTCCTGCAGTGCAAGGGCTATCAATGTTCCCTACTGGCCTTCTCAACTCACACATTTTTAACCCTGGAACAAAAGCTAGTATGGGAGACACCAAACTAATGACAACCATTGAATGTGCTATTTTAAAGCACAACTTGAAAAAAATGTGATCCAATTTGTATTCCCCCAATAAATATTACAGACCCAACATTTATCTTCAAATTCATGCCTTTTCCAGGATAAACTTCAAAGAATTTGATCTTATATTCAGCTCGCAGTTATATGGAAGAAAAAAATCATTGTCAAACGGTAGGGTTAATGAATTATAACTAAAAGGTTGTCATTGGGAAACTTTTGTTTTAAATTATCTAAATTAAAGAAATGGTTCCTTTTATTTTTTATGTCTGTATGAAATCGTTGCACTTTCCATTTAACAACATAGCTTTCATTCTCATTATCAGAATCATAAAAAAGATTGAAGTGATGGATTCTTTTTAAAATGCAAAGTGTTTCATACCAGAAGTTCTGAGAAATGGGATTTGCCTTTTCCGTCTTCCTTATTTGCAGGTATAAAAGAATTATATATATTTTAATATTTACACCATTCCACTTTATTTCCCTCCCCCTTTCTTTCCTTAAAAGCCTATCTCTTCTGTATATAAGTAAGGTGGGGGGGGGGGAAGAGTTGTCCAAAATTGCATTTTCACAAAACAAAGAGGGGAAAAGTGAAATAGTTGAAATGAAAAGTTCTACATGTATAAAGTCAAACAGAGAAGTAATTCACATTAATTCAAAGCAGAGCCTCTTTATTGGATTATGGGCTGATTATGTTTACAAATACATCGCCAGAAGGTTTTTTAATTTTGGGACAATTTCATTGTTCATAGATAGATATATCTCTCTATAGATACATATCTACAAAATTATGTGGTTATGTGTTTTAAATGAGATACAGCTCCTTCCTGCTTAATGTAATATATGCTCCCATTTTTATGGCGCAGTGCAAAAAGCTGTGCAATTTGATAACTATTTTTATTCGAAATATCATCATAAGTTAAAGATGTAAACAACATTATGTTTATAGACTGGGTATATGAGTTTCCATTCACAGCAACTTAGTGATTGCGGCATCTAAGAGGAGCAGACTTCATGAGGAAAAGACAATCATCTCTTATTATATTCTGCGTCTCTGGACTTCTACTGTGTCCGAAAAAACAGCCAGTTTCTTGTGGAGGTTTAAATATAATTTGTAGACATTACAAAAACACACACACAACCCAAACCAGAAAAACAACAGCAATGCAACACTCTCTAATGTCTTGCTAAAAAAGCCTCAAGTCCACCAAGCTTGAATAAAATGATCAGCAGTGGCCTGTGTCTCCAGGTAGGGGTGAAAATGTCCCCTGTCTGTAGAGCCATTGCCCGTCAATACCAGATGGACTCAGTGCACCTCAAGGTATTAACAGGGAGACTCCTCCCCTTCTGTCCCCACATAACGGCAATCAAGAGATTCCTTGTACTGAATCACCTCACCAGCTGGGGCTGACCATGAGTGGTGAAGGATCCTGGGTTAGATGTTTTTAAAAGTGGGCTAGGCAAATTCTTGGAGGACAAGGCTATCAACAGCTACAGTGGTGCCTCGCTAGACGAATTTAATTCACTCCACGGGTCTTTTCTTATAACGAAAAATTTGTCTAGCGAATCCCATAGGAATGCATTGAATTTTTTTTGCCCATAGGAACGCATTAATTGAATTTCAATGCATTCCTATGGGAAACCGCTATTCGCTAGGCGAATTTTTCATAAAACGAATTCATCTAGCGAGGCAACCTCCACTTGAAAAATCCTTTCGTTAAGCGGAAATTTCGTTAAGCAGGGCATTCTTTAAGCGAGGCACCACTGTACTAGCAGGGGTCATGGTTCAGGGACGAAGCCATCTGCTTTGCACGCAAAAGGTCCCCAGTTCAACCTATGGCATCTCCAGAGAGGACTTTGCGAGAACCCTGTCTGAAGCCCTGGGGAGCTGTTGCCCATCAGTGTAGACAATGCTGGGCTGACTTCTTATAAAACAGATTCCTTTGTTTCTAGTCACGAAGTCTGTTGTGGAATCTCCATATCGAGATTCAGTATGCCACTGTATACCAGTAGCTGGGCAGAAAAAGCAGGAAGCGGCTGTTGCCATCAAATACAGCGTTGTAGGCTTCCCGAAGACATCTAGTGGGGGGCATTGTGGGAACCTGGATGCTGAACCATTTGCTCTCTTGACTTGACCCAGTGAGGCAGTTTGACATCTTTCATCAGTGAGTGGTTTCGTCATTTTTTTAAAAGATCTGTGAGTTAAAGGCACATTCATTATTTTGAAGCGCTTTTGTTTCTGATGTGTACTATGGAATGAACAATGAACTGAGCCTGCCCACCCCACATCGCTCTGTACAAAATCTGGAAATTAACAAAACAGAACAATTTTTTCATGCACAAATTAACTCCATTAATTCAAACAAGACCAATTAAATCATAATTCTAAAGTGTGGGGATAAATGTGAATGAGATGCATTTTTGGAATCACCCCTAAGCATGACCCACCAGGCAAATATTCAGCCATTGTGTCATTCCAGATTCTAACTGAGCCTCATAAAAAAAAGAAAAAAAAAGAAAAAGAAAAAGGCAAATCCCACTGTTAGAATTCCCTATGTCCCTGCTTGCTTGAGTATTTCTTTTTTTTTGCTTTCTAGTTACCCTGGAACATAGTTTGTAGCTAGTACTTAACCACCATTATTTTATTTTCTCCCAAATTTATTAGTTGGTGTTTCAGATAAATACTCTGCCTAAGGCAGCCTACGGTAAAATCAATAATATACAACGAAAATGGCGAAATAAACAGCAAAAGCTAATAGACTAATAGCAGACACAACAAGCAGCAACATCAGAGTATGATATCAAACACCAGGCTAAAAAGAAAAGGTTTTCAATTGCCTCGTAAATGCCTGCAAGGAAGGCTTCAGCCAAGCTTCTCTGGAGAGCGAGTTCTACAGAGAAGACTCGAGCTTGCACCCTCATTAGTGGAACATCACAAGGAGACAGGGCTCAATAGCAGAGTCTCTTGCGTTGATTTTAATACATGATAGGGGAGATCAGGCTTATATCATCTCCACCACGATATATTCAGACCAGCACAAGAAAGTCTGCTAGTGTAGCAATGCGTAATGATAGAGTCAAAGATTTCCTCCATTTATTATGGGATGGTCCGTGCTATGGTCCATGGGGTCACGAAGAGTCGGACACGACTAAACGACTAAACAACAACATTATGGGATGGAGCTTAGGAGTGTTGGAAAAACACTCAGGGGGCGACGGCATACTCCCAATACTCCGGAGCGTCTTTCGGTGGCCCTCTCTGGCTGGCATGTCCCTTCAGTCCAGAGGCTCATGAAAAGAGCATGCAGGTCTTTCAGCATCATGTAGCGAGAAGAAAGACTCATCGGTAGTTCTAAACTACTTTATTTACAATCTATGTACAGAGACTTCATAATCACGTCTGTGTTCTCCGAACAAGAGTACAGAACTGCGACACATCAGAAGTGAAACTAACATACAATAAACAACACTTAGGTGGAAGAGATAAGACAGACTTCCCTTCTCACACTCTCAGACACTCATGTGATTTAAACTAATCACACTAGTCCTTGCTGTAGCAGCTAAGGATAGCTAAACTACTAACAAGGACTCCACTCTTTAGTTTGTTCTTGTGGCTACTTTGTTTTCTGAGGAAGTTGTGTGTTCATCAATAAATGACCCCTTGTTCTGGATCCAGAGTGGAGGAACTCATGGACCATCAGATATTGTTGACCTATAACTCCCACCAACCTGACAAAGCTTAGCCAATGGCCAGGGATGCTGGGAGTTGTAATTCAGCAACGTCTAATGCAAGGGATTCAGGGGAATTGGTGGTGGGATTGCTGCCACCCCCTGACACCTGCTGCCTGAAGCAGCTTCTTCATGCTGCCTAATGTTAGGGCCAGTCCTGGGGATTCCCAAAGACACATTACACACCTGTCAACTGTCCCGGAAAAACTGGGACAGTTTTGCTTGCTTATATTTTTAATATAGAAATATAGAAATTAAATATCTAAGTCAGGGGTCCCCAGACTTACCGTGCGGCGGGCTGGAGGGCAGGGGAGTGCGCGCGCAGCGGGCCGGAGGGCGGGGGAGTGCGCGCCCGTGCGCATGCGCACACGCACACGGGCGGGAAAAAAATCGCCGAAAATCGCTTGTGCGCATGCGTATGGGCCTCCCCCGACCCGGAAGGGCACCAGAAATGACCTCTTCCGGGTCGGGAGAGGCCCATACGCATGCGCACAAAGGATTTTCGGTGATTTTTTGCCGATTTTTTAGAACGTCGCTGCGCCGCGCGCTGTGAGAGCGGGCGGCGGCAGCGGGCGGCGGGGGTCGTCGCGGGCCGGATTGGAAGGCCGATTGGGCCGCATCCGGCCCGGGGGCCATAGTTTGGGGCCCCTGATCTAAGTGATGTGTGGAAAACTGAAGCAACAACAGACAACTTAAACAAAGTATTACTAAAATGCACAGTTACAGGTATGTAGCCGTGTTGGTCTGAGTCGAAACAAAATTAAAAAATTCCTTCAGTAGCACCTTAAAGACCAACTAAGTTTTTATTTTGGTATGAGCTTTTATGTGCATGCACACTTCTTCAGATACACTGAAACAGAAGTAACCAGACCCTTATGTATATTCAGAGGGTGGGGGTGGGGGTGATGGGAATGGGTGATGGGCTGATAGGTGTGGTAAACCTGTTGATGACTGTTAACGACTGTTACTGACTGCAATTGGTCTTGCGGGAAAAAGCAAGGGCTGAGGTGCTAAAGAAAGCTTGATCATGTATAATGAGATAAGAATCCTATGTCTCTGTTCAAACCAGGTCCCTCCATGGTTTTAAGCTTGGTAATGAGTTGCAATTCAGCAACTTCTCTTTCCAGTCTGTTTCTGAAATTTTTATGTAATAAAACAGCTGCTTCGAGATCTTGTATAGAATGTCCTGGGAGATTGAAGTGTTCTCCTACTGGTTTCTCTGTCTTGTGATTCCTGATGTCAGATTTATGTCCATTTATCCTTTGGCGTAGGGTTTGGCCTGTTTGTCCAATATAGAGAGCTGAAGGGCACTGTTGGCATTTGATGGCATACACAATGTTAGAAGATGAGCAATTAAATAGTCCTGAGATGGTATGTTGGATGTTGTTGGGGCCAGCTTGAGAAAGGGAGCTGTCATACATCTCCACCCCCTCCCTACCCCTTCTCTACATAAGTGCCTGGGGACTCCTATTAATGACAGCTCCCTTTCTCAAGCTCTGGGAGGAAGACCTTTCATTGCCTACAGACAGCCACCCAATCTTAAACAACTCCTCACCCACAATAATACAACCACCAGACTTAACATGGACACTGGTACCAGAGCCTGCAATAAACCCAGATGCCAACTTTGCTGCCACATACACCCGGACAACATCATTACTGGCCCCAACTTCAATCTCCCAGGACATTCTATACAAGATCTCAAAGTAGCTGTCTTACTACAAAAGAATTTCAGAAATAGACTGGAAAGAGAAGTTGCTGGATTACAACTTATCACCAAGCTCCAAACCATGGAGGGACCTGGTTTGAACAGAAATATCGGATTCTTATCTCATTATACATGATAAGCGATCTTCAGCCATCTTAACCCTTGCTTTTTCATGCAAAACCATTTGCAGTCGTTTTCGGTCATCAACAGCTATCAGTCAGTCAATCACCCACTTCCACCACCCTTCTGAGTGATCCCCCCTCCCCTCCCCCTCCCCTCCCCCTCCCCGCCCCTTCTCTACATAAGTGCCTGGGGACTCCTATTTCACTGTATCTGAAGAAGTGTGCATGCACACGAAAGCTCATACCAAAATAAAAACTTAGTTGGTCTTTAAGGTGCTAATGAAGGAATTTTTTCATTTTACTTCGACGCAGACCAACACGGCTACCGTGTTTCTCACATTATAAAACATCCCTACAAAATAAGGCATGGCAGGATTTTTCTGAGGTGGCAAAATATAAGGCATACCTCGAAAATAAGCCATACCGCAGGTCTGTGGCAAAGAAGAGGAAAAGGAAGGGGGCTGCTCGGAACCGGATGCTGCTGCTGCGTTAACCCCCGGGACCCGGCTGCAGCCTTTGCACGCGGCGCGCAAAGCCTCGGGACCCGGCTGCAGTCTTTGCGCGCGGCGTGCGAAGCCCTGGCTGTAGCCTTTGCGCGCGCCGCGCGAAGCCCCGGGACCCGGCTGCAGCCTTTGCACGCAGCGCGCGAAGCCCCGGGACCCGGCTGCAGCCATTGCGCGCGGCGCGCGAAGCCCCGGGACCCGGCTGCAGCCTTTGCACGCAGCGCGCGAAGCCCCGGGACCCGGCTGCAGCCTTCGCGCGCGGCGCGCGAAGCCCCGGGACCCGGCTGTAGCCTTCGCGCGCGCGGCGCGAAGCCCCGGGACCCAGCTGTAGCCTTTGCGCGCGCCGCGCGAAGCCCCGGGACCCGGCTACAGCCTTTGCACGGGCCGCGCGAAGCCCCGGGACCCGGCTACAGCCTTTGAATGCGGCGCGCGAAGCCCCGCTCGCACAGGCAGGCGCGCGAACGAACGAGGGAGGTGAGGAAATGGCCAGGAGAGGTTTCCCTCTCACCCCTGTCGTGAGAGGGCGGCAAGCGGCTACCGTATAGAATTTAATTTTATGTATGGCTTGTTCGTTCCTAGAAGGAGGCTCTGGTGGGGTTTTTATGCATCAGCAGGTGCCAAAATAGCTTGGGGTCAGACTACGCACAAATTCAGACTTGCCCATAGGAAAGATCAACAAATGGGGTTTTAAAAGAATTCCCAGCTGCATTAAGGTAGGTTTGATGATGATGATGATGATGATGATGATGATGATGATGTGTAGGAACTGTAGGAGTACATTGGCAATGGGTACTAAGAGATAGCTTGCTAATTCCTAAATCTCCAATAGGTTGCATTGGTTTCCCATTGGGCACCCAGATCTATTCCACTAATTACTCATACTGCACTACCCATGTACTGTAATAAAAATAAGACATCCCTTGAAAATAAGCCATGATGTGTTTTTTTGAGGAAAAAATAAATATAAGACATGTCTTATAATATGAGAAACACGGTACCTACCTGTAACCATAACTTGGGAGCTGTATGTGATAACTAGTGGTGTACTAAAATGCACAGTTACATATAGAAATGTTTCATTATATATTTATTTATACCCCACCCATCTGGCTGGGCTTCCCCAGCAACTCTAGGTGGCTTCCAACAAAATACAGTGGTATCTCGCAAGACGAATGCCTCGCGCAATGAAAAACTTGCAAGATGAAAGCGTTTTGCTATGTATTTGGTGACTCGCAAGACGAAGTTTTCTATGGCCGTGCTCCGCAAGACAAAGTTTTTCGGCGATTTTTTGTTTTTGTTTTGTTTTTGCTGCGGCAAACCACGCTTTGCAAGATGAAATTATTGCAAGACGAAGTGACTCGCGGAATGAATTACTTTCATCTTGCGAGGCACCACTGTATTAAAATAAAGTAATCCATCAAACATTAAAAGCTTCCCTAAGCAGGGCTGCCTTCAGATGTCTTCAAAGTCTGGTAGTTGTTGTTCTCTTTGACATCTGGTGGGAGGGCATTCCACAGGGCGGACGCCACTACTGAGAAGGCCCTCTGCCTGGTTCCCTGCAACTTGGCTTCTCGCAACAAGGGAACCGCCAGAATGCCCTCGGTACTGGACCTCAGTGTCCGGGTAGAACGATGGGGCTGGAGATGCTCCTTCAGGTATACTGAACCGAGGCCATTTAGGGCTTTAAAGGTCAGCACCAACACTTTGACCTGTGCTCGGAAACGTACTGGGAGCCAATATAGATCTTTCAAGACCGGTGTTATTTGGTCTCGGCGGCCCCTCCCAGTCACCAGTCTAGCTGGCGCATTCTGGATTAATTGCAGTTTCCGGGTCACCTTCAAAGGTAGCCCCATGTAGAGCGCATTGCAGTAGTCCAAGCGGGAGGTAACCAGAGCATGCACCACTCTGGCGAGACAGTCTGCAGGCAGGTAGGGTCTCAGCCTGCGTACCAGATGGAGCTGATAGACAGCTGCCCTGGACACAGTATACTGGACCGAGGCCATTTAGGGCTTTAAAGGTCAGCACCAACACTGACCTTTGCTGTTATATTTGTAGCATTGAATCCCCTCCTTCCCTATATGCTGTTTCATTTTCTATTGTGTTGCTGCTTTGAGCACAATTTTTTTTGTGTGGAAAGCAGCATACAAATGCAAGGGTTGTATCCAATGCCAAAAGCAGCATACAAATGAAATTATGACGGCGATTCCTGAAGTGATATGGGTGGAAAAGGAAGCCAAAGAGCTGCACATTTGTAAGGGTTTGTATATCTTTCCCTTCCTTTGGGGTTATAAGTATATAAGAGAAAATATTATTTGTTTGTATTTGGGGATCTTCAGAACAAAACCTTCTCTATCATTACCCATAATTGCAAGCAGGATCATACTGAGATTGGATTAAATTCAGAATAGATTTGGAAATGCACAAAGCTTCCCCTGAGCCATATATATATATATATATATATATATATATATATATATATATACATGCATAAACTCTGTGCGTGTATAAAACTTCAATTACCACTGGAATGGGAGATATGGGGAACAGATATGGTCTCATCTGACTTGAATGCCTCTCTTTAAAGTTATGTAACTGATTTTGGTAAAGATACTATGATATTTCCTATCACACTATATTTAAGTATTAATGGATTTTCCCATGAAATCTCTATCTCGCTTCTGCAAGGTAACCTTTGCCCAGAACCCTTGTTTGATATAGTGGGTCTTTCCATGGCAACCAATTGTGATGTCATGCATGGAAAGATTATGAGGTCAAAAAGCACCCAAAGCAGAGTTTAAAAAACAAGAAAGGGAAAAATATTCATCAAAAGAGGTGCAAATATTTAAAGTCAGCATTCAGAAGGAAAAAAGACATAGCACAAAGCCAGTAAAAGAAATGAAGACTATGTGTTGGTGATTTTTTATTTAAAAAACACACCTGTGTGTATATACCTGAAACAATACAGTACATGATAAAAAGCAAATATATTTGCACCTCTGTTTAAGACACTAAAGCATTGTAGGGGGTGGACCAGATGACCCTCGGGATCTCTTCCAACTCTATAAGTCTAATTTTTAAATTCTATGATTCTAAAGCCATCTTTGGAGGTGAATTCAAATGGAATGAATGTGCTTAGAGAGGGGATTGGCATCACGGTGGCAGGCTCTATATCCATGCCACATACATTCATTATACAGTGGTACAGTACCTCGGTTTTCGAATGTAATCCATTCTGGAAGACCATTTGAGTTCCGAAACGTTCAAAAACTGAGACTCAGCAGCCGACAGCTAGGCCTCTGGCTTTTGCACTCAGTGGAAGCCACGTGGCATGTTGAACTTCCGAGGTGTGTTCAGAAACCGAGGTACCACCGTATTAAGTGTTGGAAAGGAATGGTCGAACCTGCTAATTTTGGCTTCTCTCAGTTTCTCATTTTCCCAATCATCAGTTCTCTACTTTTCCATATCAGTTTGCAAATTCTTTAAAAAAAAACACTTCACAAAAACCATAATCTGTCAGAGATACTTTAGTTGGGATCCCTGCCATGCAAGGTGGTTGAATTAGACGACCCTCGGGGTCCTTCCAATTCTACAGCTCTATGATTCTATGAAATTCGCCAGCATTTCCATAGGAATTCCTCCTTATATACACATGTTCATATGCAATTTCTAAAGCCTCCAAGAGAAACACATAACTGGGCAAGTGCTCTCTATTCATCAGTGGGGTACTGTGAACCATGGCCAGATTTAGGTTTGATGAGGCCCTAAGCTACTGAAGGTAATGGGGCCCTTTATATGTCCAGCTGTCCTTTGTCAACAACAAATGGTCACAGTTTTTTGTGTTGAATATATGCTATATGGTAATTTATGGACCTAAATAGGTATATAAAGCCATTTGCACATAACAAAATATGTATTTTATCAAAGTAATTGTTGAACTGAAATACAATTAAGAAATATATTAATAGTGAAATAATCATTAAGCTCTAACTTAAAATGATTTTTATTCATAACAAACTTAATAATGCAAACACATTGGCATTTGGCAATAACAAAAGTTCCTTTAGAAACACAATTTACCAAGAGAGTGGGGCCCTAAGCTATAGCTTGTTTAGCTTATATGTAAATCCTGCGCTGCTGTGAACCATAGTGTCGACCATAGTGAGGATGTGCCTTTTGCGTGCTCAGCTTGGTAACGGTTATGGCAGCACCGCAGCTCAACTCATCTCAGAGTCATCTCTCACTGAACTAAGGCACAGTCACACGTATGCAACCACCCACTCTAGCCCCACCTAGGACGTCCTAACATCTCTATGTCCCCTCCAAAGAAATGATTCAGCTTCTCGGGGGCTTTATCAGCATTGCCCATTTTTTGTGTGCCAGCAATGGAAGATCATGATGCCCAGTCTCCTTACCATTATCCAACGGCTCTCCAGCAAACACATCCATGGGGTACTTGGGAGATGTTTACTGCAGCTTGCCACAATGCTCCACTATTATCACAATCTGAGAGAATCATCTTACCCTTGGGCGATTTGGCATTGGATACAACCACACTGTTACTTTCCATATTAATCATTGTTACCCTCCTCTTTGCTCCATGGTAGCTCCTCTCCAGCATTATGTTAAGCTCTGTTCCACCAGCACTGTTCCACCTCACCAGAGGGGAATGGAATCTTTAGGTATCAGTGCTTATCTTGGGAACACCGATGTTGATCTCTGAGTTACTGATTTCTATGGAGTACTTTTCTTGGACTACTGCAATGTGCTCTACATGGGGCTACCTTTGAAGGTGACCCGGAAGGTGACCCGGAAATCCAGAATGCGGCAGCTAGACTGGTGACTGGGAGCGGCCGCCGAGACCACATAACACCAGTCTTGAAATATCTACATTTGCTCCCAGTACATTTCCGAGCACAGTTCAAACTGTTGGTGCTGACCTTTAAAGCCCTAAATGGCACCGGTCCAGTATACCTGAAGGAGTGTCTCCACCCCCATCGTTCTGCCCGGACACTGAGGTCCAGTACCAAGGGCCTTCTGGCGGTTCCTTCGTTGCGAGAAGACAAGTTACAGGGAACCAGGCAGAGGGCATTCTCGGTAGTGGTGTCCGCCCCATGGAACGCCCTCCCACCAGGTGTCAAAGAGAAAAACAGCTACCAGATTTTTAGAAGACATCTGAAGGCAGCCCTGTTTAGGGAGGCTTTTAATGTTTAATAGATTATTTTATTTCATTTTTCTGTTGGGAGCTGCCCAGAGTGGCTGGGGAAACCCAGCCAGATGGGCGGGGTATAAATAATAAATAATTATAATTATTATTATATCTATGTCTGGCATTGCCTCCGGAACTACTTCTGCATCAGCCTGCCAGTGATATAGGAAGAAGAAAATAATCACAAACCTAGTACCAAGGCTCCAGAAATGGAACTGGATTTTGATGCGCTACAAAAATTTAATGAGGGCCATTTTACCCAGCTCATAATTGGCTGTTTCATTTCAACTATATTTTGGGATGGATGGGTGAATGAGGTGTTCAGCTGAATTGGTTGGCTCTTTCTGCCTATAGCTGTTACTCTGAAAATACTTTAAACTCTTCTAGAATGTTACGATAATCTTCTAGGCCTGTATTTGGAATGTAGAATGGCGTGTATTTGCATACAACAAGGGGATACAGTTTCAGGGGCCAATCACTTACTCGGTTCTCATGTAAAAACAGTTTTGCTTGGAGCCTTTGTTGTGAAAATAGTGTATTCCCACCTTGCCGCACTTCTGTGCTGAATTGAATTTTCAAATGGGTCAAAATAGGAAAAGGCTAAAGCAAAGCAGATCTAATCACGTATCTCTCAAAACATGGTTCTTTCCTTTACAGCAGCCAGGTGTTTCTGGCCAAGGTGATGGCTCCAGTTCTGATCAGTGTTGGTATGTGCCCATTGCTAGCTTTTCCTGCTCTGTATTCCCCACTAACTGTTATTAGCTGCAGGTGGGATACAAGCAGCTATATTTTGGCTATTCCCCTCCCAGGGGATAATTGCATCTTAGGGGTATGCATGAGTTTGAGGCTGGGAAATGACTGGTTCATTTAAATTTATTTGGATATTTTTGTGGTGGTGGGAAACAGCACACCAAATACAGGACAGAGTCATAACCTTAGGCGTGGGGGACCATTGGCCCTTCAGCTGTTGCTGAACTACAATTCCCATCAGCCCTAAGCAAGCATGGCCAATGGCCAAGGATGATGAGAATCGTAGATTCGTAACTTCTGGAGGGGTTTTCTGGGGATCACTATTTAGAACAGAGTTTCCCAACCTTGGGTCTCCAACTGGTTTTGGACTACAACTTCCACCCTCCTTAGCTAGCAGGACCAGTGGTCAGGGATGATAGGAACTGTAGCCCCCCCAAAACAGCCAGAGACCCAGGATTTGGAAACGCTGATTTAGAAGAAAGAGGGTAGAACATCTGCTTTGCATGCAGAAGGTCCCAGGTTCAATCCGCAGCATCTCCAGGTAGGGCTGGGAGGGAGCCTCTTCTGACCCCTGGAGAGCCACAGCCACAACGGTGAGTTAGATGGACCAATGGTCTGACTCAGTAAAAGGCAGCTCCCTAGCATTGCCATAAATTTGAATATCAGTTATAACATGGTGGTGGGGAAGCAAATGTCTATTTCTCCTTCCCAAAATTCATAAACAGGGATGTTTTCTCTATAAAATTTATCATTTTGATGCTTATATTGTCCTCCTGAGTAATAGGTCTGTTTTGCAGATAATGCTGTATACCATTTTTAAAGAAGCCATTCTGCAATGTTAGGTGTTTCTAGTGCTGATGCTCTGATAAAAATTGGGACTCCACCCCACCTGTTTCGTTTTTTTTGTGTGTAACAGGAGATCTGATCTATAACCTCAATTGACCCTAGCATAGTTGCGAAAATACTGTTGACTCTCACTGAGATTTTTAGTCCAATGTCACTTTTGAAGGGGGAAACGAAATACCCTTCCTAGCCGTGTGAATGCAATGTGGTACCTGAAAGCCATGAGGCTTGAAAATAACCGTGGGGAGAGTTTCACTCACATTTAATGAGTTCACTCGACTCTGGCCGGAGAAAAAGGAACACAGAATTGTAGTCTATAAAGTGAATGTTTCCAGGTGTTCTGCGTGCTCTGTAAGCACAGAGAGCTGAAAGTGAAACTCTTTTGCAACACCAATCTAGCAGTATGAAAATGGGGAGTTAATCGTGCTGCAAGCCATAAAGCTAGGTGAGAAGAAGAGCGAAGTGTCTGAATGGGCATTTCTGTGCTGCCCAGAAGGCACAAAGCTGAACTGTGCTGGGACTGGCTACTGCCGCTAACCACAACAACAAAAATGGCAGTAACAATGCATGGTTATAAATATGTATTACATTTCTATAGTGCCCTTCATCCAAAGAACATAGGGCAGTTTACAGTATAAAAACCACGAAGATACATACCATAATAGTAAACAAAAACAATAGCCCCTCCAAAATTCTGCAAGGTTGAATACATGTGTTTTTATATGTAGTGTAAGCTGCCCAGAGTGGCTGGGGAAACCCAGCCAGGTGGGCAGGGTATAAATAAAATTTACTATTACTATTAGTAGTAGTAGTAGTAGTATTGGTAGTAGTACTGCTATTATTATACTGCTTCTGAGAGTTCCCCCCTCTCCCCTAGACAATCCCTAAAGACTTGAAATATTGGGGATGGGTGGGAAGGAGGGAATGCCTTCAGGATGAAAAATACTTCAAAGCAAATACACACAGACACAAACACACCAGAAATGCAATAGGAATCTTCAAAGAGTAGCCCTCCTCTTCCAACAAGTCAAAATGCTTCATCAAAGGCGAAACTGTTGGCTTAATAGAGAGTTCTCCCTGTCTAAGTGCAAATATTCTTCTTCGAGGGTCAGCTTATCGTGAAATACTACAGTTACCTGACTAAGGATCTTCCTCAAAGAAGAGCCTCAAATACATCGAGGAAATGGCGCCCTCCCACTTCTAAGCCACCACATGGACACCCCAACACTGCACAGACCTAAGGAATGGCATGGACAGCTTGGCACAAGGCTACGTAGGGTTGCTTGTTTTATTGCTAGGGGTGTAAATTGGCCATGGTAGCATCTCTTTTCTAGTGGGATGCTAACAACAGGGGTGGGGAAGGAGCCTTGAAGGCCTCATTCACTTCTGGGCAAACTTCCAATGGCCAGATGCCAAGGGTGGGTGGAGCCAGAGGCAAATGCTGGCTGAAAAACTATTGCAAAATTTCCATTTGTGCGGCAGCGTAGTTTCTACACACCCTCACCCCCCCTGTGTTCTCCACCCAAACAAGCAAGAGGCACTGGCAGATTTCAAGGGCACATTCCATCCAGGCAAAAACAGAGTGTGACGCAAGACCAGTGTGACCTGCTGAGTTCCAGGGGCCGCATAGAGATTCACAGAGGGCCACATTTGGCCTCTGCGCCTGAGATTCCCCACCCTTGCTTGTCAGGTATTTTATAAACTAAAGAGCTATGAGCATCGAGTTAATAGCCACCAAATGTATTCTGACCTGTCCAAGGGCTGTCACTACCTTTGTTCAATCAAATGCCTCTTTCATATGCCAAATTCTAGCAGGAAATAAAGAGCACATCTAACTATTTTTTTTTTCTGTTACAAGCAACATTTCAGCACTGCAGCAGCCCACCAGAGCATCGTGCTTCAGTTTGCATCAGTTGGTTTTCACCATCCACATGGCTGGCAGAAATAGGTAAGAAACCAACATCGGTCACACACTCCACACTTCCATTTTGGGGGGCTCCATGTGGGGTCACCCTGCAGAACATAAACACATCAGCATTGCACTGCTGGCCCCACCTCGACCAGCACAATTGTACCTCATGCCTCTAAGCAGCCATAATGGAAACAGCAATGTGGTGTTTGGCCTCAGCACCTGTCAATTAGAAATATACTGCCTTGAAATGGAGAGCTATCATAGCTGAAAACATTTCATAGTATAAAATTAGTCTAATCTTCTCAAAAAGCCTTCTAAGCCAATGGACTTCATCAGAACCGCATTCACATCCCATGAGCAACTTTCTCTCTACTAGAGTGTTGAAGACTCCTTAATAGGACTTAGATGCAAAGGAGGAAGCTCATGGTTTGACGCAAGAGTAGGGACAATGCTAACTCCAATGTCTGTCTATCAAATGAAGTTCCTTGCAAATGAGCCCCTACAGGTCAGAGCTGCTGTTCCATTGAGGTTCCATGTGAACAGGATGCCTGTGCAACTGGGTATTCGAATAGGAGGTAACCCCTATGCGCAAGGAGCTGCTTCTGTTCAGAGAGATCCTTTGCAGAGAACCACACGCAACAGATGAACATCAAAAGGTGTGGCAGGGTGAGAAGCACAGCCCCAGCCCTGCTTCAAACCACGAGAAGGATGTGAACAGGGACAGCATTTATCTTCTTCTTCTTCTTCTTCTTCTTCTTCTTCTTCTTCTTCTTCTTCTTCTTCTTCTTCTTCTTCTTCTTCTTCTTCTTCTTCCCATAAGTATATTATAATTTATATGAACAAGTAGTTCCTTTCCCCCTGATCCTATTTGTAGTCAGGGTCAGAATAGAGTCATCAAATGAATTTCTCTTTATTCATTCCACATTGTAATTTTATGAATTTATATAATGTGTCTTTTCTTTCTTTCTTTTAGTATAACCAGTCTAGGGGTGTGGGTGGCTGTATATTAATCCAACCTCGAGAGTGTTTCCTTCAGCTGAAGGTCCTTGAAACCATTTCTTGGAGTTTGAGCTGGAAGCTGAAACCTGAGATTATCTGTGTATTGACCTCACATGGGCAGAAAGCCAGACTCCCAGTATTTATACCAGGCCTGGTTAAACCAAGAGCTTCATATTGAGCAAGTAAACATATGAAGAGCCTGCTGGATCAGGCCAAAGTTTCACCTAGTCCAGATTTCTGTTCCCACAGTCAGTGGTGTAGCGTGGGTTGGCTAGTGCCCGGGGCCGTGAAGAGGGTGGGTGGGAGAGAAGGAAATGGATGGAGTATCCAACTGCCTAATGGCATCCTGCCACCCAGGAGATTGCTGCCATAGAGATAAGAAGAGTCATTCCATTGTCTGAAGAGGTCACGTCCTGGTTTGCATGAAGTTGTTTTCAACGGAGCCCAGTGCCAGAAGTGCACAGCTGTATTGAGGTAACATCAGGTGTTGGAATTTTGCACCCCTAACAATTTTGCACCCGGGGCAATCACACTTGTGGCCCCCAGGCTATACCACTCCCCATAGCAGCCAACCAGATTGGGAAACATGCAAGCAGAATCTGATTGCAACAGCACTTTCTCCACCTGCGATTCCCAGCAATGGGTATTTCAAGGCATAATTTCTATCTAGGAGGTAGAACAGAGTCATTGTGGGCAGTAGCATTTGATAGCCTCATTCTCCATGAATTTAAGCGTCTTTCAAAGCCACCCAAATTGGTGGCGATCACTACATTGGTTTTGGTAACCTGTCAATCACAGCATTGCATATGCTAGGCATAGGCAACCTTGGCTCGCCAGATGTTTTGGAACTACAACTCCCATGATCCCTGACCACTGGCCCTGTTAGCTAGGGATCATGGGAGTTGTAGTTCCAAAACATCTGGAGAGCCAAGGTTGCCTATGCCTGGCATATGCCTATTCCTGGGCATATGCATTGGGGCTGGAGGCTGGAGCACACACAGTTTAGCATGGCTTACTAGGGTTAGGCTACAAGGTTCCTGGGAAGAGCCCAATTTTCCCAGGACATTTGCCACACTCTGGTTTGGGTCCAACAGCTACAGTGCCAAGCATGGTGCCATGCTAAGGATCCCACCGGGATGGAGAGCATATCAAATATTTTCTACTTGCCTCAGCGGTAATTAGTTTTACTGTCCTCAAAGAACAATCAACTTCTTGAGAAAAGCAGACGGAATGTTTATAAGCAGCTTTTTGTTCATGCAAGAAGAAGATAGCGATCTTCCTTCTTTCCTCCACTGGTGCTGCTTCTCACCATAAATTAAAGCAGACAGAACTTCCAGCAAACCCTTATTGCTAATTCCATTGCCAGCCATACCAAAAAGAAAGAAAAGAAATATGGGATGAGATGTCCAGCTGAGATAAATGGATATTCTAGGGCAACTCCCATGTAAATGTCCCAATCAAGTGAGAAAATAGAGTTACTTGATAGGAGGGAGTGGTGCTGATAGGCCCCATTGAGAACAAATGTAGTAATTTTGGGCTGCCTCCCTGGAGGTAATTGGCAGAGGAAGCTTACATTTAGCGTGCCAGGAATGCAATTTTGCTAGACGAGAAACAGAGGTGCTTACTTCCCTGTTATACAACTCTCACAGGTAACAACTAATGGAAAAGCACTGTCATCGTACGGTAGATTATTAATACTCCCATCCCGTTTTTTTGCAAGTAATATGCAGTTATAAGCTTGTGTCCACCATATAGCTACGCATATAATGTGCTCCTTCCATCCAACCAATTTGGTTACGGCAAAATTTTGGACGTTCCAAAGTTCATTTGGGTGCGCGGGATTGCAGTGTACTAGTTTATGATCCCGTCAATTATCAAAGCCATATTAAATTAGCATGACAAAGACCTTGATGCTCAGTGCTGTCAGCAATTTATTCTTGCAGAGGCATGGAGAAAAAAAAAGTTTTCATCTCAGAGTGTTATGGCTTCTGAAATTCCCGGCAGGGGTGTTTGGCCCATACTTTAGCAACTACACCATATTAATAACAGCACAGGACGGTGGCTGCATGCCAGACCGAAACATTTTGCTGCCTGAAGCGCAGGACAAGATGGCACCCCAACTCTTCCATGAACACAAGCCAACCAGACTGGTAGTTTAATCACATTTCAACACTGATGGCAGGGTACCTGCACCTGAGGGCAGCAGGATAGCTAGGTTAGGGGGCACAGAGCAGCCTGCACAACACACAGAGCTGATCCCACCTCCTGCCCCTCAGCACCTACCGCCTCACTCTGCCCAATAGTAGGACTGGCTCTTTATGTTGCTCCATGACCAGTGACTGAGAAACTACATTGCTGGGGGTATTGCCCTTTGGACCTTTCTAGTGGGCTAGTGAGGTCCAGATTTGAGGGCTTTATGGCAGTTTCCTCAATGCAAGACGTAAAGTTACAGGGAACCAGGGAGAGGGGATAAATAACTATACAAAGAAATAGCTATACAACTTTTAGAAGACATCTGAAGGAAGCCCTATAGAATGGAGTTGATTTTCAGTGTTTGATGTTTTATTATTATTACTAGGTGGCCCGGCCATGCATCGCTGTGGCTCATCCCTGTGACTGTCTCCACCATGTTCCGACCCATGACCTATTCTGTTCCCTCCTTCCCCCCGGCTCATCCCTGTGACTCCCCCCACCCTGCCCTGACCTATGACCTATGACTTATTCTGCTCCCTCCTCCCTCTACCCCCGGGTCATCCCTGTGAGTGGCCACACCCTGTCCCGAACCATGACCTATTCCGCCCTCCCCCCACCCCTGGCTCATCCCTGTGATTGGCCCCACCCTCTCCCAACCCTGCCCCCTCGGCCCAGTCTGCAAAGGCGAGCTGAGATGCTGTGGAGAGGGAAGGTTTTTTAGCTGCAGTACCAGTGTAGCCATCGCTAGAGGGCACTGTTTTGCAACCTCTCCTGTGTTCCCAGCATCCCCGACTGTCTGAGTTTTGTGTTCGGGAAAAGTGGGTTTTACCTGCTTTACCTGCCATAGGTGTGACATCTATCTATGCAAACGGTATGCAAACCCTCACATATCCTCATGTGACATTGTCTCCAAATTTGAACACAATCGGTCAAGCGGTTTCGGAGAACAGTCAGGACACACAAACATGCCCCTTTTACATTTTTATATACTGTATATAGATTATTTTATCTGTTGGAAGCTGCTCAGAGTGGCTGGGGCAACACAGTCAGACATAGTCAGATAGGTGGACTGCTACTACTACTACTACTACTACTACTACTAGTTGTTATTATTATTCCCACAGGAATCTGGCTGGCCATTAAGGAAAGCAAGACACAGAATCTGATAATGTGATCTGGCCGGTCTCTTCTTGTGTTCCTACACTGATTAATAGCAAAAGTTTGAGAGGATCCAGCCGTCTAACCCTAAAAAGGATTGTCCCAAATGTGGAGCCTACCTACTAGGTTGCTCAGTTGCAATCAATACACAAAGAATTAAAAGAAAAGGGATGGAAGAACTGCAGAACTGCTTGTGCCTGTCTATGGATTTATGTATGATGAAGACGATGCACTCATTAGCCCTTTTACAGAGAGGTGGGGACATCTGTACATAAACTGGGGGCCATAAACGAGAGTATGTGACAGGAATGGGGTTTCCCTGGCCTAGGATCACCCAGCAGCGCCAGCAGTGCAAGTTTCTACTTGTGTTGGTTTCAGCTTAAATCTGATCCAGAAGAATAAGAGAGGGTGAACATGAAGGGACAGGAAAGGGCCCGATAAAGCAGTAGCGAAGATGGATTAATTGGTGGCAGACAGTCCCAGCAAAGGTGAGGCCGTGAAAGTCCTGGAGAGGCTTTCCAAAACAAGCAAACTTTGCATACAAATTTCAAGTGGGAGGAAGAGCTGGCTAGAACGGTAGAGGCAGGGAGTGGGCTCCAGGTGTAGGAAGCGGGGTGGCCGAAAGAGGGAACCTGGCAAAGAGGCAAAGATAGATTGCAGAGAACAGGGAAGGATGTTGAGCTCAGCCAAGGCTCAGGTCTGAACACTTATTTTATTTATCACCATTTACATTCACCTCAAGGTGATTTACAAGCATGCCACAAAAATAGCTTAAAATAGTTTTAAAAACAGTACAAAAAAACCAAAAAAAGAAAAAGAAAAACAACCCTGATGAACACGTAAGGCAGAGAGCTTTCCATCCAGTTGGAAAAAATGTCTTCAGTTGTTTCCAGAAAGTAAAGGTTGTGGATGCCTGTCGTATCTTAACAGGGATGCTGTTCTACAGAACAGGAGCAGCCTCACAGAAAGCCCTGCTGCTCAAGGTTTCTAAGTGGGGGTTCTGGATGGTGGGCTCCATTGGTCAGAACAGGAGCCTCAGCGATCACTCTCTCCCGCCGGAAACAAACAAGGACTGCTCCAAGAAAACACCTGTGGCAAAAAGGAGTGCTGGGCCCTGGTGGGCCACACCCTTACCCACTTGTGATTGGCCAAGTAGATAGCCAGCCAATCAGGATTTTTTTTTAAAAAAGGTGGGCTTTTTCGCTTCCCACTTCCCACTGTGGCCCCCTAGCCTCATGCTGTGCCCCCCCCCCATTTATGCAATTTTCACCTGTGCCCCCCATGGAATATTCTGGGGGCCCCCAGGAGGCCATATGGGCCCCAGTAGGGAAACACTAGTATATAATATATTGGGGACCAGTTTACTTGTGAAATCACCTTACCCAATATATGCCCACTTGACTGCTTCAGTCTGTGGAACTGGCACTGTTACAGGTACCACATTATATGTGCTACACATTTGTAAGAAATCAATCTTTTAGTGTGGTGGCAGCTACATTTTGGAACTCCCTGCCTATTGACATCAGGCAGGTACCTTCACTGTACTCCTTTCACTCTTAAGGCCAGCAGAGCCAGGGACTCAGCTACGTTAGAAAACATTTCTTTTCTTTTGTTATAATGATTAAATTTCTTAATTATTTATAGCATCCCCCCCCCCGTGTGTGGCTCCACCCCCAGTCACGCAGAATATTGACATGTTTTTTTAAATTAACTTTTTAAAACAAAAAATTCATTATTAAATTTTATACTGCCCTTCATCTGACAATCACAGACCTTTTCACCTGGCGCCTAAAATATGCAATGAAGGCGCCAGTCGAGCCTTCCTGGGGAGAGCAGTCCACAAATGGGGAGCGACCACAGAAAAGGCCTGTTCTCTTGTTGCCCGCCCCCCTCAAGACCTTGTCATTGATTTTAATATGGTTCTAATTGTTGTTTGATTTGTATTGTTTTCTTCTTTTGGTAGACCACTTTGCAGTGTTATTACAATTAATATAAATTTTTGTGAAGTAAAATAAATCAGGCCTGCGACTCGACTCTGTCTCAAGAATGACCCACCGCTGAATATTTCACAGGGCTCCACCTAACTCTAGACCTACACTTGCAAGTACTGTATCTGCACCAGTTGCATGCCTGTTAGGCTGTCTAGAGCCCCATGTTGGCAAAAGAGGAAGGAGGAGAGTGAAAGTACACAAAAGGGTAGATGGGGCAAAGCTGTAAACACAACTGAAGCTGAACGAGAAAAGGCAAGTGGAATAAGGAGATCAGTCTTGTGCTGATGGGGCAGGAAGATGGTGATCCTTATCTAACTCCTCCTTCCTTCCTGATCAGGATTATTCAGCTTCAGAATTTATTTCTGCTTTCTGCTGGAGCCATGGCAGGGTTGAAAGCAAGAAAGAGTAGCCTTTCTGGTTTTGGATAAGAGTGTGGCGCTGAAACTTAGCCTTCCTACAGTGATGATGTGGCTTCTTTAGCTAAGGCCCCGAGAAACGCAGATGATATGAAGCTTAGCTCAAAGACTGACCACATCCTGTTAGATTTTGTTGAACAGGTGGAAGATAGCTGAAGCTAACTTGCTGTGCACAGTTTGTCTTATTGAAGATTACCAGCTGGTGCACATGTATGTGTGAGCGAACACACATGCACACAAGGCTATTTGAAGAACCTTTTTTTTTTTTGGCCTTCGATATCTTGGAACCCATTTGGAGGAGAAAGTCGTTGCGACTATTTAGGAACATAGGGCCCAATCTACAACTTTCTGTCTCATATTCTCAGCTAATAAATCAGGAGAGCCTTGATTTTTGTTTTCCAAACAATGGCCCCTTTGCTAAATCAAACCAGGTTCCAGATTACACAGTAATTTGGGCACGAAAATGTCACCCCAATCAACTTTTCACAAGGTGAGCAGTTCTGAGAATTCATTTATTTATTTATTTATTTTGGGTGGGGAGGGACAGAAAGTTAGTGTTCAGTTATTTTCTGGGCTATGGAGGTGTATATAGGAAAATGAACTTATTATCACGTCATCCCCGGTATATGGAATGTCACCTTTTGTCTGCATGTTTATATCGCACATGATTCATCCCCACGTAGGGTCTGAAGGCACATGAGGCAGGCGCATTGCATTGCTGAAACAAAGGAGGCCTATTCACTGACTGGACTTTTTTGAGAATCATATTCATGCTACCTTGGCTTCCATGACAGAAGAAAAACAACATTTAATGTAATAAAATAAAATAATAAGCAAGCAAACTAATGGAAAGGAGACATGGACAGCCCCTGGATCTTGCTTTGGCTCAAAACTTGACCAAATACATTTTTTTTAAATAAAAAGATCAGATGCCTGGTGAATTGCTGCCATCTCTAGTAAATACTGTCAACGGTGATCGCTTATAGATGAAGCATAATGAGCACATGCCTTGTGCCAGGCCTTGCATTTGGATGCATTAGGAAGGGGTAGAACAGGTTTGGAACTGTGAGAAAATGCCTATTGACTTCTTCTTATATTCATATTGGCTCTCATCCTCATTACTGCAGGAGGATTAGCCCTGTTTCCCAGAATACCAGGCCATGGGTCACATGAAAAAACCTGCCACAATTTGCATGAGGATTCACACAGCAGGTCAGTACGAATGAGAATAGAAAAGATGGATCTCTGCAAGATATTGCAAGCTAGGGCATTATTTGCATGTTCTGGTGCCAGGGATATGATAGATTGCTTATATAATTATCTAACTCATCAGCATGATCGTTTTTCCCCCACTCTTGGTACATTCTGTGATGTTGTTGTAGCTTTGCATACATTTGATACTGTATCAGCATGAATCCACTGAGCTACAATTCAGGCTGAAACACATAACAGAGAGTGGATGAATACAGCACTGACCACAAGCCTGGATAATCTGGATTCACATTAATAAGCAGCCTTGGACATACTCAGTGACTTTTTCCTGTGGGCTGATGTGAATATTGCAAAGCTCATTAGAGGCCACAATGAAGCGATTTCTTCATACCTGCCAAGTCTCCCGAAGAAAAATGCAAGATCAGCAGCAGTGTGCCACCGGAAGCTGCCAGGGAGCCTCTATTTTGGGTGCCGCTCTTCCCATGTGTGGGCACCGGAAATCGGGCAGAGCAGCATCGGAAGTCGCTTCTACGCATGCCCGGCGGCCACCACCAAGATGGCCGCCGAGCATGCGTAGAAGCGACTTCCGGTGCTGCTCTGCCCGATTTCCGGTGCCCACACATGGGAAGAGCGGCACCCAAAATGGAGGCTCCCTGGTAGATAGGAAATCCGGGGGATTTCCGGGATTTTTCTCAATTCGGGAGAACAGCGGGAAACGGATTAAAATCTGGGGGTTTCCCACAAAAAATGGGATACTTGGCAGCTAAGGATTTCTTACAGGCACACACAGATCACCCCTTGTAAAGCTACCCACAAGAGCTATCCACAAGAAGCTTCCCCATTCATTTCAACGGAGGCAGCAGACCTGTACGTGAATTCCACTACAAACATCAAACTGCTCAATATGCTGTATAAGATATGCATTCTGACATTTTTATTTGTTAATTTGTGCGGGGAAAATGTAAAACGCTCTTATTTGGTGGCACTTGTACTCTGTTTATTAAAGATGGCCTTGATTTCTAGCCCTATATGGGCAGGAAACCCATTGAAGGGTATAAAAAAGGTAAAGGACCCCTGACAGTTAAGTCCAGTCACAATGACTCTGGGGTTGTGGCACTTTACAGGCCGAGGAGCTGGCGTTTGTCTGTAGACAATGTTTCCGGGTCATGTGGCCAGCATGATTTAACTGCTTTTGGCGCAACGGAACACCGAAACCAGAGCAGTGCATGGAAACACCATTCACCTTCCCACCAGAGTGGTACCTATTTATCTACTTGCACTGGCGTGGTTGGCAGGAGCTGGGGCCAAGCAACGGGAGCTCACCCTGCCGTGGAGATTTGAACCGCCGACCTTCTGATCGGCAAACCCAAGAGGCTCAGTGGTTTAGACCACAGTGCCACCCACGTCCTTTGAAGGGTATAGTACCTGTGATAGCCTTTCCCTTGAAGGTAGAAAGGCATCAGTGTTACGAGTTTCCAAATTCCCAGGGCATAATGGGCTGGCTCCAAAGTTAAAGAGCATTGCCTAGGCTGTTAAAGCTAGGGAACATTCTCCTTATTTAGCCTCTTATTATAAAACTATTTTTCTTTTATGTCAATAAAACAGGACAGATGAAAAGGTCAAAAGTAAGGATGGATCCAAAGTCAATAGTTAATTAATCCATTTCCTCCTCTGGCAAAGTCCCAACTTAATATTAAAAGCGGACAGGTAGGCAAATATACAGAACACTGACACACCTGTGTCTGAATCATCTTCCAGTCACATATTTTTGAATACTTCTCTCTTGCTTTCACCCCACCTGGTCAAAGACCTTGGTGTTATTTGGTTAATAGAAGCATCCCAGCAAGGCCAGGGCGAGCCCGTGATTTCTCACGCCTGGAGCCAAGATGACTCTCAGACGTGGCAGCTTCAAAAACATTTCCATGAGATCCACACTGCTCACTTGTTCTCAGATGGGCATCGAAATGGCTCTCCTCTGGCTCTTCTTGAAGACTTTGATTCTCTGCCAAGTGGCTATACACAAGGTGGACAGTCATCTGGCCTATCTAGGATCTGTCACATTGCTATTACAACATAAAATAAAAGTCTGTTATTGGTGCCATTCAAAGCAGTTTCACAGTTTTGAAAAGACGGGGCTCAGGAAGGACACAGAAGATGTGCATCTCCATCCAAATCCAAATGAAGGGAGAGCTTAACCTAGGCTGAGCTTGGAATGGGTTCACCAAAACGGAGTGATCTGCCCCAGCTGCCAACCTGCAACCAGGACAAGGTCAAGGTTTATGCAACCTAGGACCAGATTACTTGAGAAGGTTGGGAAGAATACTCCTGAATAGCACATGGGGGAGGAAAGGTGAGAGTGTTCCATCAGGCAAGCAGAAATTCATGCAGTAATGGAATGGTCTTCTGAGCACAATGTGGAATTCCACAGTTGCTTCTTCTGAGTTCCTAAAGACCCAGAAGCTCATTTTTCAGGCATTTTGGTGCCCACTGTTTTGTCAAAGAAGGCCACAGCAGCACCACCATTGCTATCTGTGTCAGGTCAGCAGTGTCTGTGCGGAAGGGCTGGATGAATTAAGCATGAACTCATTGCAAACTGAACCCAGCTTTGAAAAGACCTCGTCTCGGGTTGCAATTAGCCCAGATATTTCAATCTCAGTACATAGGCTAAGCTCCCCAGTTCCCAAGCTGAGCCGCATTACTAATCAAAAGAGGCTTCTAGGCAGTTGAGTGGGGACTGGAAAGAGCAGGTGTGGATGAAAAGAAGATGTACTGCTGGAACAGGCATAGGAAAACTCCAGCCCTCCAGATGTTTGGGACTTAGGGTTGCCAGACTCAGTAGAGGACAGGACTTCTGTGCCTTTAATTGCCCTGCTCTCTTTTGAGTCTGGAAACCTTAAAGAGAAACCAGCAGACCCTTTGCTTGGGAATTAAACAAAGGGTCTGCTGGTTTCTCTTTAAAGTTTCCAGACTCAAAAGAGAGCAGGGCAATTAAAGGCACAGAAGTCCTGTCCTCTATTGAGTCTGGCAACCCTATCGGGACTACAATTCCCATCATCCCTCACCACTGGTCCTGTTAGCTAGGGATGATGGGAATTGTAGTCCCAAACACCTGGAGGGCCGGAGTTTGCCTATGCCTGTCCTGGAAGCATCCTGCCATCCACATGTGGATCTCCCCTAGCTAGATTAGGCCAAGAGCCTTAGGAAAGTAGGCATACATCTGGAAAATGGGGTCTTCCACACCTGTTGCAGTGTGGTTTGTTTTCAACACTTTCTAGCGGCTTGATAGAAAACTGGTGATCAGGAGGTGGAATGCTCATAGACATGCTAATCCTTCTTCCCTAGTGAGCAGCTCTGAAGTAAAATAAATACATTACAATGAAGTGCTGCTTAATTTTCATTCTTAAATAAACATGTCACTGAAAAAAGTTTCCCTTCAACTACTTGAATTTATTGTGCACAAGATGCTGCAACAGTTGAAATTAATGACAGCCGGCCTTAATAAAATATCACCAACTGCTTTTGTTACCAATAAATATTTAAATATCAATTTTCCATAGGCACTGGCAGCTTAGAAACAAATCATTTCAATATGCTAAGATAGCTTTCATGTGCTTGCCACTCTTCCTCTATTGCTCTTTCAATCAGTGGATAACTATTAAAGATAAAATGGTTGTAATCACTGCTGAAATAGATCCCCCCCCACCCCGTAAGACCATTCTAATAAACTAGCCCTAATCCTCTGCTTTTCACATTGTATTTCAGTCTTCAAAGATGGAATAGGAAGAGATGACACAAAAGATTATAACTCATCAGTAAAGAAAGTGCAGGAAGACTAAGGAGGGAAGTTAAGAGAGGTTTATTAAACATACAAGCTGGGAGTTTCAAATCAAAACACTAAATCGAGCACTGCCATATAAAATTAGGGTTCGTGCATGCGAGCGGATGTCAAGGGGAATGTAAGCTGAGTGGTTAATGTACGTAACCATATGTTGTGAACCGGCTTGTGATGTTCGGATGAAGTGAGTGTGGTACACAAATTTAACAACAACAACAACAACAACAACAACAACAACAATAACAACAACAACAGCTAGCCATTGTGCACATTCACCACATAGGCCTCATAGAGAATGTGCATATGATCCTTCTATGAAGAGGGAATTATGCACATTTCTTGGTCGATAATTTCCAATGGGCATCCGTGTCTTGGCTGAATCCAGTGTGGAGGACTCCCTGGTCCTGAATGGGGTAACTGTGCCCCTGAAGGACCAGGTGCACAGCCTGGGAGTCATTCTGGAGGCACAGGTCAATTCTGTGTCCAGGGCAGCTGTCTATCAGCTCCATCTGGTACGCAGGCTGAGACCCTACCTGCCTGCAGACTGTCTCGCCAGAGTGCTCTGGTTATCTCCCGCTTGGACTACTGTAATGCACTCTACATGGGGCTACCTTTGAAGGTGACCCGGAAACTGCAATTAATCCAGAATGCGGCAGCTAGACTGGTGACTGGGAGCAGCCGCCGAGACCACATAACACCGGTCTTGAAAGATCTACATTGGCTCCCAGTACGTTTCTGAGCACAATTCAAAGTGTTGGTGCTGACCTTTAAAGCCCTAAATGGCCTCGGTCCAGTATACGTGAAGGAGCATCTCCACCCCCATCGTTCTGCCCGGACACTGAGGTCCAGCACTGAGGGCATTCTGGCGGTTCCCTTGTTGCGAGAAGCCAAGTTGCAGGGAACCAGGCAGAGGGCCTTCTCGGTGGTGGCGCCCGTCCTGTGGAACGCCCTCCCATCAGATGTCAAAGAGAAAAACAGCTACCAGATTTTTAGAAGACATCTGAAGGCAGCCCTGTTTAGGGAGGCTTTTAATGTTTAATAGATTATTTTATTTCATTTTTCTGTTGGAAGCCACCCAGAGTGGCTGGGGAAACCCAGCCAGATGTGCGGGGTATAAATAAATAAATAAATAAATAAATAAATAATAATTATTATTAGTATTAGTATTTTGTACATTCTACCAGTTAGTCTACAATACTTTGCACCTTTTTTTGCCACCCGAGGAATAGCTCAGCCAGTAGAGCATAAGATGCTTAATTTCCGGGTCATGGGTTTGAGCCCCATGTTGGGCAAAAGATTTATGCATTGCAGGGGTTTTTGCGAGGTGACCCTTGGGATCCCTTCCAACTCTATGATTCTCCCAGCCCACTTTCCCCATATTCTCCAAGCCTCGGGGAGAATGTGCTGGGTGTTGTTGTTTTTTTGTTCACATATCGTTTTGGAAAGCACAAATTACATAGATGTGCCTTTATATGTGAACCAAAGTATATATACTATACTATTCTGTTTTACTTTTACAGAAAGCAGAAGTCAATTGGGGTGGTGCTGGAATCCACTTTTGCCTCCTCCCCCTCCTTCAAGGGAATAAAATAAAGTGGTACTGTATGCATACAAACAGTGAGAAATAATTTATAGGACAAATTCCCCCTAAGACCATTCAGAGAGAAGGGTGAAAGAAGAAGAAGAAAAAGTCTTGGCTCTTGACACTAAAGGCTTAACATCAAATGCGTCCAGAAATCCATTTTCACAGTTTTATTGCCCATTCTGGACGCTTCATTTCAAAGGGAAAGAATTTGAATTTAGACACATAAAATTCCCTTTGTTCTCTTGCCCTCCAGCCTTTGGTGCCAATGTGGACAGTTCTATAGGGAGAGGTGGAGATATATATATATAAAAATGCAGCTTAGATACCTGCCCACAAATCATACCCCTTTGGCAATGCTAATTAAATCAGGTTTGCAATGAACCTGACAATGCGCTGTCAATTATAATCATTTATATTAGCAAACTGAGCAAGGAGGCTTTTGGTGAGGGGGGGGGCACACACCAACACTTTGGAATTAATTTAGTGCTCCTGACCTAAAATAAAAGTATATTGCACAATGATTTTTTTTATAAATACAACCATAAAATAACCTGCTGGTTTAAGACCAGAATGAAGGCTGTCTCATGTTGATTCAAACTTCACAAAGCTGGGAAATGGGAAGTTGCAGCTGTTTCCCCAAGAAGGTTATAGGCAACCAGATGTTCTGGACTATTATCTCTATCAGACCATTTTCTATAGTGATTTCTCTCTCCTTGCTCTGTGAGCTGACCCATAATCTCTAGTTACAGGTAGGTAGCCGTGTTGGTCTGAGTCGAAGCAAAATAAAAAAATTCCTTCAGTAGCACCTTAAAGACCAACTAAGTTTATATTTTGGTATGAGCTTTCGTGTGCATGCACACTTCTTCAGATGAAGAAGTGTGCATGCACACGAAAGCTCATACCATAATCTCTAATCCATAATCTCATACCATAATCTCTAATCACTGTTGTCTTCCAGTATTTTATTACTTCTAGTCAGGGCTGTCTTAAGTATATGCAGCGTCAGGGTGCAAAGATCTGCCCAGCGCCCTCCCCTAGTTGCCCAGTCCCAGGAGGGTGGAGCTGGTTGGCTGCCAGCATCTCACTGGCTCAGTCACCCCCAAATTCGCAGCACAGAACCGCCCGCAGCAGAAGAGCCTGCCACGGCGCTTCAACTGATGGCCGGGCTCTTCCCCGGACTCAACTCTCGGGGCCCGGACTCTCAGCCTGGCGCCCCTGAGAGCCCGGCACCTGGGTGCCCCGCACCCCTAGCACCTATGGGTAAGACGGCCCTGCTTCTAGTAAATATGCAAAGCTATCAGTGCTGGGTGCTTTAGACAGCTACAGGGCAAGAACCAGGAATCAGGAATCAGGTACTAGGCACTGTTGCTGCCCTGACAGAGTCCAAGCCTTACTAGTCTTCCTGGTCAGGGGGAATCAAGCTGGGCAGCTGACTTGATAGAATCATTCCTGAGCCCAGGGAGTTTTCAATACTTGGAGTTTTCAATACTCTAGCCCTGCTGGTTCATGATTCCTGCCCCGGCAGCTCTTGACAGAACCTTAAAAGTATTAGAGCAGATGGAGAGTATTGGGCAGTGAATAAATTCGATCTGATTCTCACTTAGAGGTGGAATGCCTAATTTGCACGTTCTGAAACAGTACTCAAACTGAAACGCAGCTATCCTTTGAAATTAGCAGTTCTCTGAATTTTGCAACACAGTTCTCTAGCAAAGTAATGTGTGTACACTGTGCACAAAAAGGTAAAGGGACCCCTGACCATTAGGTCCAGTTGTGACCGACTCTGGGATTGCAGTGCTCATCTCACATTATTGGCCGAGGGAGCTGGTGTACAGCTTCCAGGTCATGTGGCCAGCATGACAAAGCCGCTTCTGGTGAACCAAAGCAGCACACGGAAACGCCATTTACCTTCCCGCTGTAGCGGTACCTATTTAACTACTTGCACTTTGACGTGCTTTCGAACTGCTAGGTTGGCAGGAGCTGGGACTGAGCAACGGGAGCTCACCCCATCGCAGGGATTCGAGCCATCAAACTTCTGATCAGCAAGCCTTAGGCTCTGTGGTTTAACCCACAGCGCCACCTGCATCCCTTGTACACTGCGCATAGAAATGCTTATATTTTTAAAAAATAGCATACAGAAATGTGTTAATGTTAGACAAAGCTGCTTTGCAAAAATGTGTGTTGGGAAAATTGCATACAAAAATGTGTATATTAACACTATAATTCACACTAAAATACTGACTGGCTTAAAAAAAAACTATGTAAAATAACTAAAAAAGCTCTGGAAATGTGGAGAACTGAAGATTGGAAAAAAGGAGAAACCAAAATTATCAGATTCTCCCATTCCCATCACATGGTTTCTCTATACTTCAAATATTCTCCAGCATGAAAATAATGCTATATAAACATTCAGGTGCAGCTAGATTTCCAAAGGTGTGGTGCAGATTATTTTGTTCCGGGTAACACACAGCCCAGACATCAACACTGATAATACAGACATGTTTGTTGTGGTCATTAATCTGTTGTGAACCTTCTTGGGTAGCAACCTATTTCAACAAGCAAAGCACACTGATTCTCAAATGATGTGTCAAGTTGCTACCCAACTGAATTCCTGAGTTAAAAACCCAGGAATAATATGAATGAACGAACAAGTGAATGAAACCAAACACAACATTTTTCATGCAGACTTGTAGATAGATGCACCCCAGGAACATGAATGAGAGGCAGCTTTACAATTTTGTAGCTGTTCTCCCTTCCTTTCCGTCTTTCCTTATCACACAGCATATAACCTACGGACTCAGATATTTATATTCATTTTGGTATTCTACCCATGACTCTTGCCTCTGATGCTGATTTATGTTGAACTTCTTTCAATTTTGAAAAACAAAATGAAGCAATGTGACGTTCTAGAGGTTAGCGCATAAGATGCCTTTACATGGTCTACTGTGATTTCCTGGGTTTTCTTCGGTTGCAGATAACCCCTGGGGTTGCTGCATGTTCATAGGGTTGATAAGTTTCAAATTTCTGGAGCTCTTTCCATGATATGTGGAAAGCTCATTCCAGAAGATTATTTCTGGAGATTTTCTTTTGTACCTGAACCAGTTTTTAGTCCAAGGATGGGGAAATCCTAAGGTTCCGGGGCCAAATAAGACCCCCCACTACCTCTCTATGTGGCCCTCATGACTTTTTTTGAGCTCACACCCCTTTCCCAGTCACACCACATCTCCCCATGCCACACTCCTCAGTGGTCCTGCTTCACACCCTCCTTCTGTGTTTTGATTAGATAGGTTGTGTTTTTGAACCCAGATAATAACATTTCTTGCTAGTCTGGATGCAATATAGAGATGGGGGCATGTAAGTGTGTGTAGAACCTTGTCTACCATTCCACTCAACAGTCTCAACAGCCAATCTTCTGAGGTCCCCTGCTTGGGTTTCCCCCCTAACCATTTCTCTAGGTCAGCTGACACCTGCTTCTTGGCTACAAAAGGCACAGCACCTCTGAACGTCAGAAAGAGAAGGAATGATTTGATGTCCTCCTTGGAGATTGAGATATTGGGAGTGGCAATTGGTATGCCCAATGGTCCATCTGTGTCCAGCTCCTCCATAACTTCTGTGCCTGTTTTCAAGAGGTCCGAGAGTGAAAGAAGCCCCTTAAACATTATGCTTTGCTACTTAAACCATGGGTAGTTTCGAATAAAAAACATAGGTGGTTCTTTGGGGTGGGTGGGCAGGCTTTCTTCTGCTTTTCTCCATTATAGTTAATGATGACTGAAATGAATGCTGTGCAGTAGACTTGGGTGAATGCTGGCGCATGCAATAGCACTTCACAATTTCAGACTTGTTGAGTGCAGACCTTCTAAGGAGATCAAGAAGTTGGAGTCATCACTCTCTGCAGTTTCCAGATTAGTCTGAAATTGAGCTCATTATAATGGAGGAGTGTGAATGAAAACTTGTGAGGTCTGCATTAGATTAGAGATTAATGACTGCAGCTTCTGGCTTGAGCTACAGACTGCAAATCTGCAATCAGGTGAGGCCCCGTGTTCATTATCTACCCTAACTAGTAGATCTAGTGAACCTCTCTTCCTTTCTTTTCTTTGACACAAATCCTTTACCAACCTGATGCCTCCAAATGATTTGGGCTTAAACTTCTAGAGCTGATCCTATATATTCCTGACACACTTCTGTCTCCCGCAACCTGCTTTTGGGACCTCCTCCCTTCACCAAGGATGCTGTTGTTGTTGTTTTTTAAAAAAGTTTGCCTTCCCGTGAAGTGCCAACATGTATTGCAAATAGCCCAGATAGTCAGGCATTTCAATGTATTTTAAAGCAATCACACTGGTCCTCTCATCACATTGTAGCATCCCTGATTTTCTTACCATGGTCATATGTTCCAGTATAACCATCCAGTCCTGCATGTTACGCAAATATTCCACCAAGAATCCAAATAAGAACACAAGAAGAGCCTGCTGGATCAGGCCAATGGCATCCTGCTTTCACAGTGGCCAACCTATTGGAAACCAGCAACCAGGACCCAAGCCCAACAGCACTCTCCTGTCTTCAGTTTCCAGTGACTTGTATTCAGAAGCCTCTGACTGTCGAGGCAGAGTAGAGAGCCATTGTGGCTAGTAGCCATTGATGGCCTTATCACCCATGAATTTGTCCAATCCTCTTTTAAAGCCATTCAAGTTGGTGGCCATCACTGTCTCCTTTGGGAGGAAGTTCCTTAGTTTAACTATGTACCACATATGAAGGACTTTATTTTATCTGCTCCGAATCTTCCAACGTACAGCATCATTGGGTGTCCATACAGTTCAAGAAACATACCAAAAATACATATTAAAAAAATATCAAGTTAAACTGCAAACACAAATGTTTATTTCAGGATAGAGGTCTGGAGATTGGCACCAGGCAATTTTTCCCCTTAGCAACCAGGACTTTAATGCTCTGTGGCCTTTAACTTTAGAACTTTAGGTGGGATGTTTTTAATGGATTTCGTTTTCCCTTTCTCCCCTTCTTACCTCTTGATGCAAAACTCAACCACAGGGTTCCCCATTCCAGATCAGAACCGTGGTGGGAGCAAGAAGCTAATACAGGGCTGGGCAACCTCAGTCCTATTGGCTTAATGTGGCCCTCGAAGTCTGCAGGTCACATCCCACACTGGCCCTTATTTGCACCTGGAGTGTCTTTGTTTGGTTGGAATATGTCCTAGGCCTCAGCTCTAATAATGCCTTTTGCTTGGCTGGGTGAAATATAGAGAGGAGCGTGCATAGAAACAAGTCTCCTGCACAAAGGCAAAAACTGATTTTTGTTGTCCCACCCACTTTTGCCCGTCGCAGGCATGTGGCCCTCCAAAGGTCACCCAGAAAGGAATGTGGCTCTCAAGCTGAAATAGGTTCCTCACCTCCTGAGTTAAAGCCTCTCTTAAAAAGGTAAAGGGGCCCCTGACCATCAGGTCCAGTCGTGTCCGACTCTGGGGTTGCGGCGCTCATCTCGCTCTATAGGCCGAGGGAGCCGGCGTTTGTCCGCAGACAGCTTCCGGGTCATGTGGCCAGCATGACAAAGCTGCTTCTAGCGAACCAGAGCAGCGCACGGAAACACCGTTTACCTTCCCGCCAGAGCGGTCCCTATTTATCTACTTGCACTTTGATGTGCTTTCGAACTGCTAGGTGGGCAGGAGCTGGGACCGAGCAACGGGAGCTCACCCCATTGCAGGGATTCGAACCGCCGACCTTCTGATCAGCAAGCCCTAGACTCTGTGGTTTAACCCACAGCACCACCTGGGTCCCACAGCGCCACCTGGGTAAGCCTCTCTTACCCCATACAATTATCCCAGTTCAGATCAGTGCCCTGTGCAATAGCTAATCATACTTTCATGCAATAGCTAACTGTATGGATATCATTACTGCTGTTTTGGCCTTCAATACCCCTAGCTCTCACTGGGGAGCGAAGATAATGGAGACCTGGGGTTGTTGTTTGTGGCAGAAGCCACACATCTGCCAGAACATCTGGTTCTGGCTTTCATAAAATCCATGTTTCACCACTCCATGACTCACAGAGGAACATTTGGATGTCCCCACTGCAAATACTTACGCCTTGAGTTAACGTCAGCAGATAGGGAGGCTCTGTCTTCGATTCCTGATCCATGATCGCCATTTCACGTGAACAGCTCTCCCAATCTGAAGTTGCAGTCATCGGGAAACGGATCTGGGTGTTTTTTTGGGTATTCCCCCCCATTGTGCTAGGGAACCCCTTACGCTGGGCAGCTGCAGTGCAGCCGCACTCCAAAATTGCTATTAAACTTACACATTTCACGTGCAGTTAGGACGTGACTCATTGTTCAACTGTTCATCATTTAACCTCATTGACATCAGTGACATCGCAGAGGAAGAAAATCTCTATCATGTGTTGAGCACATGGTCAAAAATATGTGCGCCCCTTGCCATCTTCGCTTGTATGCTTCTAATTATGGCTTGAAAGAGAGAGAGAGAGAGAGAGGAGAGGAGGGGGGGAGGATGGACAAGAGAATACGAGAAGATGTAAGACAAGTTATTAATAAGGGTCCTAGTGAGTGAAAACCTTTCTTCTTTCTGAGATTCTGCTGCCCTCCCTTTCCCCCATCGTTCATTTCACTAGGGACACAGGTGGCTCTGGGGTCTAAACTACTGAGCCTCTTGGGCTTGCCAATCAGAAGGTCGGTGGTTTGAAGCGCCAGAAGTCATGCTGCGGCCATTTTGGAACTGGGCAGAGCAGCATCGAAAGTCGCTTCTGAGCATGCTCCGCCCAGTTCCAAAATGGCCGCCGCACCAGAAATCACTTCTGCACATGTCCAGAGACTCCAGACATGCGCAGAAGGAGCCTCCCCCGGCCGGTAAGTAAACCGGGAAAAAACAGAAAAATCCATTTTTCCAGCTGGGAATGGCTGGAAAAATGGGGGTTTCCCGGGGAATACAGGAGACTTGGCAGCTATGGTTTGGGAAAGGGCTATAGCTCATTGGCGGAGCATCTGCTTTGCGTGCAGAAGGTCCCTGGCTCAGTCTCCCGCCGCATCCAAGTATGGCTGGGCAAGTCATTGCCAGTCAGGGACTGTAGACAGTACTGAGCTATCTGGACCAATTGCCTGACTTGGTTTAAGGCAGCTTCCTCTGCTTCAGCCGCCTCATTGTTTTTAATATCTTTAAGCATGCCAAGGAGACATTTGGTTTCCCCCCCTTCTCCCAGCAGGAATTGTTGTTGTCATTGTTAGGATCCTTTAAGAAGTGATCTGCCTTTACTACTTCAGCAGTTTCTATTCATGTTTTCTATTACATTCCCCCTCCCCAAACTATTTTTGTTACGTTGCTTATTTTAAATCATTGTAAGTCACCTTGAATCGGTATTGACTTAGAAAGATGGGATACCCATTTTAGTATTTGTGTGATATTATATATGTGTGTGTGTTTGTGTGTGTGTGAGAGAGAGGTTTCCTTGGTGAGCAGGACTGTGGCTTGACTTGTCCTTTGCTGAGCAACATGCGATAAGCAAGGCCTTGCAGAATAACATTATTCATAAAGCTAAACAACACCCTTCGAGAACTGAGGAAGAGTGAGAGATTTGGGAAAGGGGGAACTAACATATTCACATGGTGAAAGAAAACAAATATGATTCTCTGTGTTGTGAGAAAACTTTTTATTTCGTTATTTTTCTGTCCAGTGCCTTCAGGGAAGGCTTTGAAGTATACTCTTGTTTGTGCACATTAACTCCTTGATGCACCCTGACTTTAACTTCCCCAGTTTGCCACATTTATACTTGGCACTTAAGTGCATTAGTGATTTATTACTATGAATAAATGCAGGTGACTGCAGGGGTCTTTGTGGTCAGGTGAAGGTACCGGTTACTAGCTGGATATAGTTGGAACTGGCATGTGCATCTACTATATATCAGGTGAGATGCATGCTGTATCTCTCCCTAGGGATTCCCCACAGGTTTCCCACCACATTTCAATATACAGAGACACAGGAGATCCTTTGAGTAGTTTTTGAACCAGGCTGGAAAGGGTTCAATAGGTCAGGTCCAGAGCTTTGAATTGAGCCTGGGAACAGAATCCAACGCAATTGTAATATATTCATTATGTGACTTGGGCTAATAATTTCATATCAGCCCTAGTCCTTCCAAGGATTCCAGCAGTGCCGGGAATGCTTGGGAGAACTATAGCATTCATAGCCCCCTGCACCCTGGGAAAAGGAGCAGAGCACAAGTATAGGGCATTTGACACATTTTGGATCACGTGGTTCTTCGTCCATGGACCTGCTTCAAGGGATATAAATCAGGTGGCTAAAGTGTAGGCAAAAGCTTTAAAAGCAACACATATATCACAAAATTTACATAGCTGACCAATAATTTTGGACAGAATAAGCAGAACGTGAAATCATATGTGAGAATAGGCAACCACACAGTTATCCAATGTGCCCAAACTTCTTTCCTAGGTGGCTTTAATTTTCAGGGCAATTTACATTCCTCTCACAGTGCTTTTCAATAAGCAACTAACTCTGATCCATAATATAGCCAGCCCGAACAAGGAAGGTTTCAAAAGGTTTATCCGACTAGCTAAACTGAGCCTCAGTCGTCTTTGTGCACAAAACACCCACGTAGGCTATTTGTCTTGGACTTGAGTGTTTGGCAGGAAGCCTGACTTAAGCCTTCAGAATGAGAGCTTAGTGAAAAATCCTGGCATTCACAGCAAGTTTAATGTCCACAACTGACCCCACCCACTGTACTTAGCTGCAAGGTTTTTGGCAACTGCACCCAAACCGCAAGACAAGTTTTATCATCTGGTAAACCTGTCGCTTGGATTTCTTTTTGTAAAAAAAGAGAGAAAAGGTTTCAGTAAAATATTTCAACAATTAGAGCACACTTTAATTAGGTGCATAGCACATAATTATGTCTCCCTTTTAACGTATAGGGTTTCAAACAACCAAACATCATTTTCTGTGTGGATTTAGCAGTGCTGTCTGGTGTGTTTATTGTTTGGGACACTCAACCTATGAATTCACATGTATTTCAACCCCCCCCCCCCAAAAAAGGATGGCCAATAATCTGACTGCTGTCTGGAAAGCTAAACTTCTTCACTTGTGATTCACTATGATTTGGACAGGGGCCACTAGCCTTTCTGGACTTAGGTTTCATAAGTTCTATTGCGTGTCGAGGTCCCCAAACCATCCCTCAAACAAATTCACACCACAGACAGAATTTTGTTTTGGTTTTTGGCATGATTTTGGCCACAGCTTTATTAAAATAGAAAATATGTGAGTAGAGCTTTATTAAAATAGAAAATATGTGAGTGGCTGCGTAGGCATTAGTTCACCAACTGTCCCCCTAAGGACAGAACTGACCTTAAGTCAGTCAGGGGAAACCCTCTAGGGAGAGACAGGGAGCCGGGTGTGTCTGGCCTTCCCCTCTCCCTTCAGGCTCTCGCGCGGCCTGGCCCCCAACCGGGGGTTACGGACAGAGCATGTTGAGCCCCTGTATTCCTGATCGGAATTTCCCCAACACACCAGCATCAACTTGAAGGGGCAGACACAGTCAATCATAACCCCTCATACGACCAACAAAATAACCAATGCCTAACCGCCAACCTTACAAGTTGTGACTATTTGCTATGTAGTAGGCAAAAACCAGATGGCACCAGCCAATCAGCCAAATGGAAAAAAATTCCTACCGGGCCCCTGCCCCAAAGTAGACGACCCCATGACAGGCACAGCAAGGTCAACACAGAGGCCTAAACATAGGGAGGGAGGGAGGGTGATCTGAAGCATGTGGCCAAAGAGGAGGAATAAACCACATGCCTGCCTTTTATACCCCGGGGCTGTCCATCACAAATGACAACATGCTCTTTTCCCCAACAGCAGCCTGGGTCCAATCAGAACGGTGGCCAACTCACAGTCCCACCCTGGCAACTCAGGGGTAGTTTTCCGGCCCTCACCGCAACACGTGCTCTCCATGAAGGAGAACCCACATTGTCTGGGTATGAAAGAGAAGTGTGTCTTTGTGCGATCCCATGTTTCAACACTGGCTCTGCATTTGGTTAACTGGCTACAACTGGGAAGGGGGGTGCTACAGTATAGAACTTGACTTCTTCTTTTGCAAAGACAGAACCTCTCTGACATGGGACAACATGGCTTGGAAACACTTCCTTAGTAGTTGTGTGCTGTTCCCCTACATCTGTTCTTTCTGTAGGACACCCAATCACACTCAGGATGTCGATGAGTACTTATCTATGTTTGTGTGTGCACCTCCTGGGACCCTACTGATAAGGTTCTCAGTGTGTTGTGGAAAAGATGGTTGCCAATTGGTTGTAGTGTTTTATCTTAACAGCGGATCACAATGTTAGGACTTCTTAGTACTAGGTAGATAGGGATAAAACCCCACCACAAAACAGGGACACAGCTACCATCTCCAACCCATAGCATAGGGGCGGGGAATTTGTGGCATGACAGATGTTCTTGGACTCCAGCTTCCATCATCCCTCACTATTGAACATGCTGGCTGGGGTTGATGGGAGCAAGAATTCCACAGCATTTGGAGGTCCAACACTGCCAAAGACTATAGATCTGGACTGCCCCCTGTGAAAGAGCCAGTGTGGTGTAGTGTTTAAGAGCAGTGGACTCATAATCTGGTGAACTGGGTTCGATTCCCCGCTCCTCCACAAGCAGCTGCTGGGTGACCTTGGACTAGTCACACTTCTTTGAAGTATCTCAGCCTCACTCACCTCACAGTGTTTGTTGTGGGGGAGGAAGGGAAAGGAGATTGTTAGCCACTTTGAAACTCCTTAGGGTAGTGATAAAGCGGGATATCAAATCCAAACTCCTCCTCCTCCTCCTCCTCCTCCTCCTCCTCCTCCTCCTCCTCCTCCTCCTCCACCTCCTCCTCCCCCTCCTCCTCCACTTCTTCTTCTTCTTCTTCTTCTTCTTCTTCTTCTTCTTCTTCTTCTTCTTCTTCTTCTTCTTCTTCTTCTTCTTCTTCTTCTCTAATTTATAGTGTATCTGCTGAACCTCTAAAACAGCTCCTCTCTCCCATGATCATGTTGAATGTCTTGCTGAAAACAATATCCTTGTTAGGGTTTATGTTATAGTTCTCTGGGCTGAGCTACTTCAGAACTCATTTATCCTTCCAAAATATGAAATATGTTGGGCTGGATCTGGAAAGGTGGCTTGTTGCACTTAATTTCCACTGTATTCAACTTACACTAACCCACGGCCCATTGATTTTAGGCTGGAATCCAGCACCCACTTACCTGCGAGTAACACCACTGAACCATGATGGGACTAACTTTGGGACACGTGTAGAATTGCAATGCCAGTCTGGATCTATACATCTGATTTTGTTTTTATTCTACAGAATAGCTGCTATCAGATCATCTTCACCTCAGTGGACATACCTTAAACTTTGGAATGGCGGATAAACAAAGTTATTAAGAATCTTTTCACTAATGCTGCAGGCATATATGGTTTTAAAATTCTCATTCATATGTGAGAGATCAGTGTAGGGGGCCCAGTTGAGCCAAGTCTAATCCATGTTCTGGAGCTGCTTTGGAAGCCTATGAAAGCATCCTTAGAAGCCTTTGCCAAATTTTATTTAACAGCCATTTTCATTTCTAAGTAACAAATATTTGCTTCCAGGCTAAACATGTCTCTGAAAAATGTCTGCCCCAAATGTCTACTTTTAATATTCAAGTTAAGAAGCCATGAAAAATGAAATATATAGTGGAAAGCTGAGGGTGGGGGGCCTTCAGCTATTGTAAGCTTGCCAGCTGAGTACTCTAAATTTTGATTCCAAGCCTCCTCCTGTAATTGTCACCTATATGTTGAAGGATACCATTTTTGCTTGATTGTGAAGAGCACTTAAGAAGACACTTTCTACCTATTACCCATGCAGGATTTGAGTTATTGCTTCCCATTCTAGTTTCAGTTGGCTGGAAGAATCAGCAGAAAGATTCCCATTGACTTAAGTGGGCCTTTGATGATTTCATTTAAAAAGATAATTTTAATTTGTGTGGATTTCCCACCAACCCCTGAAATACCACTGTTGGTTTTTTTAAAAAGAAAAACAATAACAACTGTAACTTAAGGCCTTTTGTTTTGCTGATGGAGAACAAGAACCGATTGCATAGGATCTTGGTATGCCTTAAGATTTGCACAGTCATTAGGTACATGATGGCATTGTACAAAGAGTGTGACAAGTCTCTGTGTAAAGGTAAAGGTAAAGGGACCCCTGACCATTAGGTCCAGTCGTGACCGACTTTGGGGTTGCGGCGCTCATCTCGCGTTATTGGCTGAGGGAGCCGGCGTAGAGCTTCCAGGTCATGTGGTCAGCATGACAAAACCGCTTCTGGCGAACCAGAGCAGCACACGGAAACACCGTTTACCTTCCTGCTGTAGCGGTACCTATTTATCTACTTGCACTTCGATGTGCTTTCAAACTGCTAGGTTGGCCGGAGCTGGGACTGAGCAACGGGAGCTCACCCCGTCACGGGGATTCGAACCACCGACCTTCTTATCAGCAAGCCCTAGGCTCTGTGGTTTAGCCCACAGCGCCACCTGCGTCCCCTGTGTTAAAGTACTTCGCTTCCAGTCAAAAGTAGATGCAAAGAAAAGGTCTCATTATAAAAGGGAGTGGGGTGGTGATCCAAAGGCTTCCTGGAAAAGATGATAGTTGCAGAGGGACTTAAATGAAATGAGGGAGGTGGCGGCAAGGAAGCCATCTGGGAGGCAGTTCCAGGCATGAGGGGCAGTACGGGGAAATGGGCAGAGTTGTTTCAGGGATCAAGACAGCTTTGGACAGCTGACGGTGGTAGAGCTGCTTGGGCAAAGGTCATAGGAAGGGACATTCCAGGAAACAAATACAGAGAGATAAGGAGGGGCAAAGCTTTGTAGACGAGGTCAAGAAGCTTGTGCAGGATCTGTGAGAGAATCCAGTGATGAGATTTAGGGAGGGAGAATGAATGGGCAGAATGAAGAGAGAGGTGAATGATTTGGCAGCAGTGTGGTAGATGGATGTGTGTGGTTGGAGGTAAGACAACCAGGGAGAAGAAGATTGAAGTGGTGAAGGTGAGGTATGACTAGGCCAGGCATCCCCAAACTCGGCCCTCCAGCTGTTTTGGGACTACAATCCCCATCATCCTTGACCACTGGTCCTGTTAGCTAGGGATGATGGGAGTTGTAGTCCCAAAACAGCTGGAGGGCCGAGTTTGGGGATGCCTGGGCTAGGCTATTTGGTGAAGGAAGAGAAGAAAGGTGATATTGTTGGAATGTTGTAAAGGGCAGGGCTTGGCAGTCAACCAGTTTTGGAGACAGAAGAGCCAAAAAGTCAAGGCTTCATGCCTGATCCACAGGGTGGATGGAATGATGAAATGAGGGCTTGGGAGGGAAATATGAGGTTTGGTCTTGGGACATATTGAATCCAAGGAGAAATAGCAGAGGTGGCAAGGCAGGGAGCAGGTCTTGGGATGTTTCTGGGCAGGGCAGAGTATATAAGACTTCCTGTTCCAGCTGAACCTTGCTTCAGAAGCACAATCTTCCTCAACGTGGTTGTCTTCCTGTGTCCTTGGTTATTTTTTCCGGTCCTGGCTATTTTGGTTCAGACTTGCTCTTTGGATCTGAGTCGGGCTTCCAGCCTGCTCTTCAAACCTGCCTTCTAGTTTTCCTTTCAGTCCTGACTTGCCTTTCATTTCTCCTGATTACTGACTCATCCCAGCTCTTAGCTGACCTCAGACTGCTGCCCACATTGCAGCCCTGACACCCAAATGATCTGCGTGGTAAAGTGGAACCTGTGTCTCCCCAAATCATAGTCTGACTCTCGTAACTCTTACAGCAAAAACTCTATGGAAAACATGAGACACTTTCTATGTGCAATTTTGGTCCTACAAAAGTCTTGGGGTAACTTCCTGCAGCCCTTCACAGCAAGCAAATCATTTAAATTACAAATGCTCTACAATGTAGTCCCGTTTTATTGTAACTTTATTTCTTTTTCCCTGGTCAAATTTCCTACGATGCCGAGAGGCTATAGTGATGAACCTAGGCAGACAGATAGATTTTAATGGAAGTGTTAAAAATCTAGGCAAAGGGGTAATTTAGAAGATTTACAGTAGCCATATATGTTAATTTTTAACTCTGCTGTATAATAATTTAGTAATTACTCTTTGACTAGATGATAAAATATGGAGCTTTGAATATTGCTCTTTGTTTTGCATAGGGATTATGGAAATGGTAAAAATTAGGTGCATATATTTCATGCCCTTCTCCTGGATGTGAAACATATATGTATTTGTTTATTTCTGATTTATTACATTTTTAGCCTACCTTTCTTCCAAGAAGCTCACAGGAGAAAGGCCTACATTCTCCCTGACTCCTACCACATTGTATCCTCACCATAACCTGGCAAGACGGAGGAGGTTGAGACATAGCAGCTGAGAACTACAGACACAGTACTTTCAACCGAGACAGTTCACACATTCAGGTGCCGATCAACAAGAGAAAAGAAATGATGTCTGTGCATGTGTGAACCAGTTCCTTACTTGCTTTGCTGCACCACAAAACTATGGCAAACCGGCTTCATTTTATCAAAATCGTTGTTAGCATAAAAAAAGACAGTATATCGAAACAAGTGAACAAGGTTAACCAGAATGTCTAAACAAAGCACCTATTTAAAAAACAAAACAAATTCTACGCAAGCTGGACAAATGCTATACACACAACATATTTCCGGCCTTCCTCCACCATTTCAGCCAAGATCAAAGGCAACTATTTTATGTAAGATCTTATCCACTAAATGGTAAGAACTACCCTTTGAATTTTCTGAATTTGAGATCCAAGACTGGTGGGCTATAGATGGCACTGAAAGAAAAGGTTCTTCTTATCTTTGATGCACCTGCATTTCTACTGGACCACTAATTTTTAAAAGGCCCTTTGTGAACCCTCTCCCCTCAAAAGGGCCTCAAAAGCTGGCAGCCAGTCCCTAAAGGAGGAATGGGGAACCTGTTGCTTTCCAGATGTTGGACATGGAATTCACCTCCCATTAGCCTCACCTCCCATCAGCCTCAACAGGTATGGCCATTAGTAAGGGATGAAGGGAGATGTAGGTCAACAACATCTGGAGGGCCACGGGTTTCTCATTGCCACCCCAAAGCTGCAGCATTTGCTTCTTAAATTTCATCAGATGTTGCTAAGCTCCATCTTTTATCAAGTGGGAAAGGTAAACTCCCACCACCACCACCTCCTCCTCCACAAACCGAATTACTATAGTTGTGAATAAAGCCAAGATGGAATATAGCAGTAGCCCAAGGCATTTTTTGCCCCCCCCCCCCAAAGCATCCCACTCACATCACAGGGCCACTACAGAAGAGGTGGAGAAGCGGATCTGGGCAGAAGTGGACCCCCTTTCTGCAAACCACTTTGACTGGTGAGTGGGACAACCCGCCTGCCAATCACCTGATGTCATATGACGCCAGGTGATTCAAATTTGAAGGCACAGCTGCAAATGAACCATGAGAAATATGGTCTGAGTGCGTTCACAATCATTTTGTAGCCCTGGCTCGTAGAAAGCCCCTTGCTGTTTTTATAAACTCAGGGACACACAACACACACTGTTTTGGGACAAGGAGACCCCCCCACCACCACCACCACAGTTGACTCATGTACTGGTAGCATTGAGACTGGACTACTGTAACATGCTGTTTGTAGGGCTGCCCTTAAAGCTGGCCTGGAAGCTTCATGACAGAAGGCAGCAACTTGGCTCCTGTTGGGGGTTGGCCTCCCATGCATATAACAACGATTCTGAAAGATCTGTGTTGGCTGCCAATATGCTGCTGAGCGAACTTCAAGGTTGACCTACAAAGACCCATACAGCTTGGGACTCTGTTCCTTGAAAGAATGCCTAGATTTCGAAAACACCACCCCTCCCGGCATACAACCTGCAGTGATACCGTCATGAATTATGCCACCCCTGTCTGTCTAATGCGTAGAACTGCTCTTGTATAGGAGAGGCTCTGGAAGATGTATTATTAAGGGGGAAGCATGCCAAAACATAGAGAGATACAAGCTCTGAGAGAACAGATGCCATTAACCCAACCAGCTAAAAAAATTGGTTGCTTCATTAATCATTCACACTTTTTTTTTTAAAAAAAAGAAATGGACACTTCAAAGATCAGAAATATTAACCTGTGGGGACACATTAAGAATTTTTAATATACTTTAGCTTTTTCAAAAAAATGTAACATTTATTTTTTATTGCTTTAAAGGTCTGACCAATCCTTGTTGGTGCTACAACTGAATTTCAACAATCATTGGTGCTGTGATCCATTTAAAACAGCACTTTATGGAGATAAAAGCAAATTGAGCTCTGTTGGGACCAGACCTATCCTGAAGAGGAGGACACTGTCTTCATTACACGGTTATCCCTACAATATAAGTAACATGCTTAAAGCTGAAGCCGTGGTTCACGTACTATGAAAGTGTTATTCAGCATAGGACAAATACTGCAGCATTTAATGAGAGAATATATTTCCTTCCGAAATCTCTAGAAGATTATGATATCCTATTAGGTTCTTCTGCTAAGTCTCTCTGCGAGGACTGAAACTATTGTGGATGGTCAACCAAAATGGTCAAAGGCCTGGAAACAATGCCTTATGAGGAACGACTTAGGGAGCTGGGTATGTTTAGCTTGGAGAAGAGAAGGTTAAGGGGTGATATGATAGCCATGTTCAAATATATGAAAGGATGTCATATGAAGGAGGGAGAAAGATTGTTTTCTGCTGCTCCAGAGAAGCAGACACGGAGCAATGGATTCAAACTTCAAGAAAGAAGATTCCACCTAAACATTAGGAAGAACTTCCTGACAGTAAGAGCTGTTCGGCAGTGGAATTTTCTGCCAAGGAGTGTGGTGGAGTCTCCTTCTTTGGAGGTCTTTAAGCAGAGGCTTGACAGGCATATGTCAAGAATGCTTTGATGGTGTTTCCTGCTTGACAGGCGGTTGGACTGGATGGCCCTTGTGGTCTCTTCCAACTCTATGATTCTATGGTCAGGAAACAAATATGCACCAATTTACTGAAAAGGCAAACCAGGAGGAAGCTACTGATTTTCCAAATTTATTGACTTAGCTGGCTCTCAAGCTATAAATTGGTGGCGGGTGAGCAACCTGCGGCCCTCCAAATGTTGTTGGACTCCAACACCCATTATGTCCATGCAGGATGGTGAGTGGTCAAGGATGATGGGAATTGGAGTTTAATAACATTTGGTTTCCAATTCCCGTTTTAGAGCATCCAGAGGCAAGCTAAGCTTACACAGTGGGGGTGGGGAATGAACATGTCTCATTGAAACCAAAACATGGCCCTGATTTCCTCGGGCTATTTATTCCTTCCCTAACTTGTTGCTTGTTTAAGGCTCTCTGGAAACCAAGTTCCATGAAGACTTTTAGGGCTGTGTGTGTGCGCGCACGTGCATTCTTCTCACCGACAGAATATTCTGCTGGAAATGTATAGGGTTCTGTTCAGCTCACCCATATGCTGCTTTCCGCCTTGTGAAAGGAGTCCCAGAAGAATGCAAATGGTATGGGAACAAACGCCATAAAGTAGGAGGCTCTTTATATAATGAGAAAGCCACGTTCCCAATTAAATGAAAGGCAATTTAAGCCTTGCAGAATGAAAAGCCTAAAGCGTTTCATGAGTTCGTCCGTCTCCATTGTGTTTATAATAATGTGACAGACATTAAGATGTTTTCCTAGGGCACAGACAAATAGTTAGTTAGTTAGATAGATAGATAGATAGATGATTGATAGTTAGATGATAGATAGATAGAAGAGAGAGAGAGAGAGAGAGAGATGAGAGAGAGAGAGAGAGAGAGAGAGAGAGAGAGAGAGAGAGAGAGTTTCCCTGTATGAAAGGTAGGAGGACACATTAACATTATAAAAAAATTCCTTCAGTAGCACCTTAAAGACCAACTGAGTTTATATTTTGGTATGAGCTTTCGTGTGCATGCACACTTCTTCAGATACACTAGAAACAGAAGTGTCAGACCCTATATATATACAGAGGGTGGTGGGGGTGGGTGGGAATGGGAGATGGGCTGATGGGAGTGGTAAACCTGTAGATGGGTGTTAATGGCTGCTGATGGCTGCAATTAGTCCTGGGCTGAGGTGCTAAAGAAAGCTTGATCATGCATAATGAGATAAGAATCCGATGTCTCTATTCATCCCAGGTGCTTCCATGGTTTTAAGCTTGGTAATGACTTCCAATTCAGCAACTTCCCTTTCCAGTCTGTTCCTGAAATTTCTCTGTAATAAAACAGCTGCTTTGAGATCTTGTATAGAATGTCCTGGGAGATTGAAGTGTTCTCCTACTGGTTTTTCAGTCTTATGGTTCCTGATGTCAGATTTATGTCCATTTATCCTTTGGCGTAGGGTTTGGCCTGTTTGTCCAATATAGAGAGCTGAAGGGCACCGTTGGCATTTGATGGCATACACAATGTTAGAAGATGAGCAATTAAATAGTCCTGAGATGGTATGTTGGATGTTGTTGGGGCCAGTAATGATGTTGTCCGGGTGTATGTGGCAGCAAAGTTGGCATCTGGGTTTATTGCAGGCTCTGGTACCAGTGTCCATGTTAAGTCTGGTGGTTGTATTATTGTGGGTGAGGAGTTGTTTAAGATTGGGTGGCTGTCTGTAGGCAATGAAAGGTCTTCCTCCCAGAGCTTGAGAAAGGGAGCTGTCATTGTCCAGGAGAGGCTGTAGATCTCTGATGATGCGTTGTACTGTTTTAACTTGGGAGCTGTATGTGATGACTAGTGGTGTTCTGTTATTTTCTTTTTTGGGTCTGTCTTGCAGCAGGTTCTCTCTAGGTATCAGTCTGGCTCTGTTGATCTGTTGTTTAACTTCATCAGGTGGATATTTTAGTTCTAAAAAGGTTTGCTTGAATAAGATAGCCACAGATTTAAATATTTCTGATCTACTTTAAATGTGAACTGAATTCTGCACAACCCGCACTACATATACATGTAGTGCATGAAACCATATCTTCCATGTGTGTTTATGTAAGTACCACTTTGGGGAAATCTTTAGTCAAGACGATTGTGTGCCACAGGGGTTACTGCTGTGGACACAATTACTTTAGCAATGCCAATATTACCTTGCTCGTGGTGGGGGGGGGGGTTGGGAATTAACAAGAGCCAACAAATGCCAATACCGATTAATATAAAATATGTAGTAACACAATATGGCTGATGGTGAATAAAATGGCATTTGCTGTTTAAATAGCAGCTAGAGAAATATAGAACAGCAAGATCGTTGGTTGCTGCACATTACAAAGGCTGCCCAAATTAATGTCGCCTGGACAGTAGACTTAAAACATTTTGCACTGCAGATATTGGTTGAGATATTTGATTATATGGAATGAAGATGGCTGCTAGGGAATATGGCCAAACGCAGACCTTAACACATTGGGGAGGGAATCCTGATTCTTTAATGTGAATCTAGCTGAAAAAAAGAAGAAATAAATAGCATAACAGGTATGGGCCTGGGTTCTAAAAGAATCAAATACCTGAGTATTGAACTCTATAGGAATATTAACAAGACTGCAGAATTCAGCTATAAGAATATATGGAATAAAATACTAACGGATATGAAAAGATGGAGAAACAAAACTTTAAGCATTACAGCTAGAGTCAAGGCTGCTAAAATGTTCTGGGTCCCTAAGCTATCTTTTCCAAGCTCTCCCACTAGAGATGAAAAAAAAACAGCAAATGGAACAATGGAATGGTGAGATAAGACAATGGATATTCGGAAGTAAAAAAGCAAGGACACAAAAGTGGGTGGCAGTGTTTTTTTTGTAAAAGAAGAAGAAGGTGAATGCAGATATTGTATCTGAGCACTCCAGCAGGGGTGTTAGCAAACTCAAGCCTCTACCAAATACTCTTGATATTGAACTAGCTCTTAATTGCACAATGAATAAGATCACACATTTCATTTATTTTGCAAGTCTTTTTTCTTCCATTTCTGTTTCGATAGAAAAGAAAGAGGGATCATACATATTTTCAAAAACTTGTACCAAAATGGCCTTTGAATAATGAAATCTCCATCTTCTTCATTATTATTTTTAAAATGCAAAACAGAGAAGAAGAAGAAGGGGGAAAAAAACCCTTCCGCGTTTCAATACCTGAGAGTTATAAGTGTGACAAATCCAGTCTTGCTATGAATTCTGGTTTTTATAAAAAGGCTACTTAGGGACGAGATAGTTTTAGATCTAAGAAACATGTAAAAATGACTCATTGTTAATGGGGTGAGCTCTTTGCATTTGGATTAGGGTTAACTGACAGTAACCAGTCACCTTTTATTCTCACAGATTCCGCCAGAGGAATGCTTTGTGCAGGTCTGAAAAAGATAGAATTAGGTGTTCCATTTATACTATTGATCTTAATAACCTACTCTCATAAATACCTACTTTATGACATCAATAAAAAAGGGAATAGTGGCAACTCCTAACAATGGAAAATTGTTACTTTGTAATTGAAGTCTTTCAATGAGCATCTCAAAGAGTCACCATAGTGGTACAGGAGTGATATTTTATTGCCAGTGTTTAAATATCTGTCCAGAGAGACTCCGCTCTTCTTTTTCTTCTTCTTTATTTAACAGCTCTAATTAATTGAGCACACTCCAGCTTCTGGGTTCCTATGGTTATCGGAGCCTTTCTTTTCCATCTGTGATTCTTTCCCCCTTTCACTCATAGGCATAAAAGGCACTCTTCCTCCATTCAGGGCCAGGATGGGTGCAGGAGATAGAGGGGGAATTTAGGCTGAATTTAGGCAAAGTGAAGAAGAGGAGGGCCCTTTATTGAAAATATCTTTTTATAAAATGTGACTTCTATCTGCTGTTAAGAGAGAATGTCAAAAGGAGTTTATATATGTGTGCGTGTGTGGAAGAATTTTTTTGTTACATTATTCAATTTGTTTTTTCGATGCTAAAGACCTTATTAATTTCACAATCTGTTTTTAATTTATTATTTTTAAGAGTTTTCAAAACTCTTAAATTATTGTTAATTTTTCTTATTTCTTGTTTTATCTGTTTTTTTTTAGCAAAGTGCTTTGAGGTGGGGTGTTTTCCCCCGATTAAGCAATGTATAAATTTTATGCAGTAAGAAATAATAATAAAAAATTGTTGTTGTTTAGTCGTTTAGTCGTGTCAGACTCTTCGTGACCCCATGGACCATAGCACGACAGTCTATAAAAAATAGACTAGCCAATTAGCCAAATCACATTAGTTTCTCCATTCATTTGTTTTAATTTGGATGCTTGCTTAATTTTCATTTTCCCCTACAACGTATGTTAGCAGCAGAGCTTCCATTTAATTCCCAAAGAATTCCAGAATTTTTGGGCAGGGGTGGTGAGCGAATGACCCTCCAGATATTGTTGGACTATAATTCCCATCATAGCTGATCACTGGCCACTCTGGTTGGTGTTAACAGATTCCCATCCCTGTTCTGAGGCATTCCTTGGGGTTGGGGATGGTAGCAACCATAAAAAAAATGCTCCCCACCCACGGAACACAATTTCCCCTCTGGAAAACAGCCAAATAATTATGATGATGATGATGATAAAGAAATACCTTTAAAGTACAGTGGTACCTCGACTTACGAATGACTCAACCTACGAATGTTTCGAGTTACGAACAGAGTTCCATCCGCCATTTTGGATGCGGTTTAGATTTTTTCGACTTATGAATTTTTACATAGGATTTTTTCAACTTACGATTTTTAAAATCCCACCCCATTGGCTTCGACTTATGACTTTTTCGACTTACGAAGGTCCGTTCGGAACGGATTAAATTTGTAAATCGAGGTACCACTGTACCCCCTTTTCGTGTCCATTAGTTACTGAGCTAATGCAGGTTTGTAAATGGATCATCACTATACATATGGACTACTGGTTCCTATGGAGAACAAGCCACTGATGTAGGGTGAAAGCAAGGAGCAATGCGTGCATTTCCTTTTTTGAAAAATGTGTGGTGTCTGAAGGGAATTTGTGCACAATTTGTGCACAGTTGGGAAATCTTCTTTTAACCCCCCAACTTGCATCCCATCCTGACCCTTCCACCAAGCAAGCCCACTGTCCTCAAATGCTGTGGCGGATGGTGTCTTGTCACCAGCGTTGATGTAATATTCAACCATCTGTCCAGCTTCTTCCCACACGTGGATTGGGGCCTCCACCATCAAGGCCACTCTCCCTGGCCGCAAAATGCCTTAGCCTAGCACTGGATAAAATTATTCTAAAATAAGCAGTCTGATTATTATATGTGTGGAAGTTGAAAACACTTAGCCCCAGGTGAAATTAGGACGTAGGCACGAAGCAAAATTATATCACGGCTATCATTTTAATGGTTGTGTAAAAGGGAAAGTATGATCTAACTTTTTGACACCTGAAGATATAGATGGATCTTTCCCACACACACACATGCAGTATTTAATTAAGTTACTGACAATTTGCTGCCCTTTGATGGCACTCGAAATATGTCGCCTGATGATACCACTGGTGATGAGAGCAGCAGGCGCTGACGGAAGGTTTTGACTGAAGTTTCATGGAATATGCAAAGCATTAAAACGGAATGCTGTTAATTGCAGGGCTGAAGTAGATATGTTAAATGCGCTGTTGCATATTCTGCCCCCCCCGCCCGCCCTGGGTGCAGTCCTGATCTTGATTGCCCCCTCCCCACAGCTGAACATATAGAACTGTAATGCCACTTGTAACATTGCATGTATCTTCCACTTTCATAGTTTGCACGTAATTTTACTTGCAATTCAGAGTTTGAAAATTTCATGGAAACAGCATATGGGTGGAATTGTTGCCCAAACACTTTGAAGTGTAATACCGACAGGGGAAGTCAAGATGTAATGTTTATTGTGAGATTATTAATATTATAACTGGGTATTTTTTGGTTCAAATCAGCCATTGCTAAATGCCCCAAATGCCTCTTAAATAACCCCACATTCAAACAATGGGTTGGAGATTTCCTTTAAGAACAGATTGCTAAAGCAGGGTTGGGGAACATTTCCTTTTCTGTGTACACACACCATACATATAAAGCACCCCCTGCAAGAATACTGGGAATTGTGCTTTACCCATTACAGAACTACAAAGCGCGTTCTCCAATCAGGGAGAGCGCGGGTTGCGGAAGGGTTAAAAGACATCTCCAGGGTTGGGGGTGGTGTTGTTTGAGAGGGAGTGAGTGCGATAGGACCATTCTGGGTTGCTGGGGTAAAAAGCATGTAGCAATTTTTGATTGACAGGAACTGACCCTTAAAACCTCAGCATCCAGCAGTTAGTTTCACTTTGCAAAGTGCTTCGGATCTCCCTCCCGCCCACCGCCTTTTTCTAATGGTTTAGCGTGACACTGCTTTGCCTTTCATGGGATCGCTTGCTTTGCAAGGGCCCAGTAGGAATTTTGCCAGTTGGCTGATTGGCTGTTGCCACTGGTTTTTGCCTAGGTAAAGGTAAAGGGAGCCCTGACCATTAGGTCCAGTCGTGACCGACTCTGGGGTTGCGCGCTCATCTCGCATTATTGGCCGAGGGAGCCAGCGTATAGCTTCCAGGTCATGTGGCCAGCATGACAAAGCCACTTCTGGCGAACCAGAGCAGCACACGGAAACGCCGTTTACCTTCCCGCTGTAGCGATCCCTATTTATCTACTTGCATTTTGATGTGCTTTCGAACTGCCTACTGCTTAGCAAATCATCACAACTTGTTAGGTTGGCGGTTAGGCAGTGGTTAATAATTCTGGTTGGTGGAGGGGTTTGGCATGAAGGTGCCTTCCCTTCATTAAAATGCTGCTCCACATAGAAGTATTCCGTTAAAGGAATCCTGGGGCTCCGGGGCTCTAGTCCATACACCCCCGCAACGGGCGGGGCTGGGGCCATTACAGAGCATGAGCCTTGGGGAGCATTTCTGGTCGAGGGGAGAGTGCCTGGGCACAGCTACCTCCTCTCCCATGGGGTGTTTACTTGACTTCCCTATACGGCTAGGGAAGTCGGAGCTGATCTGTCCCAGGCGGGGGACAGATGGATTAACCAATGCCTAAGCCAACACTTAATTGTATTTAAATAAAGTTGTGGCCAAATTAATGCCAAAACCCAAACTAAAATTCTGTGTGTGGTGTGAGTTATTTAGGGGGGATGTCTGGTAACCTCATCACGCAACCCCCAGGATTCTTGGTGTGTGTGTGTGTGTGTGTGTGTGTGTGTGTGTGTGTTGCCATCTCGCTCTGCCACCCCCTTATCTTCTCCTCTCTTCCACACTTTCTTCTTGTGTGCAGGCTGCCAATTGAGGGACAGATAGTGGCAGCCTCAGGGTCTATCAGCCATCCTTCCAATGCATGCAAAACATTATGTGTGAATTTAGGCTTCAGCACATAAGTTTCATTCTCAAAGGAATGCGCTCGAGCCCCGCTGGTTCAGGCCAGAGGCCTAATACAGCCTAGCATCCCGTTTTCGCAGAAGCCAACCAGATACCTATAACAAGCCTGCAAGCAAGACCCAAGCACAAAAGCCCTCTCCTCTCCTGTGATTCCCAGAAACTGGAATTGAGAGACATGCTGTCTCTGAAAGTGCCGGCAGAGCCTAGTCAATGGCTAGCAGCCTTCAAGAGTCATATTCTACATGAATTTGTCTAATCCTCTTTTAAAGCCATCTAGGCTGGGGGCCATCACGGCCTCCTGTGGGATCTAATCCCATCGTTTACCTGTGAAGAATGCCTTTCTTTTGTCTGTCTCGAATCTCCCAATGTTCAGGTTCATTGGATGTCTGCAGGATCTAGTGGCCCGAGAGAGGGAGAAAAACTTGTTCAATTTCTTCACACCATATCTATTTCCCCCCATCTTTATCACGTCTCCACTTTCCTGCCTTTACTTTAAGCTAAAAGGCCCCCAATACTGCAACCCTTCCTTGTCAGATTGTTGGTTCATGCCCTGATCACTTTTGTTGCCCTTTTCAGAACCTCCTTTGGTTTCTCCACAAACTTACAGCATGGTCTGATCCTTAGAAATGGAAGGGGGAAATAGCTAATGTAACAGCCACAGGAATGGGGCAAATGAGGGATATTGGCTTCTTATTAGAAAGTAGAAAATTGGTAAATTCCTAGGCATTACTATCACGTTTCCAGGAGTACGACAAAGGAGGTATTTCAGCCCTGGTATATCTAATGCTTCCATAGACAGTTGTGTAAGCGATGTCTGTCTATATATGTTGAGGTGGGGAAACCATAAATGTGGTAGAAGATGTCCAGAAACAAAACTGAAGTAACCCTTTCCCCTTGCTCTTGATTTCATGATAATTTGTAATTCTTGGGAAGCTCATTATCCACGTGCCCAACTTCATGTGTTTGAGGCTCAGCCATAAATAGAAATTCCAACATCTAACTCTTTACACAGCACTGTAATAATCTCCTTTCTATTTAGCCCCATCCAATGCCATCAGGATGACGTTTTTCATTGTACTGCATCCACATTAGAGGGAACACAACGCAATGCTTACCTCCATACCATGAAATAAAACAATGTTCTTGACATTTCCCCCAAAAAACACATTTGAATGCTGTTTGCAAATCGACCTTGTGAATAAATTAAATAATAGCTTGTGAAAATGTCCTCCAGCACTCTGCCCCCTCTCTTCCCCTGAATGCATGCAAACACAGAGCAAGGTTGTTTACATTTCTTTTACGGTGTCTGGGAATTATACAGTAGATCGGTGCACATGAGTGTTGTCTTTGGGTATAGTTGTCATTTGTGCTCAGTGGGTTGCACACAATTTTGGTATGATTTGCCCTTCAAGATGTCCAATTCTCTCTCCTGTCCCTGATGACCTGCATATTAAACTTCTCCGCTGCAAGACTCCAGATTTTGGGGGTCCCTTCCATTTGTCAGACTCATTATAGCCACTCAATTGCTCTTCTCTATTAGATATGTTCTCACTGAACCGCGTTCGGCAGTCCCTCTGAACTAATGGATACCTTTCGGAACAGAGGTTTTCAAGAGTTCCTTTCAAGGAAGGCACAGTCAGTATCATTCTAGGGAATGGAATAAATTTGAAGGTAGAGCTTGTTTTCCTTGGCAATGGTTTGGATTTCTCTCTCTCTCTTGGAAACTTGAGCTGCGATGGACCTATAGTGGGCAAAAGAGCCCAGTTTACTTGCACTGGATTATTTATTTATTTATTTATTGTCATTATAGTGTTTGTTGAGATTAAAAAGAAACTTATCAGGCAGAATATGGTTCAGAGCCTCTTGAACCAGGTGAAAGTACTTCTGCTCATAAAGGGTGGGGGAATTTCCTAATTTCCACCAATACTGCCTCAGCTGTAGCCTCCCAAGCATAACTGAACAAAAGTCTAAAAAGGTAAAGATAAAGGACCCCTGACAGTTAAGTCCAGTCACAGAAGACTCTGGGGTTGCGGTGCTCATCTCGCTTTACAGGCCGAGGGAGCCAGCGTTTGTCCGCAAACAGGTTTTCCGGGTCATGAGGCCAGCATGACTAAGCCGACTCTGGCGCAATGGAACACCAAAACCAGAGCAGTGCATGGAAACGCCATTTACCTTCCTGCCAGAGCAGTACCTATTTATCTACTTGCACTTTGGGGCATGCTTTTGAACTGCTAGGTTGGGAGGAGCTGGGACCGAGCAATGGGAGCTCACCCCGTCGCGGGGATTTGAACCACCGATCTTCTGATCGGCAAGCCCAAGAGGCTCAGTGGTTTAGACCACAGCGCCGCCCGTGTCCTGAACAAAAGTCTAGAGGATCCCCAAATGTTCAGACACAGTTGGAGGATTGCAAGTTAAGACATGCAAATCTGTCCAGTTCAGCTTCTCACTTTTTCCATCTTGAATTCAGTTTTCCACAATTCCACATTCATTTGTGATTTTTTAAAAACAGTCCTATTGAAAATTCATCAGCATTTTAATACAGGTATCTCCCAATATACACATTTGTAACATAATTTACATATGCTTGTATGCCATTTTGCATGATAAGACACATTTCTGCAGAGCAATCCCCCCCAAGGGGTTATGTTATTACCCCTAATATGTTCATTTTTGTGGACACTGCACCCCTGTATGCGCATTCCTATACACAATTTTTGTCTGGATAGCTGCATCACAAAATTCGTGAAGATGTGAATCTCCAAGGATTGCTTTGTTTTGGTTCTTGATTTGTTTCAGAAAGTGTGAATTAGGGAGGTTCATCTTTAAAAGTGAACTGAATCAAATTTATCCCCCAACCCGCACTGCAAGGGCATTTAGATTACACCACAGGATCAAAGCCTATAGACTGATGAAATGTTTTTGCATTAGCTACCAGCCACTGCAACAGATAAGATTATATGTTTTCTATATATTCACCTTGATATACAGTTTCTCTTTATTCTAAAAATAGGTGACTGATTGAGAACATTATGAGAAAATTATGACTAACTAGGAAAAGGATAGAGAAGTGATTTCTATCTAGAACTGTCTCTGCATTGCCCACTGGTCGTAAACATTTTTTTTAAAAAAAACTTTATGGAGAATTAGCACCTGATTTTACTTGTTCTCCTGCTCATCCCGTCCTTTCCCCCATTCCCATTCCAGACTGTGAGCCTGGAATTGTGCTATTTTCTTCATCTCTGAGAAGTGCCCAGAAAACATTAAGCACAATAATGATGCTGTAGATCAGTGTTTCCCAAACTTGGAACTCCAGCTGTTTTTGGACTACAGTTCCCATCATGCCCAACCACTGGTCCTGCTAGGTAGGAATGATGGGCATTGTAGTCCAAAAAAGCTGGAGACCCAAGTTTGGGAAACACTGCTGTAGATGTTGATGCAGAGCATGAGGTTTCTATTTTCAAGCCCAGTGGTACAGATCATGAAATATCATTGTTGGGACCTCGTGAGTGGATGATTCCAGGAATGTTTTGTTTTGTTTTTAACTCCACAACGTATGACATTTCAGCTCTCTTGAATTCAACAGCTTGCCCTCTGTTTTCAAAGATATTTATATTTGGTTCCAGTGCTTTAATGCAAAAGCTCCCGAGTATCAAAGCCCAGTTTGGCTGTATGGATCTGAATTTGAATAACTTTGTTTGGAATTTTACCTTCCTAAACCACAATCGTCCCTGTCGCTGCATGCACTTTTAACACCATCCCGCTCCCCATCTCCTGTGGTTCTGTAATATAAATCCATCTGGTCTTGGGCCATTCTGGGTTGACGTGTCAACTAGATGACATCCACTGGCAACAAACATTTGGTTGTTATAATGTTCTGCTGTTTTGCTTGACCTTTCCTGAGAGAAAAGGATAACTTTGTTCATGCCTGGAAACTTTCACATGGGGAAATGTGTATTGTTTTCATGATGACGATGGGTAATTTTCCACTAGCAGCATTGCCAAAAAAAGAATTATTGTGGCTGGCTATATGACTTGTTTACCTATTTTCCAAAGCCGTGGAAACTTTTGTGACTGCTGTGTTGTCTTGAGACACATTAGATGCACTCTTGATATACTTAGTTTCATAACTTTGCTTTGAGATCCTGCCCTGCAAAAGCCTATGAAACAGATGATAGGTAATCAATTAACTGAGGGAATGGATAAAGCAAGGCAGGGAATAGCCATGCGCCTCAAATGAGCTTTCTCTCTCGTGGAATTATTTATATGCCGCCCATCTGACCGCTTTGCCCCAACCACTCTGGGCAGCTCCCAACAAAATATCAAAAACACAACAAATCAAACAAAGTCAAATAGCTATTGGTCTCTTAGACATCTGATGGGAGGGCAGGCACCACAGGGCGGGAGCCACTACTGAGAAGGCTCCCTCTAACTTCACTTCTCACAGTGAAGGAATATATTTATATTTATATTTAGGGAATCTTTTAATGTTTATTAAATTATTGTATTTTAATACTTCTGTTGGAAGCCACCCAGAGTGGCTGGGGAAACCCAGCCAGATGGGCGGGGTATAAATAAATTATCATCATCATCATCATCATCATCATCATCATCATCATCATCATATATTTACAGATGCAACATTGACAATAGAAATAATGGGCAGCAAGATTCTGTTTTCCTAATCCAAAAAATTAACAGCCCGGGAAACTGGAGGGCGAGTACTCCCACTCCAAAGATGACTCGTTATTATGGACACAGTATTTGTTGCTATGGATCAGGGGTTCCCAACAAAATTTTCTCGAGGACCCCTCATCAAGCCGCTATTGTGACAAGGACCCCCATTAATTCCTAATCCTAAAATTAAAAAGTGAGAGCCAAATTGAGAGTCTTTTTATATTTTATATTTATACTTTTTTTACAGTTACAACAGAGTACTCCGTCAGTATACAGTTAGTTTTAATTTTCAGTTCTTAATGAGATGAGTTAAATCTGTCCTTTGAGTCCATTATTTCTGAAATATTAGGTTCCAAACTTGAAACTTTCACTCTGAAATCCGACCGCATGTCGAGCCGATTCCTATATTTGTTTTTCATGAAACACATGGAAGAAAATGCTTGCTCACACCGATATGTGGTTGCAAATGGAAGGATCTTTTTCATTGCCTTATCTCCAAGTTTCTTGTAGTCCTTGCGGCATACAGCAGAACTACTGCCTCTATCTAATTCTAGTTTCGTGCTAGACTCTGCTCATGCAGGAAGCGGCCAAAACAAAAAATCTGTTATCATACGAAATATATTTAATATATTTTTTATTCTAATAGGATCTTGAGGACCCCTCTGGCATAGCTCGCGGACCCCTGGGGGTCCCCGGACCACCTGTTGGGAACCACTGCTATGGATTATAGCTCCTGAGAACAGAATTGCAGTTCAAGGAAAGTGCTAGTTTCTCTGATTTTTTGGTTAGTCCTTCCTGGAGGGCCTCCCCTGCCATCAAGTATGTGCTGTTAATATTTCTACTGGGCCAGGTATGGCCTTCATTTGCAAAGGCTGGTAGTGAATTGCTTGTCTTGTCTTTCCTCCCAACAGTCAAAACACTACCAACCTTACACTCCACATCCAAAACATGGTGTTAATGCTTATTTTCTATTCCTTTGCTGTTGAATGTAGCATAATATATAATGCTTCCAGAGTGCTTTGATTTTGCTTTGATATGATGCTTCCAAGGTCTTTTTAAAAGCTGTGTGTTTATGTGTGTGTACACTAGGGCTCTGCCCATGATTCTGGGCCAACAACTGCTGGAGTCAATTCACCCTGTGATGGAGACCCTGCAAGTTATCTTGGCAAAGGGATATTCCAAAGTCTGGGTTTACTAAGATGAATTTCACAGAAAGCATTGAGGGAAGCATTTAATGCTTATTGTTGAAAAATAGTTTGGGACAACTTTTCACTTCAGTTCTCCTAGGAAACAGGTGGCAATGTTTGAGGAAGGCACTGGTGGAGGAAGAGGAGTGTGGGGGGGAACGTACCGCCCCCCCAGCAGTGTGATCCTGGTGGGGTGCCATTGCGGCTGCCTCCCCGCCCGCACTGGGCGCCACCCCCCCATAGATGGCATGCCACACTCCTAGGACGGGCAGTGTGCCATGCTGCCAGGATGTGTGTCATGCCCCCGCCTGCTTGCTCTCAGCCCCCCAGTGCCGGAGCACGAAGCTCCACCACTGTAGGAAAGGAGAAATAGCAGGCAGAAGGACCAATGAAGGTCAGATGAATTGCCAGCTTCTTCAACCTGGTGCCCTCCAGATAATTTGGATTTAAACTTGCCATCTTCCCTGACCCATGCTGGATGGTGTTGAGGGTAATTGTAGTTCATCACTCTTTAGAGGCCACCAGGTTGAGAAAGGCTGGACAACGGATTATCAACAAATCCCCGAATGACCAAAAAAGGAAAATCAAAGCATCGGCGAATGACACGTATCTCTCTTTCTGGAAAGCCTTCTTTGAAAGTTGGCCCTGGTGGGAATAAGTGCCCCCGAGTGCACCGTATCTCAACTCTGCTCCCCGCGGACCTTTATTTTAGATCAATGTTGTCGACAAGAACCTTTTCAAAGTTCTGCCTTCCCATCTGAAGCGAGTCTGTCCCCCTTATCATTGATCCAGACCAGATTGGTTTTTATTAAAAACAGAAGTTCCTCCCACGACATGTGGCGATTATTTAGCACTCTGCGTTTTTCCTGTAAATACCACGAAGCACTGTTAGCCCTCAGTCTGTACACAGAAAGTGCTGGCGAGCTTGCAAAATTAAAAGAAGAGCTATTTCTAGTGTGCGAGTTTGAAGTCTGCTCTGTGCCTACTTTACTTTAGTCAACGAGGTGGCGGGGAATGGCAACCAGATGATTAGATCAATGTAAGGAAAGATCTAAACTAAAGACTTGGTTAGAGGTTGTTCAGCTACTACACGGTGAAAAGAAGAGCACAAAACCCACATGTATGGCACAGCATGCAACTGTCATGACATGTATGCTGCTCTGTGTGTACACAACACTATTAATCATTATTTAGTCAACTTACTAGCTGCTTTTCTTAAAACTTAAAATCGCTTACTGCAACACATAGATGCAACATACATGAAAACCAGCATGAAACAAAACATCGAAAAATCTACAACATTCTCATATTTGAAAGACAGGATTAAAACATCTCAGCCACACAGATAATTAAAAGCCAAAGGCCTGGCAGGAAAGAAATGTTTTTGCCTAGCATCTAAAGACATGTAGTGATGGCACTAGGCAAGCCTCGCTGGGGAGAGCATTCCACAATACACGAGAACATTCACCGAGTGAGCTGAGGTAAACATGGATTCCATACTATTTCCTAGGCGGCAGCAAAACTTTCCAGGTAAGGTGGAGACACTTTGAGCTGAAATGGCAGTTTGAAAGGGAAGATGAGGCCTGGTGTGTGTACACTCCTTTTACTTCTGCCTCAGTTAATCAGGATATTATTCTTATATTATATGCCACCTGAGGTCAAGATGGCATACAGAGTCCTCACCCTCTCCATTTTACAACTGCAGTAGGCTATGGTGAGAGACAGTGGCTGCCCCAAGTTGTTGTTGTTGTTGTTGTTGTTGTTGTTGTTCTTCTTCTTCTTCTTCTTCTTCTTCTTCTTCTTCTTCTTCTTCTTCTTCTTCTTCTTCTTCCTCATAGCCGAGTAAGATTGTCTTCCATAAACACGGTTTTAACAGTGGGTCCGTAAGTGACTGTGGAGGCCAATTCTGGATCCACACGTCCTTCCACAATGGGGACATTGGTTTCCGGGCAGGAGTTGATCACGGTGAGGATTTGCCAAGCGTGCCTTCCTCTTAGCACGTTTCTCCCTTGCGTCCTGAGTTTGAGTGTCTTCAAAGCCCATGACAGCTTTGGTAAAGGCTGTTCTCCAATTGTAGCATTTGCAGGCCAGCGTTTCCCATTGGCCAGTGTTTATACTAAGCTACATGGCTGAGGGGAAATCTGAATCTGGGTATCTCAGGTATTAGACCAACCGTCTAACCACTGGCTCTTACAATGGCTCTCACATTTAGCACCCTATACACCACACTAGATTTATGTGGTTTTGTATCATTTTTCTGGTTGTTCCTTATTCCTTCCTGAAGGGCCTACCTCGCCACCAAGTTAGTGCTGTTAATATTTCTACTGTGCCAGTCATGGCCTCCATTTGCAAAGGGTGGCAGTGGATAACATCCTCTTAATGTTCAAAACACCACCAAGCTTTCCCAGCTGCATGAATAAAATGACTTAGAAATATGATACAAAACTCTAAAACCAACTGCAACAAACACAACCACCCCCTGAAACTAATCAGTTTCTGCCACAGGAGGTCCATTTTCTACAGTTTTAAAACTAATCTTCCGTTACTTTCTAAAAATATTTTTGCTGTACATCACTTTTAGAGTAATAATAATAATAATAATAATAATAATAATAATAATAATAATAATAATAATGTGACTGCTGAGCACTGATGCTATAGCAACAGATTGAACTTAATGATTTTTGAGCACCGCTCCAACTTTCTGATTCTACAGCTATAAGAAAGAGGAAGTTCAAAAATAAGTGACATGGCCCATGGTCACCAAGGAGAGAAGGAAGCTTTAGTTTAGTTTTAAGAGATTAAATGTTATTATGTTAGAAAAATTAATATTTGAATTCATGGAAAGTTTTTGGTAATAAATTTTAGGCTAAGAGGAGAAATAAAAGATAGAGGATGGGAAAATAATTTTTGATTTGGATTAATTGATTAATTATTGGTGGAGGATAGTGGATGTTTTTCAGAATAGAATAGTTGAGAGATAATGCTAAAATGTGTTAGAATGATTTAAGATACAAAATGAAAATTGTTTAATTGAGATTTTAAAATGGACCCAGTGTGGGGGGAATTGAGGAAGTCAACAATGGTAAAAAATAAATAAATGTAAGAACTGTTATGTTTTATTTTTGTTTTATTTTTTGTGATTTTATTTTTGTGAATATTGGAAAATAAATAAAAATTATTTGAAAAAAAAGAAAAGAGAAGGAAGCAAACCCCAAAGCTCTGAAGCCTTAGGTGTTTCATCAGAAACCTCTCCACTCGTTATGCTACCATATCTGACATTCAAAACATTATGCAATCAATGCCTGCTTTGTAATATATAAATATTTAATCCCAGCACTTTCAGTTTGTTTATCTAATGGCCCTTTTGCCAGGTCCGTAAAATGTGATGCTACCATTTTGTCCATTTATACTGGCAAGTGGATGTTGAAAATCCTCTGTTTACACTGCCAGTAGGAACATAGCGATTGACCGCTAACTTTCTAATCCTTTATAAAAGACATGCTTCAGTAAGTAACATTGCGCAGCAGCAAGACTGGGGGACTGGAGATTTGCAACTGTAAAAATGGTTGCCCTTTAAAATGTCTATTCATATCAGGTTGGGGGAACCTGCGGGCCTCCAGATCTCATTGGACTCCAACTCCTTCCACTGTTGGAGGCACTATGCCTCTGAATGCCAGCTGCTGTAAACTGTGGGAGGAGAGAGTGCTGTTGTGCTCAGGACCTGCTTGTGGGCTTCCCATTGGTATCTGGGTGGTCACTGTGAGAATAGGATACTGAACTAGGTTGGCCACTGGCCAGATCCAGGATCTTCTTTTGTTCTCCCATTAGTCCCAGCCAACATGGTCAATAGCCAGAGACAGTGGGAGTTGCAATCCAACTCCCTGGAAAATAGGGACACTTGGGAGGTCTGTTTTGAGACCTCTGTTTCCCCTCACAAAGCTATAATGATCAAAGTCAGGACCAGCTCGAGAAAATTTGGCACCTGAGGCGAACCACAAAATGGCGTCCGCCTGCCAGGGAAGAAGGGGTGAGTGAAGATCTACAATAGGAACAAAGGGGGGGGGGGAGAGATCTACGTCGAGAACAAGGGTGGGAGAAGCAGCACCTCCTATTCTCCAAGAGGTCACTGTAGGTCATTGGGGTGGGGAGGGGGCTGCTGAGGAGAAGACTTCCAAGGAGCGTGCCAGATCTGCTGTCACTGTGAATCCTGCCTCACAGAATCATAGAATCATAGAGTTGGAAGAGACCACAAGGGCCATCCAGTCCAACCCCCTGCCAAGCAGGAAACACCATCAAAGCATTCATGACATTTGCCTGTCAAGCCTCTGCTTAAAGACCTCCAAAGAAGGAGCCTCCACCACACTCCTTGGCAGCAAATTCTACTGCCGAACAGCTCTTACTGTCAGGAAGTTCTTCCTAATGTTTAGGTGGAATCTTCTTTCTTGTAGTTTGAATCCATTGCTCCGTGTCCGCTTCTCTGGAGCAGCAGAAAACAGCCTTTCTCCCTCCTCTATATGACATCCTTTTATATATTTGAACATGGCTATCATATCACCCCTTAACCTTCTCTTCTCACCTTGCCTCATGGGTGGATTGGCCCAGCTCAAAGCAGCTGAACAATTCATGCATCTTCCCAGAGAACTCTGGGAATTGTAGCTCTGTGAAGGGAATAGGGGTTTCGCAGCACCACAAACAAACTTCGACTCCCAGAATTCTTTGGGGGAAGGCCTAGCTGTTTAAAGTGCTTTGTTACTGCTTTAAATGTACAGTGTGTATGTCACCTGAATTCTGCTAGAGTAGGGATTTAGAGATCCTGTACTAAGAACAAAGGTGCAGGATTATGAGAATTCCCACCCACCCCATCAAAATAAGGTTATGTATATGCTGCCTTCATGGGCATAGCCCACCCAAGGGAACTCACAACATCAGAAAAACACAGCGAATACAACAATATTTAAAAAAATCAAAACCAACAAAGGCAGTAACATTAGCCGTTATTAAAAAAAGACAAGTTAGAACAGATAACAGCGACTAAAATTCCAGCTACTACATAGCACTTTTTTTTGTGCCGGGGGGGGGGGGGGAGCTTTGTTTAAGAAAAGGTTGTCTGAAAAAAGTGGGCTTAAAAACAAGAACTATTTATAAATCCTTAAATAAAAGCAGGAACTGAAATATATATACAGATGATGGAAAATGAAGAAGGAAGAAAATTAATGTTAAAATATTTTAAGTATTCTAAATATTGACATGGAATTAGTATATATATATATATATATATATATATATATATATATATATATGTAACATTGAGCAGCGAATAAGGGAGGGAAGAGAAACATACTGAAGCAAGGTGGGAAGCCAACTTTTTAATTTGTATTAAATTTGAGTTAATTGGTTATTTTTTTTTTTAAAGCAATAAAAATTATTTGGGGGAAAATATTATGTGCAGAGACAATACATATCTCTGAAAGGAGTGAGCTCCATGAAAAAAATTATGCACGGTGCAGAGAAAGTGGACAGATAAATTTTATTCTTATTCTCCCTCTCTCATAACAGCAGAACTCAGAGCCACCCACGAAGGCTCAATCTTGGGAGATTCATGACAGACAAAATATTCAGTGTATCTGAAGAAGTGTGCATGCACACGAAAGCTCATACCAATGACAAACTTAGTTGGTCCCTAAGGTGCTACTGGAAGGATTTTTAAAAATTTTGTTTCGACAACGGCAGACCAACACGACTACCTACCTGTAACTAGACAAAATAAAGTCCTTCTTCATACAACACATCATTAATCTATGGAATTCGCTCCCACAAGATGTGGCGGTGGCCACCAACCTGAATTGCTTTAGAAGAAGATTAAATGAATTCCTGGGGGATAAGGATATTTGCTGGCTAGTAGCCAGGATAGCTATGTTTTGCCTCCACTGTTGGAGGCAGTATGCTGGGAATCACAAGCACCTAGGAAGAATGCTGTTGCACTTAGTTTCTGCTTTTGGGTTTTCCACAGGCATCTGGCTGGTCACTGTGAGAACAGGACGCTGGACAAGATGGACTATTGGCCTGATCCAGCATGTTTTTAATGTAACAGTAGTAGTAGCAGCAGTGCTCCCCCCCAAAAAGTTTATGGATACAGTGGTACCTCGGTTTAAGTACAGAATTGGTTCTGGAAGTCTGTACTTAACCTGAAGTGTACTTAACCTGAAGCGACCGTTCCCATTGAAAGTAATGGAAAGTGGATTAATCCGTTCCAGACGGGCCCGCGGAGTACTCAACCTGAAGCGTACTTAACCCAAAGTATGACTGTAATTGGTTCCGGAAGTCTGTACTTAACCTGAAGCGTACTTAACCCAAAGTATGAGTGTAATTGGTTCTGGAAGTCCATACTTAACCTGAAGCGTACTTAACCTGAAGCGAACTTTCCCATTGAAAGTAATGGAAAGTTGATTAATCCGTTTCAGATGGGTCCGTGGAGTACTTAAACTGAAAGTACTCAAACCGAAGCGTACCTAAACCGAGGTATGACTGTACTCTTCATTTTCCTACCCATATTCAAGTACTGCCCCTCAATGAGGCCAAACTTAGATTCACTAAATGTTTAAGGGTATGCGTACCCCTGCGTCCCTCCAGAAAGAAAGCACTGAGTAGTAGTAGTAGGAGTAGTAGTAGTAATAATAATAATAATAAATAAATAAACAATTTCCATCAGTGGGAAGTGTAAGTATTCTGCACTTGGGAAACAGCCCTATTACACATTTGCATATGAGTGGTTAAAAAAAAAAGTTAAATGTTAGTGAGTTCCTAATACAAAGATTATTTGTGAATGAATGCATGTCATTTGCATTAGTCATCATGTCTTATTTGCTCAAGTGTATTAATGTGTCTTGATTCCACCATCCACACTTGTAGTTTATTCCATCAACTTATGTCTTTCTAAAATAATGCCTCTGTACGTTCTTATCACATTTATTCCCTCTTTACATAAACTTAAATCCTCTGGTACAGGTTTTCCAATGACCTCAACTGGATCATCAGACTTAATTGCATAAAAACCCTTAGCTTGTCAGTCATTTCACCTTTTAAGTACCTTTACTCTTCTTTAAAAAGGAAATCTGCCTCATTTATTTTTCATTAGTTATTAAACGGCAGAGTCTTTCACATAGTTGCACTACTTTGTTTGTACTTAACCTTTGTCTTTCCTTAAATATGGAGCTTGGTCAGACCCAAACCAATGAAATAATACAGTGCAAAATGACAATAGTGCCCTGGTACTACAAGTGGCATATGGTGTTTTTGGCAAGTGCATTAGATTCCATCTCTGCCCAAATTTCCTTTATAAACTCATCAACGCAATGGAAAATATGTGGTTCATCCTGGTGGAATTGATCCAGTGAAGGGTCATAAGCTCAGTGGCAGAGCATCTGCTTGGCATGCAGAAGTTCGCAGCTTCAACACCTAGCACCTCTGGTAGGGCTGGGAGTGAACCTTGTCAGAACTCCTGAAGAGCTGCTGACAGTCAGTGTAGACCAATGTTTCCCAACTTTGGGTCTCTAGCTGTTTTTAGACTACAACTCCCATCATCTCTAGCTAGCAAGAACAGTGGTCAGGAATGATGGGAACTGTAGTCCAAAAACAGCTGGAGGAGACCCAAGGTTGGGAAACACTGCTACTGTAGACAATACTGGACTATGTGTGAAGCAAGAGGAAGAACAAGCAAGTCGTAAGCGTTCTGCATGGAGATGATGGAGAAATGCTCTTGGGCAGGCACCCCCAAACTTCAGCCCTCCAGATGTTTTGGCCTACAGCTCCCATGATCCCTAGCTAACAGGACCAGTGGTCGGGGAATATGGGAATTGTAGTCCAAAACATCTGGAGGGCTGAAGTTTGGGGGTGCCTGCTCTTGGGTGACAGAGAGAAGGCAGAACTGCTTGATACCTACCTTGCCCCTGTCTTCGCCCAAAAGGAGAGCAGTGTCCAACCCGGTAATAACAAAATGAATGACGCAAGGAGGGAGCTGCAGCCCAAGATAGGAAAAGAGGTGATAAGATAACACCTAGCTACTTTAAATGAATTCTCATCTCCGGGGGAAGATGAGCTGCACCCAAGAGGCTTGCATAGCCTCTTTGTATAATCTTTGGGAACAGAAGGTCTCTGCAGACTGGTGGCAGACAGCACCCAGGTAACTACCGAACCATCAGCTTGATATTTGATGTCATTTGTCATGGATGTTTTACCTGTGATGACCCTTGGGGGGTCCTTTCAGCTCCTCAGATCTATGATTCGACAAAGTAGTGTGGCTCGTCCAGTATTTTATTATTATTATTAAAGAAAATTATTTTCTTTGTTAACAAGCCACTAGGGATCAATAATCAAGTCACAAGTAAGTGATCAAAGATCTGCCCAGCTGAACTGCACCATTGAGGCCATGTTGATATATGATGAGCTCAAAGGAAATGACAAAATATATATATGTGTGTGTGAAGAAGACCTGTGGATTTGCTATTCTTTAAGATGGGAACGGGGGTGCTTTGTTTTTAACAAAATCTCAGTGAATCAAACATGCCCCAAAATAACTGCTTATTGCTAACCCCTGTGTTCATTTATTTCTCCCATAAAAATAGAAATAATATGATGGTCCATCACAGAAATATACAGCAAGTGTCTTGCACCAGCTATATCCACCTGGCTATCAACCATTTGCGTGAGATATGGCCTACTACAGTGGAAATAATACTTTTTCACTATCATCTTTAATACTAGATCATAAACTGCCTTGTGTGTTTCATGCACTCCCGTAAGCCCTGTGGAAGTCAACAAACAGCTTTCCCAAAAGATGCTACTTCTGCCAATATGATGTCATTGCTTGGGCCCAGGGTAACCTCGCCAAATGCAAAGAAAGCAAAATGCATGCTATTTCCTTATAGCCTTTTTTTTTCTCCATTGGTACCTCATTTGCTATGTGGGAAAATTCACTCTCGGTAGCTTTGGTGTGGACTTTCTCCCCCTCCCTGATCTCTCTGCATCTGATGTCTTTTCAAAATGGTCCATTCCTTTTCACTTAAAGCATCCCGTTATTTCATTTTCTTTTGTTATGTGATGAGTGGAGACAAGCACTACAAACTTTTCATTTCGACCATATTTATAGCTGTATTCAGTAACCGAGCTTGATTATTAAATTTGAGCGTTATTCTGCATCAATCCACTTCTGTGCTATGTTCTCAGGCCAAGTCGTCTATGCATAGACCATAAACCAGATGTGGATCTTAACTTTTTCAGGACTTAATTTTGCCACTTGGTTTGGATCACAGAGAAGTTTTCAGACTGCTGTCTTTGATGCCTTATGTTTGCGTTCATAAAAATTATATGGAAAGTTATAAAAGGGTGATAAGACTTTCCAGTTTTACCACCAAATGGAAAAGCTGTCTGCACAAAGAATTTATAAGCATCTTGTAGCAATTTTGAAGATCTAAAATCATTTTAGCTGATTATGCATTAGCAATGTCGAAAAGAATGTAAACCTAGCAGATTGTGTGTTGGACTCACGAGGAGAAGGTCTGCCTCCTGCTTTCTTGCACTAAGGCCTATCATATAAATAAGGGCATATGCTGGATTTCTTCAATTTCATCATAATATCCATGAGTAAGGGGAAATGCATGGCGAACATCCCAGCTGTAAAAATCTTGAACAGGAGGATGAATTTTGCAGGGGAGATATGGGTGTTGCTGCTTCAAATGTCTCTTTCCTACGTTTACAGGGAGTAGCTAAAGCAGAGTTTGGGAAGCTGTAACCTTCTAGATGTTCTTGGACTCCAACTCCTATCAGCTCCAGTCAGCATGGCTAATGATTAGGGATGAAGGGAGTTGTAGTCCGACGACATTTGAAAGGCCACAGTTTTCTCACAATGGTGGCTGGTGACGTTTTTGACACGGTAGGGCTGCAATTTCCCCCAGGGCTCATCCTTATTATATTTCTCTCAATAGAACTTGCACTGTACAGCATTTATTTAGGAAAGCATGCCACTCGACATGTGTATAGTGCCACTGTCTTCTCACTGAAAACATCTATTATTCTCTGCACATTCATGTACAGGGAAAGAGCTTCCATGCAAGAGGGATTTCCAGGCAAGATTTTCAGACTCTATACTTCTTATTTGGAAAGTAAGCTGTACTGAATGATGTAAGTTTTTGAATGCATGTATTGTTTACGCCTACACACGCATTGCCAAAAACCTAAACAAATACATTAAAGCTTTTGAAACGTGAGGAACACTTGCTTCTAGTTGTATGCAGTTTTCCTTTCCAAAAGAGATTGGTTTAACTTTTCATTATCCAAGGCACTCCTTTCATTCAACTGAAAGAACACTGTATTCCAAACAATGTATGTATTCCAGACATAAAGATAATGATTCATCTGAGTCAGGGCACATCGGAAAATGGAGGGCCCAGTTCTGAAAATGTGAAGTAAGCATCTCTGCGAGTATATCAAAGAAGAAGAAGAAGAAGAAGAGTTTGTATTTGATATCCCGCTTTATCACTGCCCAAAGGTGTCTCAAAGCAGCTAACATTCTCCTTTCCCTTCCTCCCCCACAACAAACACTCTGTGAGGTGAGTGGGGCTGAGAGACTTCAGAGAAGTGTGACTAGCCCAAGGTCACCCAGCAGCTGCATGTGGAGGAGCAGAGACACGAACCCAGTTCACCAGATTACAAGTCTACCGCTCTTAACCACTATACCACACTGGCTCTCTCAAACCAGTGAGTAATCAGCCTCTGTCGCATTGGAGATCAGGGAGAATACCTTCCAGGTTAGGAAAGAATGAGAAGTCAGTTAGTGTGATAAGCATAGATCCAAAGCGTTTCATTTCAGATATTCATTGGCAAACTCCCCCCAAAAGCAAGACAATATAAAAGAAGTTATCAAGACACAACCAGGAACAAAGTTGATTGAATTGTCCCACTCCCTACATCATATTACTGGCATTATTCTGAATTACTCCCTTACCCTCGCACTTCTGCAATCCCTTTCCAAGACGCTCAGACTCATTTAAATGACATAATTTAATGAAACTTAAATTATGAACTTTTGTTTTGTGAAGTTTTGACTTCAGGAAAGTTCTCACTTTGACAGATCTGCTGTTTTTAGCCACATAAGCCCATATTGTCATCCTTGACATATTCTACTCAGGCATAAGGATTTTTCAATCAAAACCTAAAATAAGGATGGATCCATGGATCTTAAAAAGAGGTCTGCTGATTCCCCTTTTTTAATCTGTAAAAGTAGGGCTGCAGAAAAGCTCAACAAAACAACTCCCCCCCAAACCCCCAACAACTTCTGTGTCTGGATTTTCACTTTTTGAAATATGGCAACTCTAGAAAAGTGTCCTATTCTGCTGCAGGGAGGGAAAAGTTCACATCTCTAGGGAATGCACTGGAAAGACAATCCCCATGGTGAATGTAACAGGAAGCCCCACGCTGAATTTGGGGCCACAAAAGCAGTAATTGTATATTATCAACATCGTAGTTCCATTGTTTGATTTGATATTTTACTGCAATGTTCTTCTGGTAGACAAGAGCCCCCCACCCCCACCCCGACACTTTCAGCCTCAATGCCTTAAACACACCAGAAAAAAAATCAAACTTCTCTTTTAAAAAATAAAAAAATGACTCACCAAGGAAAATATTACAATAACCCTTCTGTTTGATAGAATAGCACTTCCACTTGGCAGGTTGCATATACAATTTACTTGTAATAATAAACTCTTTCCCCAATAAGTGCAGTTGTGGCACCCCCTGCTATTAGCGGTGCTATTTCATGCACCTAATGATAGCTAAGCAATGGAAATAATAAGGCAATTTACAAATACTAAAACAAAATAACAGAAGTAGCTGCATTTCTCCACATCTGTAGGGTCTGTTCTGATCCATTTAGGTTTCTACTGAGTTCTGCTGAAGCATGAAAAGGGTTGTAAATCATATTTGACATACATCCCATGGGTCAGCCACCACTCTTCTAAGATAACTGAATGGAATGGGAATTGCCATGCGGGAGACAGACTGCGCAAAAAGAAAGAGAAAGTGATGGACTGTATGGGCAGGAGAAACCCCTTCCTGTCACTGAAGGGGCGGGGGTGAGGAGAAGCAATTAGAAGCATTACAATTAAGCAGGGCCCTTTTTCCTTTTCCATCTTACGGCCTGACACTGTGGGGCTCCTGAATGATCTTTATGCATGATCATGGAAGAAGGTCAAGCTTTGCTGTAGAGGAGTATCAGTCTTTCCTATCAGGTGCACTCCAGATGTTTTGGAATATAGTTCCCATCACCCCCAGCTATCACGGCCCAATGGCCAGGGATAATGGGAGTTGTAGCTCAGCAACCCCTGGAGGGCACCAGGTTCAGAAAACTTGATATATGCCCATTCACACAATATTGCGCGTAGGAATGTTAGCACAATTCCAACACTGGCGGAAGTTTCAAGCAATACCAGGCATTATCATTTCTCATTTATAATCACGCCCAAGGGGTGGGGAACATAGTTATGGTGGTACCTCCCCTCAGGTTAAGATAAGATAAGATATAAGATAAGATATCTTTATTGTCATTGTCCCCTTGCGGGAACAACAAAATTACTCGGTTGCTACATCCACTCAGATAAAGCATTCCGCACAATCCAAAATTACAAAACCTAATTAAAAACAGTAAATATAATACAAATAACAAGTAAAATAAGATGACTTCAAAGTCCAGGCTCTCCATTTAAGGCCAAAATCGCTCTAGAGAAGAAACTGTTCCTGAGACGGCTCGTTCTTGCCTGCATAGTTCTATATCTCCGTCCCGATGGCAGGAGCTGAAAGAAATGGTGACCAGGGTGCGTTGGATCTCTTGATATGTCTAGGGCTTTTTTATGGCACCTGGTGGTATAGATTTGTTCTAAGGTGGAGAGTGAGCAGCCAATAATGCTCTCTCAATAATTTGTTCTGGAGATCCGTTCTTAACCTGAAACTGTTCTTAACCTGAGGTACCACTTTAGCTAACAGGACCTCCCACTGCCGTCGGACCACTGCCACATGATTTCTGTTTCCATCCTGAAGTAAAGTTCTTAACCCAAGGTACTATTTCTGGGTTAGTGGAGTCTGTAACCTGAAGCATCTGTAACCTGGAGCGTCTGTAACCTGAAGCGTCTGTAACCCAAGGTACCACTGTATATACAGTGGTACCTCAGTTTAAGAACAGTCCAGTTTAAGAATGATTTGGTTTACAAACTCCGCAAAACTGGAAAGAGTGTCCCAGTTTGAGAACTTTACCTCGGTCTAAGAACGGAATCTGAATGGTGGAAGGGCACTGACGGCGGGAGGCCTCATTAGGGAAAGGGCACCTCGGTTTAAGAATGGTTTCAGTTTAACAACGGACTTCCGGAACGGATTAAGTTCATAAACTGAGGTACCACTGTATAATCATATTTTTCCAGCTACAAATTTGCCCATCGCATACATGGCAATACAATGGTACCTCGGTTTATGAACACAATTTGTTCCGGAGGTCTGTTCATAAACTGAAGCGAACTTTCTCATTGAAAGTAATGGAAAGTGAATTAATCCGTTCCAGATGGGTCTGCGGCGTTTGTAAACCGAAAGTTCATAAACCGAGGTGTTCATAAACCGAGGTTCCACTGTACATGCTTATCTCTTCTTTGGTCCTGTTTAGCTCCTGTGTTTCCTTGGTACAATACCCATCTCCTCTCCAGCTTTTGCTTCCTTCCTCTTATGTTAGTGGTATTCCATGGGCATGATCATTAGCCATATAGCATGAGTAGCTACAGTATGAAGCATTGGTGTTAATAATATGCAAACAAGGAATTTTTTTTAGCAGGGTGAAAACTGCTCATGGTTCTTCATAAACATTTTCGGCTGTTCCAAAATGCACATCACTTTGAAGGGCCAGGCTTCCTCCTGGGGGTGCTTTTGACTTTGTCCCTAATGAGGAACTTGGAATCATACAGTGAAGACCCTCCAAGTGTCCCTATTTTCCAGGGACATCCCTGATTTAGAGAAGCCGTCATGGTTTCTGATTTAATCCCGGCATATCCGAAATGATAGATAATGAATTGAAAAAAAAATGTTGTTAAAAAACGAGAAGCATTCTTATTAGGAATTATAGGTACCGACATTCCAAAAGATCAGATGAAACTCTTCATGTACCACAGCTGCTAGCCCAAAGATGCAAGGAAGAGTCAACCCAGACCAAAGAAGAATGGCAGGTCAAGTTGATGAACTATGCCGAAATGGCAAAAGTAACGGGAAATCTCAGGAACCAAGAAAAGAAGACAAGAAATTTAAAGAAGAATGAGAAAGGTTTATAATGTATATACAAAATTATTGCAAACAGTTTAAAATGTTAGCAGGGTTTTAAATGCACTTGTAATGTAATAGAAATTACAGATAACTTAGGAAGATGAAAATGTTAGAGAAGTACTGATATGCAGATGAAAACAGAATTAAGAGGACCAATGGATGGGATGGGGGGAAGTCAGGAGATTCAGAGGAATGTGTCAGATATTTTGATGTAACTTTATCATTATTATTTCTGGTTTCTTTCTTTCCTTTCCTTTTTTATCTTTGAAAATCATTATATATCTGTCTGTCTGTCTGTCTGTCTGTCTGTCTGTCTATCTATCTATCTATCTATCTATCTATCTATCTATCTATCATCTATCTATCTATCTATCTATCTATCTATCTATCTATCTATCCCGGCATGTCCCACATTTTCTCAGGATTACCCTATTTTCATTGGAGAAATGTTGGAGGGTTTGGAGTTATCTGACCCCTGAGCCGTCGGTATAGGGAAGTTTTTAAATGTTTTATATTTTTGTATACAGTCGTATCTCTGCTTACGTATTCCTCCGCTTACATAAACTTCAGGATACGTAAGCGGCAAACATGGAAATATATTTCCAGGTATTTGCCGTGCGCGCATGCTCAGAAGCGGTCCCTCCACTTGCGGAGATCTTGGGATCTGACTGGAGCTCTGGAATGGATCCTGTCTGCAACCGGAGGTACCACTGTATGTTGGAAGCTGCCCAGAGTGACTGGGGCAACCCAGTAAAGTGAGTGGGGTATAAATATAATAATAATAATAATAATAATAATAATAATAATAATAATAATAATTTATTTGTACCCCACCCATCCGTCTGGCTTTCCCCAGCTGCTCTGGACAGCTTCCAACAAAGATTAAAATGCATTAAAATATCACACATTAAAAAACTTCCCTAAACAGGGCTGCCTTCAGATGTTTTCGATATGTCAGGTAGTTGTTTATCTCTTTGACACCTGATGGGAGGGTGTTCCACAGGGCGGGCGCCACTACCGAGAAGGCCCTCTGCCTGGTTCCCTGTTGCTTTGCTTCTCGCAGTGAGGGGACCAACAGAAGGCCCTTGGCGCTGGACCTCAGTGTACGGGCAGAACAATTGGGGTGGAGACGCTCCTTCAGGTATACCGGACCGAGGCCGTTTAGGGCTTTAAAGGTCAGCACCAACACTTTGAATTGTGCTCAGAAATGTACTGGGAGCCAATGTAGGTCTTTCAGGACCGGTGTTGTTTGGTCTCGGCGGCTGCTCCCAGTCACCAGTCTAGCCGCCGCATTCTGGTAAATTATCATTATGGAATGGGGCATCCCTATTTTGATTGGAAAAATGTTGGAGGGTATGGCTTAGAGTTTGAGGAGTTAAAAGTTTTGGGACTACTAAAGACAATTTGCTAGTATTTATAACTTCAGTTTGAGTAAAAACTGTACAGAAGACAGTAGTGTCCAGCGATTGTATTCTACCAGTAAAATGATTTCTGCTTATGCAGTGGAACTCTCTCCCCCCCCCCCCCCCGCCAACATGCCCCATGCTTTTCCCATATCTGCTCCAGAGGGTTGGGAAAAACTCCAGAATACATTTAGGGGGTGCATAGGGGGGCAGGGAGAGTTCCATTGCACAGGTGGCAGTCTTTGCCCTGATGGAACACTCTAGTTAGTGCCATGCCGGTCTAAACCAAGGCAGCTCAATGGAGCAGTAAACACATATTCCAACTTTATTCCACCGTTGTTCTCATGTCCTTGGTTCATTTAAATACGCTGCCCAAATTTGCCAATCTGAACTGCTGACTGTGGTATTGTTTAGGTAGTCAATTACACTAAGATGAAAATAAAGACGCAAGGGAGGCCATGATTATTCAGGGGCTGTTTTTCTCACTTTTAACAGACCTATCTCAACTATATCCCTCAAATTTACAACCAATTAAATAGGTTAACTGGGGACAATGCTTGTAAAAACTAATCACCCTTCATTTCTGATAGTGCTTATACAATTTCAGGTTGTACTACAAATCTTAAAAATTCCTGCTCTGCTCGCATTTGGATGCAACTGATCTGTCAATGAAGCTGATTAGAACCGTCATTTTGACTTCATGAAATAAAAATTGGGCTCTGGGGCTTTATTTTTATTGCTGCTTTGCATTTGCACATGGGAAAGGGGGGGTGGAGAGGGGGGAAAATCTTGATGCTTCGGACTGGATTTGTATTGCTGGAAATGAAGGCGGTGGAAAGGATGAGGTAGCATGAAATCCCGACAGAAGTCCCAGATATCGGAATGTGATGATCTTCCACATTACGGTGCCAACTCCAGCAGCATATGATGAATGTGCTCTCATGTAGCAAGTCAGACATTTTATGACACATGGTGCCAATTTTAAATGGATCGGAAGTGGTGTTCACCTGCTAGTTTGCTTTGGCTGCCTTTTCCTATTTAGATCAAGCTCTATCCACGTCCTGACTCCACAGTGACTCTAACTTGGGAAAGAAGAACAAAATAGCCCCATCTTTGACCAACAGCTACAAGAAAACTCCTCCGACGTCTGGTCTGGCTTGGCATACGGCTCACTGAAGAAAACCTTTGAGATCCTTATGTGTCCTCCCTTGTTATGTGGCAGCTCTCCAGTCTAATGCTACAGGCCCATTAGTATCAGCAAAGCGGAAGATTTTTTCAAAAAAAATTTTTTTGACGAAGCGTTAATGCCGTTGTGGATGGAGGGTAATCGCCAATGTCATGACGTCACAGGGGGGCTATAATTGCCCATCAATCTGTAGGCTCTTTCCCTTAATCTGCAGGTTCTCATTACTGGCAATAACGTTGCTGGTGTAATCATGCATATACTTGGTATTCCTCTGGCCAGGATGAAGCTGTAGGAGCTAATGTATTCTGAGTCAGACCAACTGCCGCTCATGAAGGGGGGGGGGAGAGAGAGAGAGGGAGAGACTTGCTTGAGTAACCGTAATAATTGGAAAATTATTTTGATAGCCTGAAACAATCTAATATATTACAGAATTTTATTAAAATAATATCAAATCAAATTAACTGCTATTCCATAATGAATTAGGTAACAAGGTAGGCAGATATTAATCGGCCCTGGCTCCCAGGCAGGGGAGCCAGGAATTTATTAGCTCTTGCAGGTTGTATGACGGCGAAGTCAGAAATCAGTATCACAGGCTGTGAAGGAAGCCCCTGAGACAGGCATGCTCTTCCCTCTCCCCCTCTCTTTTACTTCCCTCCTAACTTCCACTTTATAATCCATCATTAAACACTTGTATTCCTTTTATGTAAGGCCCTTTTGCATTTATTTTAATAAATTAATTGCTTTTCAATTTAATCGTCGTACAATTTAACAGTTGTATATATTTTGAGAGCAGATTATCTGAATAACCTGGGCGCTGATATTGGGCAATATTACTCTGCTGCCCACTTAGAACTAATCTCTAGGAAGATTACACCCCCACCCCCACCCGCTGCAACCCCCCCCCCAGCTTGTTTGAATAGCAGGAAGAAGATGATTGCCAAGCTAACGAGTGCACCATTTAATGTGGAGATAAGCCATGCTTAGTATAGCAATATCAGCCTGGAATGCAAGGTACCAGCGCAAGCAAATGTTTATCGACTTGGTGCTCATTGAGCTAGGGCAGGCCTGTTCTACCGGTCGCTCAACAGCTTTGTCCTTTCCCCCTAAAGAAAGCTCAACAACTGTAGTCTCTTCCCCTAAAAAAAGCTGTTCTTTCTCCCTCAAAAAAGCTCAACAACTTTGGCTCATCCTCCCCACAAAACTCTGCTCAATCCAATGAATAAATCACTGCCAGTTTATTTATAATGGGAGTAGATCGCAGTCTCTTGGAAGCTGGGCACTCCTGAGCTAGGGAATGCACAGACGTTGCCTTATACTAGATCTGGCTATGTCTCTGTCCAGCCCAGCATTGTGTACTCTGACTGGCAATGGCTTGCCAGAGTATCAGGCAAAGCTCTTTCCTGTCACCTGCTCAGGTTTTCATAGAATCATAGAGTTGGAAGAGACCACAAGGGCCATCCAGTCCAACCCCCTGCCAAGCAGGAAACACCATCAAAGCATTCTTGACATATGCCTGTCAAGCCTCTGCTTAAAGACCTCCAAAGAAGGAGACTCCACCACACTCCTTGGTAGCAAATTCCACTGCCAAACAGCTCTCACTACCAGGAAGTTCTTCCTAATGTTTAGGTGGAAACTTCTTTCTTGTAGCTTGAATCCATTGCTCCGTGTCCACACTCTGAAGCAGCAGAAAACAACCTTTCACCCTCTTCTATATGACATCCTTTTATATATTTGAAGATGGCTATCATATCACCCCTTAACCTTCTCTTCTCCAGGCTAAACATACCCAGCTCCCTAAGCCATTCCTCATAAGGCATCATTTCCAGGCCTTTGACCATTTTGGTTGCCCTCTTCTGGACACGTTCCAGCTTGTCAGTATCCTTCTTGAACTGTGGTGCCCAGAGCTGGACACAGTACTCCAGGTGAGGTCTGACCAGAGCAGAATACAGTGGTACTATTACTTTTGATTGGAGATATCAGGGACTGAGCCTTCTGCACGCAATGTGTTCTTGCATTGCATTGATCTATGACCAGCAACCTCCATTCTTGCTTTGTAGCTTTGAACCTGGGACTTATATTCCAGGTAAAGAAGGGCAAGATTGGAGTTGTGTTGCTATGGGGTTTTGGTTGCTGAAGTTAGCATGTTCTTTGTGTATCTGAGTGAACTGGCAAGGGAAGTTTGCAGCCACAAGCTCTCCAAATACAGCATTTGCACAGGTAGCTTTCTCATGTGTAGGGATGGGCAAACCTGTTCTTTTTGGTTTCTCACAGTTTCTCATTTTTTCCAACCTAAAGTTCAGCCCTCCACACTTCCACATCAGTTTGTGTGTGTTTTAATGTTCTAATGAAAATTCCCCAGCATTTTAGTGTGAATTTCTCCAAACATAGATGCGTTTGGCCTAAGATACGTATTTTTGCAAAGCAATTTCACAAATATGAGGCATTTTTGTAACTTATTTCCCCTAACATACAGTATGTGTCTTCATGTCCCTTTCCCCCTAGTACACTATCTGTACACATGGTTGCACACATGGCTGGAGAGCTGCTTTGCAAAATTCAGAGAAGTGTGAATTTTTAAGGAGGGCTATGTTTCGGGGAGTGTGAATTTCATAGGTTTGCCTTTTAAGTGTCAGCTGAATTGAACTCTCCCATCACTAATACTGAGAAATGTTTAACGCTTCTTTGTAAAATCTGTTTGAGGCAAATTTCACATCAACACTCGATAAAGAGTTCCCCCCAAATGCCTTGAGAACCATAGCGGTCTTTATTCCTTTTCCTTTTTTTTTTTTAAAAAAAATTGCTTTCCACTCTAAGCATTTTTTTAAGTGTCTTCCTAGAGAGAAAATTAACTCTGTGTATTTTCCACAGTTGAGTCTGATTAATTTCACAGATGCCACCTGTTCAAATTCCTATTTCTTAAATTTATTTTTATTTGGTCAAAAGAAACATGCTCAGGTTCAATTTGCCAGCTTGGGAATGCAAGTTTCCTGTAGGAAACCTGCAATATTTTATATTGCACACTGTGAATCTGAATGCAAAATTTATTAAAGCAAAAAAAAAAGATGGATTTGAAAATGTTAAAAACACTATTAATTTTAGGGTTATAGTCTTTAATTCATAAATTATACGGTACCTTAAATAAACTGTGGTTAGTTATACACATTTCCCATACAGAAACTGAAATGTTTATAGTTTGTAACCATAATATTTGTGGTATTTTTCTTAATGTTTGAGGTGCTAATTTATCCAAAACAGGGCTAAACTGCTCAGGGATATATATCTGCTTTAGACAGAATGATATTTTGTTAAGGACTGTTGTTAGAGATCACCACAAAATTCTTCAACCAGAAACAAGCAAAACAATGTTTAATACGATAATGAGGTACTAAATTAGCTTATGGCACGTTTTTTCAGGAAATATCAAAATTAAAATCTCATAGGAGCGCTGCTGTGCTTTTCTTTTCTAAAGCATAAACGAAACAACCAGTTTCTACACTACAGTATGCCAAACTGAAATTCTAGTATTTCCTAGAGAATGATTTTTGAGTTGTGGTCCATAAGAAAGCCTTCAGTGCAGAAACCAAATGTTTAGATAAACCTGTTGTGTTTCTCTAAGACAGACCATACAAAGAAGCCATGATATTAGTATATAATTTGGCATGTGAAAGAATAGGGGGAAAACAGAATGTGGAATAATTGAACTGATGATTTATATTCAGTTAAACCTAAGGCCAATTTAGGATAAAGTTACTTGGGGTGGTGGTGTTCTGGGGGATATGTAAATATTTTTACCATGGTGTCAACTGCGCTGTGACAAAACCCTTAGCCTTCTTTGGAAAACACTTAAACCAAATATATGGACATTCACGCTAAGCAGGCAGAATTTTCTCAAAATGTATATGCAAAATTCCGACTTCTTTTCTTTGCCAATAATATTTTATTGTTTCTATTGCCTTAGAATGATTCTGATCAACAAAACTTTAAGTAGGTTGGATATAAAATAACCAATACCAGGACAAATTCAACACCTTATTTAGAATCACTTCAGACATGTCTATTAATTCATGCCACAAAGAGAATCTTATAGTTCTGACTATGGGTGCTGGTGAGCTAGGTTTCCTGTTCAATAAAACATAATAAAAGGCATAATAAAAGGGGGAAACCTGTGCTTCTACAAGGCAACATCAAAATATTGATCTTCATTCTAAGTATTCATGGAAACATAGATTACAATTTGTGGCAAAATCTATTCGAAGTCAACTGATGGTCCTGATCACTAAGAGCGAGTTTCCACTTTGTTGATCACTTGTTGATGGAAACATTGGGAGGGTTGGCATCTCAGAACAAGAACTACAGATGTATCTTATGCATTCCAGTCAACACCATGTTTATTCATGGAGCTAGCTCACCTGTGTGAATCACTACGTTCTTACATATGAGACTATGTGCCTTGCTTGGTAGCACAGAAGATTGCAGAAGATGAGAAGTTGTTTTCCATTTGCTGCAATGGGTCAATCCATCTGAGGCCCATCAAAAGACATGTCCTCCAACCCACACAGAAGACATTTGCTCTATCATTTCTTGCAGTACTCTTCCCCACACCCCCTTAAGTACTCATTATCTTTAAAGCAATGGAATGGAAAGAAGCTTGTGATAGAATAACTACAAGACTTAATATTAGCTGTAGGTTGCTTTGCTTGTTAAAAGCTAACCTAAGCAGGGAGGGAGGAGAAAGAGGAGAAACTTTTGCGAAGTGAAGCCAAGTTATTTTAACTTTTTTTTTGGCTTAAATTAATCGAGTGAGAATGATTGTTTTAAAGGACCGAAGAGTTCACCACGGCTCCAGAAAAAACATCAAGTACAAGAGCTTAGATTATGGCAGGAGACATGCAACAGCCCACGCATTAAGCTTGAAATCTGTGCTCACACCTGCCCTAACTCATTTTCCCCCCATTGCGTTTATTGAGATGACACGATGTCAGTAGAATTTTACAAACTTTATGACAAAATTGTGACAGATCTGCAATGGCAGAATGACTTATGGAAATGTTGGAGTGGTTTCTCAATCAAGTCTCTGGATAGTTTGTGATGCCATTGTCCTGTAGGTCACAAGTCAGACGCTACCAAGGAGACATCACTTGGGGCTCATCCAAAGCTTTGCCATCTGCTGGAAGCGGGGGAAGGGGGGGAGGGAGGGTGGGTGGGTGAGTTTTGAAATGTGAGTCCCGATGTCTTCAGATCCAGGCTACCGGCAGTTCCTATCACATTCTCAATTCTTCCTAGGTTTTTCTTTTCCTTCGTTTAAACTGTAAACTTGAAAGGATTTGTTATCGTTGCAATGGGTTGCATCCAATTAAATTATACTCAAAGTTAGACCTATGGAAATCAATGGACCAAAGTTACTTGTGGCTAACTTAAACCCATTGATTTCAATGGGTCTGCTCTCTGAGCATGGCAACCCAGTGTATAGACTTGGCTGAGCTGCCCAGAACAGAACAGACAATGCTGTGTGTACCATGTGACTTGCCCTGTGCCCTCTAAGCTAGCCTGCCCCCCTCAAACGCATTGGAGGATTCTGCCCTGTTGCCATTGCTTATGTCACATTCAACTGCCTGCCATTGCGCATACAACGCTGAACAGTGCCATCTTGTAATTTGTCTGCAAAATATTTTAGGCCAGCCTTGGATGTATGGAATCAGTTATGCCATGGCCTCAATGCCTCTTCTGTAATATGGGAAGTAGAATGACCTAACCAGCCTTGTGACAATGGACACACTAGAGATTGTCAGACGCCTTGTGTGCATGAACGACATATTCTGTAATAATGTTCCATACATTAGCAAGCCAATTTGTTTATTTGTTTGCCAAGCCCAGCCAATTCACCCTGAATAAATGTGCCAGCATTGGGCAGGAAAAATAGCATTAGGGAGGAACGGAAATGTAATTGGCTAGTTTGAGGAGCTCCCCAAATGTCTCATCCCTCTAGGAATAGCAAAGTGAAGGGCCATTCTGATGCCAGATCCCAGTACACCAATCACATCCTTCCACTGCCTTCTCTATTTGCATAGCTGAGCATTCTGAGTTCATAACGCCAACCTAGGCTGTATTTCACACCTCAAGTATTCTTGCGATTTTGTGAGCATCTCACTCGTGGAGAAACATTGTTTAAGCTGGTGTTATGATAAGAAACCTCTAATAAGCACGATTGGTGGGAGGGTAAGTATTCAGTAAACATTCAAGAGTAATGGATGTGCAAATTATAGAAATAGCCCTAATAGTGATTTTCTGCCACAAGAGCTGTACAACTGAAAAATCTACAATATATTAGAATAGATCAAGATGCAAGAAGCAATAATTCCCCCCACAACCTACCACCTTGCCAGGATTTTCCCTTGAACTAGCAATAATTAATGGGGCTTGAGGAAGGGGGAAAAAAGTATTCCACCCATTAACTAAGGCTCCAACATTGGCTGAGAATAATTGTAATATTGAATAATAATATATCACAGCAAATTAAGCCATTCAATTTTTCTTCTAATGAAATATAGAGTCAAATTTGGAAAGCTGGTTGGGGAGTGGGGTCCATGCGACGGCATCCACATTTCTGTCCAGCTTTAACAGAGAGAGGATTCTCAACTTATCATGACCCTCGTTTTGTGATACTGCCAAGTCTTAGTTTAACTGTGAGGAGATTTACACCATCACTTGTAGAAATTGATGCTTCCCATTCCCCCAAGAGTCTCTGATATATCAGGTAGTATGCACCCTTGTTTAATTTCCACCATCCTCCCATCTATAAAAGGTTGAGTAGGATTGCAGAAGAGAGGGCATGATGCACATGCCGTCTAGCGCATCCTTGGTGTGGAAAGCACATCATGCAATGCATTTGGTATCGCAGCATCAGCCATTCTGTCTTTGCAACCCAACACCAGGTACAGAACCACACATTTAGCTCTTTGATGTATTGTTTTATAGCAGACTGACCTGCCAGTTGATAAATCACCACCAGGTCAGGGGGCAAGCTGACAAACCTACCCAAGATTTGCTGGTGGGATATGAGTGGGCTGAGAGAGGATGAAAACTTTTAGCTCTCTGTCATCCCCTCTCCTCTTTTGACTTTCCCATATCATACTTTCCCCTGCTCATGAACCCATCAATGGCGGTCTCTTGTACCTTCTCCTGTCTTCTCCTTCCTAGGAATATAATTCATAATTTGCCCACATGATCCATTTGTCTTTTCCAAGCAGAGGCTAATTACTACGCTCCCCACAACGAAGAAGTGCTTTGAGCCAAACTAGACATGGTAACCAACTGGGAAAAAATGGGATATATAGATTTAGGGGATTCAACCATTTTCAGGAAAATTTGGGGAGGAACGAACTAAGGTGCAATGGAATGGCTGAGGGTATCCTGGCTGATTTCATAGATCTATAATAGGAGCTTTTCGACTGATAGACTGCGGCATCGCATTGCATGTTGGGTAAATTAAGATGGTGGACAGCCACCATAGGTGGGAGCCACGTTTTGCTCCCATTCCAAAGTGGCACTGCCCATCCAGAGCTAAAACAGACACCCAGAGGCTCAAATGGACTTGGTGGGGAGTGACAGTATGGCCAGGCCAATCTGGCCCTCAGCCAGTGTCCAATCTAGTTGGCCACTGGCCCCAGGGTCAAGCCTGAATTCTTGCTATTGGGGCTGCCAAATCATTGTGCCGTTTGCATTTTGCAGAGAAGAGTGAAGAAAATAGAGGCAAACCTGAAAGGTCTTTCAAACTTAGGCAAAAAATGCAGGAGAGCCAGGCAGAGGTCCTGTAGGTCAAAACTGGGCAGCCAACAGCATGGCATCATGCAGGAAGCATCATGCTGTCTGCTTCAGCTACCCAGCTAATTGGAGAAGTCGCTCCGTCAAGAAAATGTTGAAAAACTGGAGAGATGACTACTGTTCAAAGTGCTTGTTCAAAACTATTTTATGCTTGCAATTTGTTGTCCAGGTGCTTTTCTCCTGCAGGCTGGCGTAAGGATCCCTTTCCGTTTGAAGAACAGAAAGTGATTAATGGGATGATTTCTCTCCTGGCATGCCACGAACCCTTTCACAATTTGGATGCGGTGGTCGGGGAAATGAATAGGAAATTCAGATGAGCCTTCACAAGCTCAACATACCAGCCCAGGATAACATGACCGTGGCTGGTTTATATTTAATGACTACAACATTACGGTACTATTTGTTTATTTAAAGCTGAACTTCTGTGCTCAGTCAAACTTTAGACACATTATTTAAACATAAGTCAATTTGCCAATTGCGTAGCTATGGCTATTTCCTTCCATAAGTGGTTAATTATTAAAGAGAAATGTTTGTAAACAAGAGCTTTTCCTCTCAGCATTCATATTCTTCTCCGGCTCGCTCATACTGAGATGTCAAGGCACACCTCAGTTCACCGTGACTTAAACAATTCTTTTCTGGTTTTGCTGGTTGTTGTAGCTTTGGCAAGGTCAGCATACAAATGTCAGAAGGAATGGGTAACTTTTGTTTAGTGTGAAGCAGGGAAAAAACCTTCTCTATCACAGGGTCTGGCAGAGTTTACAGCAAACTGATTAAGTAACAATATCCTGAGGCCTGGTAATAAATAAATAACTGTCGAGGAGCATTTTGTCTATGTATTATCTTTTTCAGCACTGTTCACTTCTCTTGCAGTCAGCACCAACCCATTGGCAATATTACCTCCCCTCCCTTTTTTTTTTACCTTTAAGATACATGCCTTTTTGTAAATACTCATGCTTAGGAATCCTACTTTAAAAAATTCTTTGACTTCTACATTGTTTTCCATATATTGGCAATTTGCTGAAGTACCTGGGAAAGGAATAGTGAGACTGTGCTAATGCTTTTAATATTAACCTTTAAGCATGGTCTGAAATGAAATGAAAACATAACATTCGTATGTAAATCCAGCTACATTTCAACTCGTCCCTTTCATTCCATCTGGTTCCCCTCTTTTTGCGAGACAAAGAATAGCAGGTTATTAGGAATCATGTCTATATGTTAGGTGTGCATGTATATGTTGGACAGGGGAAGAATCTATTTCCCTTGTTAAAGTCCTATGGAATTTAATAGGACTTAGCTCATCTACAGCACATTATGTCATTCTCCAGAGGATTATTCTGCTGCTCTGAATTTCTAGACCATGCTTCCAACATGCAAAGGAAGTGATTTGAATGAAACTTTCTCGAATTTTCTAAGCTTTCTTTTGTGTGTGTGGGGGGGGAGAGGGGAGGTCAGGGGAACCTGTTGTGTATTGAGTCACAGGATTTTATATCTGTACTGTATTATTATTGTCTGTATTTGCATTAGGATAAAGTAACTGCCTTTTGGTTCCAGAGGGTACAGCTACTATTGGTTCATTTAAGCTGCTGTATTTGGATCCTCTGTCTTATTGGTTTCCTCCAAAAGGCAGCACTGTGATTGCCTGATATTGTTCCTTCCAAAATGTATCCCTTTCCAGCTAGTCCCCTGTCCCTATAAATGTAGCTTTGCTCTCCTCAGTCCTCAGTCTTGTTCACTTTAATAAAGAACTGTTACTAGAGAACTGTCTCCAGCATGTTATGTCAAGAGAGCTGAAATCACAAACCCCATGTCACAACAGAACCTATAGAAAAAACGCATCATTTTCACAACCCAAGAATGATCTCAGGGAATCAAGGTCAAAGATGGCTGCTCTCACATACTAGCTTACACTAAGTATGCAGGGACCCTGTAGCCCTTCAGATGTTGTTGGACTGCATCTCCCATCCACCTGAGCCATCATGGACAGTGGTCGGGGTGATGAGAGCAGAAAATCCATCAACATACGGATAGCCACAGTTTCTGCACCCCCTGCTATAGCAAATTTTGAACGGGTTCGATTGAGTTCACTTAAAAAATAATTTTTTAAAAAATGGCCTCAAACTGCTGAACGAGAAAGAGTTAACCATTTGTCCCTAATTTTCTTTCACGAATGTGTGATTATTAGTCTGAATTATTGCGAAGACACAATGTCTTTATTCTTCCTGTCAACTCTGTGTGAGGAAGAAGTCTGGATTAGCGATTCCTAGGGATCAGCAGCAGATTTGATGCAGGCAAGCAGGGGGACAGCTAACTTTTTGAACCTAAGAGGGCTTTCCTGGGCAAGGGTGACAGTTGTCGTGTCTTTAGCCTGGATTTGAATTTGAATCCTATCTGCCAGAGCAGCCGATGCTGTGACTTGGCAATATAATATAATAATCTCCGCGACACAAATGCCGGGCGTTTTCGTTGTACATCCTAAAAGAGATTTAGGTAATTAATGTTAAATTGATGATATTAAAAAAAACCCACCCCATTCTCTCTCTCTCTCTCTCTCTCTCTCTCTCTTTCTCGCTCTCTCATACACACATAGGCCTACTGTACTAACTAATTCGTATCTGCAATAAATATGAGCAAATATTCAGAGGACAATCTGCTTGAGGCTGTCTGGAGAAGATTTGGATCTGTATTAACAGCCTCCGCCCAGTCACATCAACTTGTATTCCTACACACTTACTTAAGAATAAGTTTCATTGGACTCAGTGGGGCTCACTTCTGAGAAATGTGCTTCAGAAAGTATTGCAAAAGACCACTTGCTTTCATTGTGGGTAGAGATGTCAGAGAATCATGGGGACTGGAAGGGAAATTGATAATGTTTGCTTCTTCGTCCCATGTCCAGAACAGAAATTAATTCAGCAAATCTGAAAATGATACCTCATTTATTACATCCCCCCCTCCTGCATTTGCATTGTACTTCTTCTGCATTGAGATGAATGGGGAGGAATAATGTAATAACAGCACAATTGTGCAGGTTGTGCAAGTTATGTAATCATGCCATGGTGGACATAGCTTTTGGCAGAAGGCAGACTGCAGCAGATTGGAAACAGTGCTGTGTGCAAAGAATACAGGGTGGAATGGAAAGCCTTGTTACATCTCTAATTGTGGGAATGTCTAGGGTGAACCTAAAGGGGGACATCTATGTCTGTCTTCTAGTCCTTGTCAATTCTGCATGTGCTCATGTGTCAGTCCACTCCACCCAATTTTCAAGATAAGTTTTTTTAAAGACCCATATTAAGATCCATATTTAAATAAGTATCTACGTGCATATTTTATCTCAAAATGCTTATTTAAATATGTGTTTTATCTCAAGGTAAAAGGTAAAGGGACCCCTCACCATTAGGTCCAGTCGTGACCGACTCTGGGGTTGCGCGCTCATCTCGCATTATTGGCCGAGGGAGCCGGCGTATAGCTTCCAGGTCATGTGGCCAGCATGACAAAGCCGCTTCTGGAAAACCAGAGCAGCACATGGAAACGCCGTTTACCTTCCCGCTGTAGCGGTTCCTATTTATCTACTTGCATTTTGACGTGCTTTCGAACTACTAGGTTGAAGGTACACAGTTCTAAATGTATTTTGTTCAGGTATACACATTTTGGTTCCCCACCACAGCATTAAAGGAACTGAAATGGGAAGGGGTGGAAAACAATCCTAAGGATTTAGGACTTTCAACCAGTTGAAGAGTTTGCAGTAAATTGTCTAATGAACTCGAGGAAGGGTCATAGCTCGAAGGGGAGGGTCTGGAGTTCAGTGATAAGAGTTTTGCATGCAGGGTTTTAATCCCCCAAATGCCCAGGTAAGGCTGGGAAAGAACTCTGTCTGAAAATCTAGACACTCTGGAGAGCCAGGCAGTGTAGGCAATATTAAACTGAATTCAGCAGAAGGTACCTTCCTATGTTCCCATGATTTCGCAAAGGACAAAAACTCTACATGTGTGCTCTTTTGCTATATTGAAGGTCGTGTGAGATCACTTTGCATTGTTTTTTATTTTTATTTTTTTTAAAAATCATCATCATCGATTGGATTTATATACCGCCCTATACCCGGGGGTCTCAGGGTGGTTCACGGAATAAAATCAAGATATAAAACCACAAAATACCTAATAAAAATAAAAACAACAACCCAATAGTGCCCCCACAAACAACAAACAAACAAAACTTCCCACAGTTTAAAAGGCCACAGATTCCTGGAAGAAGATGAATGTTTTTGCTTGGTGCCTAAGGATACACAATGAAGGCACCAGGTGAGTTTCTCTGGGGAGAGCGATCCGCAAGTGGGGAGCCACTACAGAAAAGGTCAAGTCTCATGTTGCCTCTCGTGGAAGGTCTATTGATATGGGGAGAGGCGGTCCTTGAGGTACTTGAATCAACAGGTGCCACCACTAATTGATAGAAAGGACTTATTTAATATTTTATTTTTCAGCCGAAAGAGCTTCAGTAAACAAATAAGTGTTCATGGCATAGGGGGACACCAAGGAGTTTATATAATAATCTGAATATTCAACTCACAAGTATTAGAGGCAAAATACACCAATCCACCCAAGCACAAGTTCCTATTAGCACTATATCTATTTTTTTCCCTTCTTTCCCCTTAGATGCTGTTGTAAGAGTGGCCTGTTTTCCATTTGATCTCAGAAGCCAATGAGTGAACTGATTAGCTGTCTGCTAATCTAGTATATATTAGTTCTATCATTTCCAGTTATCCTGTTGTAATACTTACTTCGGCTGCCTTCCGTCTTATACTGCTTGTCTGCTACAACAGACTATTAAAGTTCCATGCTGCATCTAAACCTAAATTCTTCCATCTCCTGTGTGTCAGATCTCGTCCTACATTCAAGATATTCTTCTGTGGTTTGTAATTCTATAGTTCGCGTTAATAACTTTTAAAAGCACATCTCTGCCACCTCAGTCTTCGCTGGTTTCTCTGTTCTATCAACTGTCACCAGGCCAAAAACTGGAGTTTATTGATCTTTATAATATTGATCTTAATTAGGTTTATGGTCAGGAAACTTTTCTTGCTATGTTTAGGAGCAAAGGGACATAGGAAGATGTCTTGTGCTGACTCAGACCATCGGTCCATTGAGCTCAGTACTGGCAGAGGCTCTCCAAGAGTTTATGTAGGAGACTTTCCAATTACCTACCTGGAGGTGCTCAGCGTCAGATCAGGGACCGTCTGCATTCAAAGCAGATGCCCTACAGCTGGACTACAGCCCATCCCCTCAAATTTAATACCACAACTGGCTATTAACTTTAACCGGAAGCTCCTTGGGGCACAGACCTGTCTTTCCTGCATTTCCTACTTCTACTCAGTTTTAATATATAGCACCTTTCCTGTTGTGACACCTATTATTAATCGTGACCAACTGATCAAATCCTTTTGTGATTCCTCCCGTCTTGCTCCAAGGCCTCTTGATTTTATGAGAAACAATGCATTGGCGTTTTTTTTGTTTTTGTTTTTTTGTTTTTTAAAAAAATGTTAAAAGCTGCTATCATGTACTCATTTACCTGACATGGCAAAAAAACAAAACAAAACAAAAAACCCCTGTATACCTCCTTGAATAAAAGATCCCTCTGTGCCAAAGAGGGATTGTCAAAGAGAACGGGTCTGGTTTACCTGGTCTCCCAGGACAACAGACTTGATGGCAGCCAAAGAGATCCGAATGCAGTCAAGCATGACAGCCAACATCAAAGCGGGAATGCCACACCTTGATCCAGAGTTAGCTCTACCTGCCAGGGCAAACCTATTAACATGACCACCCTGAGAATTCAAAGGAACACACACACACACACACACACACACATATATACACGCATACAGTCCTACCCTTCAAGTCTTGAAACAACTTTTTTTATTTTTATTTAATTTTTTTAAAAAATCCCAGTCTAGACAGACTTTTCTTCAGAAATCACCTGCACTGACCTAATTATTCAGATCATGGGCTTTAAGCTCTGCTCTTTCCAAAGACCCAAGAAGAATAGTTAATTTCACTTAATGGAATAATTGAATGTCATAATTGCGTACCCCCAGCCCACCCCCTTTATTCCAACAATAAGGTTTTAGCCAAGTTGCTGTCCCTCTTTGTAAATCTGTTAATAAATAGGCGGCTCAAACAATATGCTGGCTCCTTTATTGTTTCCTCACTTGGCGATTTGGACTAGCTTAGGCTGACAGAGCGTGTGAGTGTGTGCATGCTTCTCTGATGACTGTTTTTGTCTGCAGTTGTCTGGTGGGATAAGGGGAGTAAGGCTTTTGTTTTCATCAGTGAATTTGTTTGCCACGATTGGGAAAGCAGGGGTAGTCCAGGTTGGTGTCTAGAGATACGTCTTGAATGGGCAGAAATGCCACTGTGGTCTTAAGCTTACCGACCAGTCAATGCCAATCAGAAAAAAAAAACTGACATTGCACTAGAATAGATTCACCTTTGAAGCGAATCAGTTCTGGGTGTCAATGGGAGAGCAACTGGGAAGATCATGTAGAGCTCCCTCCCCAAGCTTTATAGAGCAACAGTCGGATAGAGACCTCAAGAAGAATGATATAAAGCTGTTCTGTTCTGGGGGTTCTCCCAACTCCTTAGACAATTTTAGGGGAGGGCCAGTGGGAGGAGGATGGAGAACCTGTTGTCCCAGTGGAAACCCATGCGCAGGGTCTTCCTTAGGCGATTCCTGCCCAGCTCTATTTTCACATCTGTACAGGTTTTAGGCCTCTGACAATGAAGGTAGGACATAGCCATGGTTCTATTTTTAAAAAATTATTACAGGTATTGCTAAAACTGTCCTGCCAGAGTGGTGCATGCTCTAGTTATCTCCTGCTTGGACTACTGCAATGCACTCTACGTAGAGCTACCTTTGAAGGTGACCCAGAAACTACAACTAAGTCAGAATGCGGCAGCTAGACTGGTGACAGGGAGTGGCTACCGAGACCATATAACACTGGTCCTGAAAAGTCCTGAAAGACCTACATTGGCTCCCAGTACGTTTCCAAGCAGAATTCAAAGTGTTGGTGCAGATCTTTAAATCCGTAAACGGCCTCAGCCCAGTATACCTGAAGGAGCATCTCCATCCCCATAGTTCAGCCCGGACACTGAGGTCCAGCACCAAGGGCCTTCTGGTGGTTGATTCCCTGAGAGAAGCGAGGTTACAGGGAACCAGGCAGAGGGCCTTCTCAGTAGTGGCGTCTGCCCTGTGGAACGCCCTCCCACCAGATGTCAAGGAAATAAACAACTACCTGATTTGTAGAAGACATCTGAAGGCAGCCCTGCTTAGGGAAGCTTTTAATGTTTGATGTTTTATCGTGGTTTTAATATTCTGTTGGGAGCCACCCAGAGTGGCTGGGGAAACCCTGCCAGATGGACGGGATGTAAATATATTATTATTAATTATTATTATTATTATTATTATTGTTGTTGTTGTTGTTGTTGTTGTCACAACATACAGGGATTGGCCAGTAGGTCAGCTGGCTTTGACAAACCAAGTCCAAGGAATAGTAGTCCATCAGTATCAGGTGTAGCATTCCTCTGAACGCCAATGGCCAGGGACAAACAGTGAGGGAGAGATGTTGCCTTTGTGTGCTCTTTCTAGAAGCATCTGGCTACCCACTGTTGGAAACAGGATACTGGTCTGCATCGACCCATTTGTCTAATGCAGCAATGCTCTTCTAATATGTTTGCTTTGGGAAATGACAGCGCACTTGCGGAAGTCTCAGCAGGCCTCTTCTGAATTAAATTTTAAATGTTTGCCGAGAACACTTCTGTGCCGCCAGGTTTATGCAGACAATTAAGAATTTCAGTTTTTTCCTGGAAAAGTTAGCCAGCTGATCTGTTAGCCTAGTTTTTTATTGTATATGTGTAGCTATCGTATAATACTCTGGTGTTTGGTTTTTGGTAAAATGAAATTGCATTTTGTTTTATGCTGTTCTAATTTTATTGTTTATTTTTGGTTGAGGTTATGTATGTTCTCACCCTGGGGCCTTGAGGTTATGAATGCTTCCGATCTATAAAATAAAGAAATAGTTTGAAATCTTTGGCGAGCACCAAGTTGCGGAAGCTTGAGTTAGAGATTCCAGGCCTCCATTGTGTTTTATATGAAAATAAGCAGTGGAGTTCCATTAGTAAGTAGCAGTTTCCCCTCTTCCTGTAAGCCTATTACAGCGGTCCTGTAAAGTGTGGAGCAGCATTTGTGCCCTTCCCCCTCTTTATGTTTTCCTCTAACAGCATGTGGGGTGAACCGTATCATCACCATCCCTATGGGGACTGCATAATCTGATTGACCCATATTCCTTTTTCTAGCGTGAGATGCCCATTTTGAGACCCTCGCTCTCTCCTCGCAATGCATTGTGAGATTGCTCATATATACTGGCTAGCAAGACAAGCCTTAAACCTTGCATGATGGCAGAATAAGCAATCTCCTCTGGCCACATTTGCATAGAGCCCATGTTTGCTGCAGATTTCAAACATGAAGGCATGCCTAATGCTGTGAAGTCCCAGACTTATTCATTTCCTGACTTTAATGTGCTCATATGGCATGTAAAAGTTCTGAAAACAAGGCCTGAAAAGATCACAGGCCATGTTGTCGGCATCTGGGGCCACTTCCTTGTCGTTTGTGAAATGCGGAGACTTTTCCTATGGAAGGTGCTGTATAAATGACATGTATTATTACGATTATTATACAGGCAGAATTTTCACCAATATGAAATCGTAAGCCAAGAAGTAACACCCAAGACAAACCATATAGATAGGAGGGAAAACAACATTCCACTCTCCCCAACCCCCTGCCAGTACTAAAAGATTACAATAACTTTTTTTTTAATGCATCACAGATACATGGTTTTGGTTCCAAACCAAATATCCTTTTGGCAATGGGATTTCAGTGATTTCATCTGGGTAGGGAATTTAAATCTCTAAAAACCTTAAACCTATGTAGTATCTAAGACACATTATATTAGAAATCTGTATGTAATGCAAATTGTGCATAAATACATATGTGTGAGGGACAGAGCACATCAGCTACCACAAAAGAGCACAGAAGGTCCGAAGGGAGCTAGAATGTATTTTCTAGCTAAAGAGGAAGCTCTGTGGTGGGCCCTTCCTGGAGGGATAAACTGGACCATCTGTAGATAATAAAATTAATTCCATCACCATCCATTGATGAGTGGTTTACAAAAGGCTGGAAGGCTTATCAGGGAAGAAGAATTAGGAAGGAAGGGTATCTGGCAAAGATCAGAAGAGGGCAAGAGTTACCTTCCAGTAAGTAGATGGAACGATTTGAACACTTTAGAAAATGGATGTGGCACATTCCTCCTTGGACTGCAGGTATAGGATTCCCTGTTTCTCCGGATACATGGGTTGGAAGAAGGGTATGACTGGTACATAAGAACTTGAGCTCATGCTCTACCAGCCTGTTGACAGGGGCTGGCCAGTCATCCTGGACAACACTTGTTAGTATTGGAAGAATTTAACTGGCTTCTGGTTCGTTTCCAAGGACATTCCAGAGTGCTCATGCTCACCTTTAAACTCTTATAGGACGATTTAGGCCCTAGGTACCCGATGCTCCCATGACGACCTGCCCAAACACTGATGTCATCTCTGGAAGCTCTCCTCCAGGTGCTTCTGCCATCTGAGGTCAGGCAAGTCACAACCTGAGATAAGCCTCCTGAGAGTTGGCAACCTGTTTCTAGAATGAATTTCCCAACCTTGTTATCCTTTTGGTACCAGGCAAAGTCCTCACGAGTCTCTCAGTCTTCTAGCTTCATAAACTGCCCCTGAAGCTCTACTGAAGTACTCCCTCTCTCCCTCTCCCTCTCCCTCTCTGAAATAAATAACTAATTCTGGGTTGACAGAGCTTTGGATATACAGTACTGCTAGGCAGCAAGTGATGAACTTGACCAGTTGTGAAAGTCATAGAGCAATCTATTTGAACTCATGCTCACCCTCCTACGGAAAAGTTCCAGTGGATTTATAACGCCCCCCTCCAAAAGAGAGAGAGAGAGAGAGGAGGAAAAATGAAGCCCATGCCAAGGCATTTTAAATTGGACTTCACGAGAAAACTGAGATTTGATATTCTTGGATAATTACTAATGAGAGCACTTTCCCTTTAATTATCTTGTGGTCACCATTTCAAAGGTGATTAAAGCTGTTCTTCCCTAGATGCGGTTACCGATTTAATGCAAACCTGGTCTTTCTTGTGGTTTTTATCACAGCAATTAAATCTGGCTTGCTCACAGACTTTGTGTGGCATGAGGGATTTCACCAAGCAAAATGATTTTCCCCTTCAGGCAATGTTAAATTTAGGGAAAAATATAATTAATTATATCAGACAGGTATCTATTATACATCATGCACACATTCTTCACAGACTAGGGGGCCCATTTCAGAACAGAAATCTTCATTGCCTTCTTCTGCTCTGTATTATACAGAAGCTGCCAAAGCCTGTCTTGACAAATCCTTATATGATTATTGTTTTCTGCCAAAAAAAGCCTTTTCCTCAAAAATTAGCTGTGTGGGGTGGGTAGGTGGGGGGGAACCATCTATGTTTGGCATGTAACTTCCTTTTTTTCATTCCTTTGATTCTCTCTGTGGCCTTCTTACAAGCTGGTGCCTATTCAAATGCTTCTAACTCCTCTATGGGGCCAAAGCCATCACCCTGAATGAACTGAGAGTTTGACCTAGGTGTGCAACTGCATGGAATGGCAGAAGGCTTTGGTGGCAGAATGTTGTTGTTTAATCATTTAGTCGTGTCCGACTCTTTGTGACCCCATGGACCAGAGCACGCCAGGCACTCCTGTCTTCCACTGCCTCAGTTTGGTCAGATTCATGTTGGAAGCTTCTGTCCAACCATCTTGTCCTCTGTTGTCCCATTCTCCTTGTGCCCTCAATCTTTCCCAACATCAGGGTCTTTTCCTGGGAGTCTTCTCTTCTCATGAGGTGGCCAAAGTATTGGAGCCTCAGCTTCATGATCTTTTCCTTCCAGTGAGCACTCAGGGCTGATTTCCTTCAGAATGGATAGGTTTGATCTTCTTGCAGTCCATGGGACTCTCAAGAGTCTCCTCCAGCACCATAATTGGACGACACCAATTCTGCCTGGCAATAGGAGATACCATTTTTGTATGCTCCCATTTTCCTTACAAAGGCCCTTACCATCCCAACATCTTCAAGTCAATTTGTAGCTGATGGTTTGCAAGTCACTGCTATTATTAGAGGGAGAGAGCAGGGTTTTCCTTTGCACAATCGTGGCCTGAATTTCAAAAAGTTTCATGGCTGGAGGCTTTCTATCCTCTCATATTCCTCCAGCCAGGGAATTCCAGAGCTGCGAGCATGCACACAGGGATAGATGAGGAACCTTTGTGTTCCCTGAGATTCAGTATGAACATCACCGATCAAGATCATCACTGATTGGCAATGGCCCTCTAGGGACTCAGGCAGAGGCTTTTCTAAGATTCTGAAAAATGGGACCTCAGAGACCATGCGCTCCCCCATTCAGCTGTGGCTTGTGAAGGGACAACGAGTCTCTAACACCCAGACAGTAGTTCCCACTGTTCTTTCAGCAAAAGCGGGATGAAAACCTCCAGTTTCACAAAAGATAGGGCCTTGCTTTAGGTTACCTCAGGGCACTTTATCTAAAGCCCCTCACCACCTTACCACCAGTGGAACTCCCCTCTCATGGATCCCTACTGCTCTGGTTAGCCTTTCCCTCAGGCAACTTCGTGGCTTTCTTGGCTTCACTGACCAGCCCTTAGTATGTCAGTACTTTGAACTAGCTTCCTTTCCTGACCCCAGGGAAGCTTGCTTCTCTTCTTAGTCTCACAACTGGAGGAACTGACACACTGCTGGAGTCAATTAACATTTTGGCACATTTTTAACTTTATTTATTAACTTGAGAACATGGATTTCACTGGTAACTTATAGCACATTCCTCTCATTCTAGGACACAGACTTAATATAGCATTTCATCCCTCCAAACCTAACCTCCTCACTCCCCACACTCCCTATCCACCTTCCCCAACCGACTCCCCCTAACGGTTCTCTCTCTTTTGTTTTTAAACACAGTCTAGTTCCACCTCCTGGAGAACTGCCTATCATTGGAGGGATAGTTTAACCCCCAATGCACCGGAGTTCTCAGCAAGCACTAATCTGCCACATGGCTCTTCCCTTATGGTAGTTGATTCCCAGAAGTCATTCCCAGAGTCAATGCTTTAGAGACTTGACATGGTTACCGTTTAAAAAAACCACACACAACTTTTTGCTATTCTACTCTTCAAGTATCTTTCTGCCTTTGCTGAGGACCAGAACCATGTCTATCTGTCTGTCTGAAGCCATTCTATAGACAAATGTTTGTGGACTGCACGAAAGTGCCTTGAGCTGGATATACAACTCGGTATTTTATTTTGTAATGGCTTAGGCGATACAGATAAATAATATTCGTAAAGAATTCATAAAAAAGATATGGAAGGAAGACCCAGTGTGTGCACGATGTTATGCTCACATATGTGCACTTATGTTTATCTTGTGAGTTCTATATTGCAACTTGTGTTGTGGTTTTACTTTTGTCTTGTTGCTGCATTTTTTAAAAATTGTGAGCCACCCTGGCATCATCATCATCACCACCATCATAATAATAGAAAATGACAAGTGAAATCATTTGGGAAACTTAAGATGTTTTCTTAACTCATTTCCTTCCTTCCTTCCTTCCTTCCTTCCTTCCTTCCTTCCTTCCTTCCTTCCTTCCTTCCTTCCTTCCTCCCTCTCTCTCAAATCCACAAATTCTTGGAGGAGTCTTGGCAGGATTACAGCATTCAGAGCAGGGACTTTGTAAAATACGGGGTACTAATCGCAAGGAAGCTGTGCAACATCCAGCTTTTTTCTGCTTGTCATATTTAATAACTAGACTATCATGTCATATGATTCTCAGGTGCCAGATTCAAAGCCCTACCTCTCAACAATTTGGAGCTGTGACAAAAATAATATCGGCCAGGCAGTCTTGCGATTCAAGTGACCTTGGCCTTTGACCTAATCAGATCTTGTCAGCTCTTCACAGGGTCAACTTACACCTGTTTTCAGTATTTTAGTTTGGCTTTCTTTTTCTTTTTCTTTTAGCCTTAAGCATGAAAGGGCTGCAGGGGACAGACAGTGCTTCGAGGAAGTGGCAGAACTGCATTTTCTTCTCCTTTCGGTGCATTTTTAATTATGCAATATGTTCTTTTAGAAAATGCCTTTTATCTAATGCCTGATGAATATTTCTTCCTTATATGTATGGAATACAAATCAACTCCATTGTCTCACTGACGCTTTATATACATAGCACAAATGGACCACATTGCTGTTGCTGATTTTACCAGGTCACACTTTAATTAGGACTATAGTTCCAAAACTCACTGGGACCCAAATGTTGACATAGATCTCCATGTGAGCTGGGGCTCCTATGGATTCTTCATTGTTGATGCCTGTGGATGGTTTGATGCATACATCAAGGTCTCCAAGTGAGCAGTGAATCTAGTGGGTCACTGCACAAATCGCTTAAGTCTCTGTGGAAGCAGAAGAAGCCTGTTTGCCCTATACTAAACTGGTTATTTTGCCGCAGAAGTATGTTCACCTCTTTTCTTTTTTCAAGTTTTCTCTCTGACAATGATTTTCTATAATTAAAAATACAATAATTATCTGTTACTCACAGTGTTATTGTGTTATGCATTTTTAAAAGATCCTGATGGCCTAATTCAGTGTGTGTGTGTGTGTGTGTGTGTGTGTGAGAGAGAGAGAGAGAGAGAGAGAGAGAGAGAGAGAGAGAGAGAGAGAGAGAGAGAGAGAGAGATGCTTGTGTTGTCAAACTGATGTATTGATATTTGTTATTTATGGATTTAAGGGTTTTTGGGTTTTTTTTGCCACCCTTCAGTTATGTTTCCAGTGCAATTTACATTTTAAAAAATACAATGAAACAATTTAAATACACAGGGTGAAAATCTTACTTGGTCCATCCACTAGTGGAAGAAGCTTGATTAATGGAGTCCTTCTGCCCTGTAAGGGCACATATACAAAATCACTACATCCAGAAACTGGTCTAATGCTTTCACGACCTCTCCTGATTCAGATATTATGGAGAAATTAAAGTCCCCAGGATTCTTTGGGGGAAGCCATGTGGTTTAAATGGGCTTTAAATGTATGGTGTGGATGTACCTACACCTTCTTCTTCTTCTTCTCCTTCTTCTTCTTCTTCTTCTTCTTCTTCTTCTTCTTCTTCTTCTTCTTCTTCTTCTTCTTCTTCTTCTTCTTCTTCTTCTTCTTTGGAGGCCAATTCTGGATCCATGCGTCCTTCCACAGTGGAGACAGAGGTTTCTGGGCAGGAGTTGATCACGGTGTGGATTTACCAAGTGTGCCTTCCTCTTAGCACATTTCTCCCTTTTGTCCTGAGTTCAAGCGTCTTCAAAGCCCATGACACCTTTGGTAAAGGCTCCAATTGGAGCACTTGCAGGCCAGTGTTACCCAGGTGGCAGCGTTTATACTATAAATTTGCCTTCAGAGAGACTTTAACCCTCTTTCATTGACCATCAGCATTACGCTTTCCATTTTTAAGTTTGGAATAGAGTAGTTGTTGGAAGACGATAAAGCGCTTTATATCATCCAATATAAAGCGGATTGTGGTAGGGCTGTGAGGAAATTTACTTTAGGGTTTGGGTTATGGCCTAGGCCACAGGTCATGCTGAGTAATGGGGGCGTGGCTATGTAAATCCCTGTGTTATGATTGGTAGAAGGGCCCCCTTTTAAGGTCTAGCCCTCCATTTTCTAGGCACATTTTGCCTTGGCGTCCGAATCCCCTCCCACCCGCCCTTTTTTCTTGCAGGTTAGCACGACATTGCTATTGCCTTCGGGGCCGCCTGTATTCAGGGGCCAGTAGGAATTTTTCCAATTGGCTGATTGGATTTGCCTCTTGGTTTTCGCCTACTGCCTTAGCAAATTGTCACAACTTGTTAGGTTGGCGGTTAGGCTTTTGGTTGGTTAATCGGTTGGTAGAGGGGTGTGGCACACAGATGCCTACCCCCACCTCCGTTTGCTCCATATAGTAGTATTCCGTTAAAGGAATCTCGGGGCTTACGCTCTTGTCCTTACCATCCCGCCATTGGCGGGGATGGTGGGCCCAAATTATAAGAGTAAGAGCCTTGGGGAACATTCTTGGGCAAAGAGAGGAGGGAATGACTGGGCTCAGCCACCTCCTCTCCCCCAGGTATGTTTACTTGACTTCCCTTCAGGAAGTCGGAGCAGGAACTGTCCAAGCGGACAGTGGTGAGTCCTGTCCTATGGTGACAGCTGATGTGAGTCCTGCCCCAACTGGGCAGATGAGGTGAGTCCTGTCCGAAGGGGACAGCTGATTGAGTCCTGTCCTAAGTGGACAGATGAGTTGAGTCCTGTCCTCAGTGGACAGATGGTGATAGTCCTTCTTTAGGAAGGACGAGTGGATAACCAAAAGCCTAAGCCAACACTCGGATTAAAATTGGTGTATTTAATAAAGTTGTGGCCCTAAATTATTTGCCAAAAACCAAACCATAATTATGTTGTCAGTTGTGAGTTATTTTAAGGTAATTTCTGGTAAGCCTCGACACACAATCAGGCACCTGAACAACATGACCAGTCCAACGAAGTTGATGTTGAAGAATCATTGCTTTGACACTGGTGATCTTTGTTTCTTCCAGTACACTGGTATTAGTTCACCTGTCTTCCCAAGTGATGTGTAAAAATTTTTTCCGGAGACACCATTGATGGAATCTTTCGAGGAGTTGGAGATGGCGTTTATAAGTGGTCCACATTTCACAAACATACAGTAAGGTTGGTAGTACAATAGCTTTGTAAACAAGCATTTTGGTTTCCCTGTGAATGCCCCAGTCCTCAAACACTCTGCACTTCAGTTGGAAGAAAGCTGCCCTTGCAGAGCTCAGGCAATGCTGGATTTCAGTGTCAGGCCTTGTGGAAAGACAACTGCCCAGGTAGGAGAAGTGATCAACATTTTCCAATGTTACGCCATTGAGTTGGATTTGTACCTACACTATATGTTGGCTGGACCCAAATCTGCAGGAGAAACTAAACCTCTATATCCAAGGAGTAAGGTAAAGGTAAAGGGACCCCTGACCATTAGGTCCAGTCGTGACCGACTCTGGGGTTGCGCGCTCATCTCGCATTATTGGCCGAGGGAGCCGGCGTATAGCTTCCAGGTCATGTGGCCAGCATGACAAAGCCGCTTCTGGCAAACCAGAGCAGCACATGGAAACACCGTTTACCTTCCCGCTGTAGCGGTTCCTATTTATCTACTTGCATTTTGACATGCTTTCGAACTGCTAGGTTGGCAGGAGCTGGGACCAAGCAAGGGGAGCTCACCCTGTCACAGGGATTCGAACCGCCGACCTTCTGATCAGCAAGCCCTAGGCTCAGTGGTTTAACCACAGCGCCACCTGGGTCCCTACATATCCAAGGAGACTTGCACCCAAATATTCAGTTTTGAAAATGGGATGCTCTTCTATAGAATTTGTGTAAGAACTCACCCATTTCGAGGAGATGCTGTCTGTCACATTTCATATTCCAGATGCAAGTATTATAACGTTGATGTGAGGTTGGTGTTTTCTTTTTAGCCTACTAACTTTCTAAAACATTGGCGCTGTCTCTGCAGACTTGAATCATGTCAGAGTGAAGCGGTTAGGATTAAGTTTCTCTTCTGAGTTCTTTTTTTTATTTAAAAAAATTGTCTGCATTTGTTGATGCTTTCGTCTCTCCGTGTTTACCAATAAAAACCACTTTCTCTGGTTAAGTGCTTTAAATTGGTATACTCTTGCACATCATGCAATAATACTCCCACATGCCTAGACATTTGAGTAATATTGCTAGTTTGAAGAGGAAGGGGGAATGCATGAGGTTGGGAAGACCCATTCTCAGAAGGGAAATTATGCAAAGACGCTCCCCCAGTAGAGTGGAATTATTGGGTGTGATGACAGATAAATAGCTCTGCAATCTAGCCTGGAGCACCAGCTGCAAGGCAGAACTTGCTAGAACCTGTGTTAAAAAAAAGTGGGTGGTCAAACTACCTTGGGTCTGCGGCACCATCCTTGGGATTTCACCACCCAATGGTTGGATGAAACATTTGGGGAAGGTCATTTTAAGAAATCCTACGAACCTTTGAAACATCAGAATGTTGGGAAGCTGTAGCATGTGTAATTATAATATGACAGAATGACTAAAAGTGTTGCCTTTTTTACGCTTCTGTTTAAGGGAGAAAAACACATTTTTTAAAATTGCTGATGACGTGCTTTTCATTGGAATGCTTTTTTTAAAACAAATACACAGCGTTGATTAATTGGGATGCATTTCGTGGCAGAAATGTACAGCGGTATTGTTGCCATCACACAGGCTATGGTTTGTAAATGGATGCTTTGAGTTATTTCTGCCCATTCTTGTTTCAGCCTTCCTTTATATGTCACTGTGGCACCAATTGGGAAAGTTGGTCCAGATCAACGATCTCTCAGCCTTAATGACTGTATGCAGAACATGCCTACTCTGAAATGGATGAATTTTGGGCTGGGGTGGGGCAAGGGGATGCAAGCACACTGTGGGGTTGGGTCAAGTGACTGGTTTGTTTTTGATCCAGAAGCACGATGATTACTCCAGAATCTTTTTTCCTGCTGGGAGCCGGAGGGCCTCATTCCTGCCTCTCTCCACCCGGCCCAGGGCAGGGCCTGACAGGCTTCATAAGGACTGTTGCTGCCGCTGCCCAGCAAGGACTGGGGTATTTTGGGGGAAGTTTTGTCAGGAGTTTTTGTTGTTGCATGCCGAGGTACCAAGACATCCCCCCAATAACTCACACCTCACACAATATTTTAAGTTTAAGGTTTTTGGCATTAATTTGGCCACAACTTTATTTAAATACAACTGAATGTGAGTGGTTGCTTAGGCATTGGTTCTTGCCATCTGTCCCCCGCCTGGGACAGATCTGACTCCCACTAGCCTAGTAGGGGAGCCAGTAGGTAAGCACTTTTCCGGGAGAGATTGGGGCAGGGGCCCACGCCCTTGACCTCACCCCTCAGATGCTCCCCGAGGCTCATGCGTGGCCCTGGTCCCTAACGGGGATAAATGGACAAACATGTAGAGCCCCAGGATTCCTTTAAAGGGAATATATTATAAATTATGTGTGGAAGGAAGGAAGGAAAGAAGGAAGGAAGGATCTCAGGCTTGCTGCAAGAAAAGAAAAATCCTACAGACAAACCCCTGACAATGAGACAGCATAAAAGATTAATGGGTCATTTTAGGCTTTCTAATGAGAATGAGGCTACATCTCGGACACAGGTCATAAAACTGGCTCAAGAATGACAACAGTGCATAATGACTGTGTTTCACAGTCCCCCATTATCAGCCTAATAGGCAGGAAAAGATAGATTAGGATAGGTCTACAGATTCAGGCAACTCCTTCTCTATTAGTTGCAGATCCGTCCCTTAGCAGGCCTCCATTTTATAACATCTGCCCTTCTATTTAACGTGTTGTTTCAGGATTCCCACTTCCCCGAATCGTAGGAAGTTCCAGGGGTAGCCTTTCACGTAGCAGTGCAAGGAGATTGTATTGGTATCTTGCCGGGCTTGTGCTCGCTGTTTATTTGCAAAGAAAGAAAGAAAGAAAGAAAGAAAGAAAGAAAGAAAGAAAGAAAGAAAGAAAGAAAGAAAAGAGCAGCAGGTGTCAAGGGTGCTTCACAGCCAAATAAATGCCCATGGCAGATAGTTAACTCTTATTGTCAAAGAGAACACTTACATTCGCTTCTACAGCAATTTAATGGAACAGTTTCAGCAACAGGGGGCTACACCCCTCCACCAGTTTATGTACTTTCCCCCAATGGGCTGTGCACACGCAGCCGGAGACTGCGCCTGCATGGAAGCTTCCTCTCTTCATCTATTTTCAATCCGCTCCTGGTTCTGGGAGACAGTGGTTCAGGAGAGGGTGGAGAACCACCTGGCCCTTCACTGGACTGCCCTGGCTCTTCCATCTGATCCATCCTGTGCTGCACCCTCCAGCTCTGAAGCTTCCCCTGCCTCTGACTCTTACCTCCTGGCTGATACAGTTCCCCAAAATCACTGACCCCCACCTCCCAAGCCGGACTCTTCAGCAGTGCTTTTTTCTGGGGGGGACACAGGGGTATGCGTACCCCTAAACATTTTGCATTGCCCCAACCGACCAACGGATCAACATGCAAGCTGTCTCCGCAGTAGCAGCGTGGACTGCTGCCCCATCATTCTCCCTGTTGGTGCCCAAGAAAGGGAATCTGAGGCGGCTGTGGTGGAGGCGACAGTCCTCCTCCTCCTCCTCTTGCCAGGCTAGAGCCAGCTGGTGAGCGCTCGCTCCTCCTTGCTCGAGCTGATCCCACCGTTGCCTTTCCACCCTCTCAGCGTCACTGCCACCACCTCAAGTCCCTTGTCTGGGGGTTGGGAGGAAGGAAGGGCGCGAGGGGGAGGGGGAGCAGCCCAAATGAGAGTACCCCAAAACATTTCTAAGGGGGAAAAAGCACTGCTCATCAGTGTGGACACACAGACTGCCAGTCCTAGTCATTAACCCAGCACTGGTCTCTCAAGATAAGGAACAACAACTGGACATTGTTGGACTCTCAACACCTATCAGCTCCAACGGTGATGGAAGCTGTGGTCCAACAATACCTGGAGAGCCCTACCTTGGTTACCCCTGTCACCTCAGTTCTCTTCCAGTCAGAGCTGTCTTTCCTATAGGGCTTAGTGGTGCATTGCGCCAGGGCGCTGGCCTCCCAGGGGTGCCCCAGCAAGTGGGGGAGCTGCACGGCTTTGCCGGCAGCCTCCCCTTTCCCTGCACGCCCACTAGTTGCGCCCCGCCAACCATAAACCTGGTGGGCGTGCAGCTTCCCTCCCAAACCTCTGCGGGGATCGCTCTCCTCCCAAGGAGGCTTGGGAGGAAAGCTGTGCTCTCCTCCCATCGAGACTTCACTCCCAAGCCTCTGTGGGGATCACCCTCCTGCAGCGGCATGGGGGAGAGTTGCACAGCTACAGCCACCCCAACACTATCCGTCATAATTTGGGGGCACTTTCAGTGTGGAGAGTTAACAGGAAAGAGACTGAAAATAAAACATTATGCAGCGTTATGTAACATAGGCAAGCTTTTTATAACTTTTTTTTTTGCTAAAGGCAGCTCCCACTTTGAATCTGCCCCTATTATGATGTTTTAAGATTACTGCTGTAATATCATTGGTGCTCATTTTTTTCTTTCTTCAACAAAGTGGCTGTTGGAAAGTGAGCACACAAAAAAGAAAAGAAACAAAAAGCCCTGCCAAAAATAAAACGGAATAAAAATAACTTTAGACTGCATCTGCATTTAGGAGAGTGTGATGTTCTGGCATAGTCGTCTTAATAAAAGGAGGGCAAAATAATATTATCAGCTGAATGGGCAAAGACTGCTGATTTTATAGCACCAATTATTTAAAATGTGCCTTGTCTGGAACGCTGGCCCTTTAAGAGGCAGCGACCCAACTGCACTGCTTGTGGTTCACTACCCTGCGAAGAACACTTACAGGAAAATGATGATGTCCAGCTGGCAAGGCTGCTTTGTAGCTGAACCAGTTGAGCCTGGTTGAAGACTGGCTGCAAAAGGGAACAGACGGCCTTACTGGAATCCTGGCCAGGGAAGAAACGTGGGCCAGGAATTTCAGGAGTGGAAATATGGCCTTTAGTGTAATCCTAGTACTGAAGAGCTGGTGGAAAGTCCGATTCAAGAGCACAGCAAATCACATTCCCGGAGGTTCTTCCTTTTGACATAATTTAATGCCTTCCATCACGCACCCCTCCACATTCCCATTTCACGACAATTATCCTGTTGCCTTTTTAGCGCCATCTCTGTTGGTTTTCTTTGTTTCTCCAATGTCCTGGTGGTCTCTTTACAATTCCTACCAGGGCGTGTAGTCTTCCGTCTTGTCGGATCTCTCTGTGTGTTTAAAAACTAGGACCCCCAAGATCTACCAACCAGGTGCAGGCTAGGCGCAGAAGAGATATGGCTAGAATGAAAGGACAGGGTACCTCTGAGCATGTTCTGATCCTGGGAATTTGTTTTCTAAACCAGAACTGAGCCCACAGACCCTGCCCTCAAAAGACAACTCCTGTTTAGCCATTTCTTCTTCATTTCAGCAGCCTTGCTTCATTTTCCTGTTGCTATTGTTAAACACACTATACAGCTGCAAATGAAATGTTTTAAGTGTGCCTTAGGCGCAATATACAATGTGACATTAGATGAGCCTTTTTTGAAAATTCAATGTCTTTTTTCAAACGCTTTAAAAAACAACAACCATTTTCAGAACGCTTTTTTTATATGTGTGTAGATTCCATCTTGGATGTCCAAAATGCTTGCTGATCTACTCCAAATCAGCCAGAGATCTACCAATAGATTCCAATCTACCATCTGCCCTCCCCACGGTTTTTATAATGAGCATATTCAAGTGGTAAAGCATTTTTTCTGAACTTAACATAGTTCATTTATGGAAGAGATGGCTATTGATGGCTTCTAGCCATGATGGCTATCCTCTGCCTTTGCTATCAGAGGCAGGATGCTGAACCATACCTGCCAAGTCCCGGACTGCAGAATCCGGGACTGGCAGCCGTGTGACACCGGATGTTGCGTAGACGTAACTTCCGGTGTCACTTTGCCCATCTATGGGCACAAAAATGGCCGCCGCCGGCTTCGAAAGTCACGTCTATGAATGTCCGGAAGTGCATAGACGCAACTTCCAGTGTCGCTCCACCCATCTATGGGCACTAAAAATGGCCGCCGCCAACACCAGAAATCGCGTCTACACACTTCCGGACATGCGTAGACGCGACTTTTGAAGCTGGCGCTGGCCATTTTTGGTGCCCATAGATGGGCAAATCAGAAAAAAAGGCCGCCAGCAGGAGAATATAAGGGAGAATAACAGAAGACGACGTGATACGGGGGACCGCCGGGGAAAGGTAAGAAAAAACGGGGGTTTCCCGGGGAAAACGGGGTACTTGGCAGCTATGTGCTCAACTAAAATGGGCCACTGAGCCACCAGGCTATTCTTATGTTCTAATGTGTAGCCCTCAAACAAGGTGCAAAAGTAGTTCGCAATATTTAGCTTTCTTGTTTCCCATTGGCATCCGTCTGTCTCAAGAGACAATCACATGAGCCTCCAGGGTGAAGTCAAACCGCTGGATAATCACAGTGCCTGCTGTGGCTGCAGAGAACGAAAAATTGCAACTGCTACCCACGACATTGTTTTTGCTGTGTTACCATAACCAAAGTGACCTCTCCCAGGCACAAGCCTGGACAGTGTGAAGGGAGGTCCTGGGTTGCCCAGATAAAAAGATCCTCCTCTCAGCCTCGCTGACGTGATACAAAGGAAAGGAGAGCAATACATTTGGCACCAGCTTGGCTGCAGGAGTTGCTGGAATGAGGCGTAGAAGGCGCCATCCAACCGGATTTCTGTAGGGTTTATTCCTTAGCCTTTTATTCTCCCAAAGATGTCCCACAATGCAGTGGTATGTTTTGAAGTTTTTGGAAATTTCAGAAAAAGATTCTCAAAGAGGATTTCCAAGATTTAAAAAATTCAGACATGTTCAGACTCCTAATTCTGAAATAGTGCAGTCTTCCAAAATGCTACACAAATTAATTGTTATGCTCTGTTTTGGACTACCAGCGATCATTGCCAGGATTAGCACAGTGCCTATGTAGTTTACAGAGTGCCTGACCCTTGGGGGGAAAAGTCACCCTTTGCAAGGGTCCTTAGATGACCTGTTGGGTCCATACCAGTGCTCAGATGCTGTGATTTCATTAGTAGTAGTAAAACACACCAGTGCAAATCTGAGACGTGAGAGCAGGGCAGTGAAACAAAAGATTCCCACCTTTGCAACTTCCTCCACGAGTTCATTCATTCCCCTTCCACGGATTGTAATGATATGGGTAAGTACAGTGAGAAGCAGAGGGCCTGGTATTTTCTGAGTCTGATTGCTAGCCACAACCTGCTGACAGTGGAATTAGAAACAGCCTGCACACACTGCTTGCTATTTGGCTGACAAAATACTAACAGAGCAAATTATAGGTTGTTATTCTTTTGCAACATGGCCCTCAGGAATTTGTCTTTTGCAACATAGTCTACTGGCCCCCGAGGCTCTTGAGGGGCTGGGCATTGGTCAGTGTTACCTCCACTGAAGGCTGAGCGAAAGGAAACGAAGCAGGGAGGGAACTTTGTCTTTTCCATGACAGCTGGGTACTTAGTTTGGCATTTCCCTGCAGTGCTTGGTCATTAGGATGATCGCTACCTCTCAGCTCAGCATCCCTACCTGCTGGGGCTGCTGCTTGGCGAAACTGGGGCTCTGACTTAGGAAACTGGGCTGCTTGCTGTCGGCGGGGGCGGGGTGTGTGTGTGTGTGTGTTACAGTTCACCTGCACCCTTGTAATGCATATTCTGTGAGCCAACATCAGCCCTCAAGATTAAAGCAACGGCTTTGGGAAGAAATACACCTTGCGTAGATTGGTTTTATTCTGTTAGTTTAAGATTCTATTCCATACCATCCGTACAGCTCTGTGTTGCTTAGCATAACATCCAAAAAGGTAGCACAGCAAAACCAAACCAAACCAAACTACCCATCCACACCTGTCTATTGGCAAAGTTAAAGACAAAGTTGGGAAGTATCAAACGAAACCACAAAAGACGTAGAATCCAGCATGCAAACAAAGACTCCACAGGACTAACTGTACCTGCCACATACTGTAATATCAGGCTATGTTAACATCTTCCAATAATAATAATAATAATTTTAAATTTATTTTATTATTTATACCCTGCCCATCTGGCTGGATTGCTTCAGCCCCTCTGGGCAGCTTCCAGCACATATAAAAGCATAACAAAACATCAAACTTTAACATTTTTATATTTACATCAGCAACCTTCAGATTCTCTCCACTTCAGTGGTTATAAGAACTTTACTATTATTTAGATCTGAACTACACCTTCTGGTTGGGTAAAGGGCAGAAGAGAAGGGGTGTGTGTGTTAAGTTTGGCATTTTTCTATTATTATTATTATTATTATTATTATTATTATTATTATTAAAACACACACACAACCCACATATAGTTAAACCATAAAATAGTGGGTGGTTCAATTCACTCCCCTGAAATTAGATCATTTAAAGAAGAAAAATTAAGTAAACGTTGCCTTTGCCAACTCTGTAGACACGGCCAGCAAGAGCTCTGGCATCAGCTGGTTAAAATGAGAGAAGCTATTATTTATTATATGCATATCCCATCCTTACTCCAAGGAATTTGGGGAAGTGTGGGTGCCCACCTTTTTATCCTCAAAACTTTTGTGTTGGTAGACTGGGCTGAAATAGAGCTTGTTTCAAGGTCACCTTGTGAGTTTCATAGCTGAAGAGATATTTCAATCTGGGTGTCCCCAGTCCTGGTCTGACTGTACAAACGCACACAATCTGTGAATGTATGGTTATTTTCTTTTAAAAAATAAAAATGCAATGTAGGGAAGGAGATAAAAATCACCCCACATCTGTTTAGCTGTTATTGTTGTTGTTGTTGTTGTTGTTGTTGTTGTTGTTTTTGTTGTTGTTTTCAATCAGCCAAAGGCAAAAAAGACAAAAAAAGAAGGTCTAATTGTATTTCTGGAAGAAAAGAAATCAAGTTGAGATTGTAATGTATTCCTTCTCATTCATGTCCTTTTCCCCTGCTCCCATTCCACACCTCCTAGAACAAGCCCTCCATGCGGCAATTGTGTAAAGGTAAATGAAGGAAAGAGCTGTCAGCCAATACATTATAGAAACATATTAGGCCGATAGGCTGTTAACGTCCATTCTATCACAAAAAGTTACAAGATGACAGCAGCCGACTCATCCTAAAGCTGGAGGAAGAGTGCAAGCTGAAAATGTTAATTTTCAGCTATCTTGAAAACCATAGGTGGTCTTGGCATGGAAAGAATATAGTACCTCCAAATATGAATCTCTATGGCATAGCAGGAGGCAGGTCTAACCAGCACTGTCACCATATGTGTTTGGGATTTCTCACACCATAATTAATATTCATTCTGCGGAAATGAATAATTTAATGCAACTTCTTGCGCTCAGAGATACAACCAAATGGGCACACCAGGAGAAATATATTGCCACGCTGAGTTGTTGTTTTTCTAATCTGGATCAGGAAAGCTAGATCAGCTCCTAATAATCAGGACACAACTTTTGAGCAAATTGAGGACAGATGAAACGCAATGAAGAAGACCTGTTTCTGGTGGTAAAAAACGGGCAACATTTCTCAAGGGGGTAGACTCCCCCACCTTTGATGTTAAGTATGGGGCCATACTCTTGGGGCCAGCAGCATTTCCGTTGCATTGGTGAGGAATTCAGCTTTGCTGTTATTTTGAATATATCCCTATCAACTTGATTCCTGCAAATCTCCACGTGGCACATCAAGTAGAAGCTTGAGATTACCGTATGATATGTTGATAACTTTGGTCATGTCTTCCCACCCATTTTCTGTATACAGGGTCAAAAAGAAATCTCACCCCAAAATTGTGTAAATGGAGGGGGACATGTTTTCGTGTGAAATTCTCATGTGTGCTGGAATTTGACACTTAACTTAATTAACTTAATTAAGTGTGGAGGCCTGGGTGTGTGTGTTCATCCCCCACCCCAAAATCAGAACCCAGTGCTCTTTTTCTGGGGCATACCCCTAAACATTTTGTGAATCTTTGTACTTTTATCCATTTACTGTATTTATTTTTCCTGATTTGAACTATAAAATGGTGATTTTCTTGAGTCAAAATGAGGTAAAGGTAAAGGTAAAGGGACCCCTGACCATTAGGTCCAGTCGTGACCGACTCTGGGGTTGCGCGCTCATCTCGCATTATTGGCCGAGGGAGCCGGCGTATAGCTTCCAGGTCATGTGGCCAGCATGACAAAGCCACTTCTGGCAAACCAGAGCAGCACATGGAAACGCCGTTTATCTTCCCGCTGTAGCGGTTCCTATTTATCTACTTGCATTTTGACGTGCTTTCGAACTGCTAGGTTGGCAGGAGCTGGGACCAAGCAACGGGAGCTCACCCCGTCACAGGGATTCGAACCGCCGACCTTCTGATCAGCAAGCCCTAGGCTCAGTGGTTTAACCACAGCGCCGTACCCCCTAAACATTTTTAAAGGAAAAAAAAGCACTTTCAGGACCTCTCTCTGGGTACTCATTCATTCATTCAGCACATTCATTCCTTCAAATCTGTTTTAGGGCTTCCTCCAACCCTCTAGTGCAGATCTGAGGTCATTCCACAAGAGGAAATCCTCATGCTGACGTGACACGTTAATTGGATCCTACCTCATGTTTACATTTTGGCTCTGCTCTCGTCAATGAGTCCTACACCATTGCAAAGAACCATTGCAAAGAACCATGGTAGCTGCTATAACTGGGGAATTTTTCCTGTAATAACTGATAGGCATAATGTATAATGCAAGTGCAAATTTAACGAGCCACCAGAACTTCTACCATAGCTAATCCAAGAAGATGTCTTCATTTGTTGTTGTTGTTTAGTCGTTTAGTCGTGTCCGACTCTTCGTGACCCCATGGACCAGAGCACGCCAGGCACTCCTGTCTTGCACTGCCTCCCGCAGTTTGGTCAAACTCATGTCCATAGCTTCGAGAACACTGTCCAGCCATCTCGTCCTCTGTCGTCCCCTTCTTCATTTAGCATTAAGTAACTCTGAACAGTAATGGAAGCATCCTCCAGCAAGCATCTTCCCCTGGTAATTGGATTAAAGTCTAAATGTACATTTCCTGGGAAATGTCACAACCGTTTCATGTGAGGGGTACCTCAGTCACCTGGCTGGAAATTCTGATTGGACAGAGGCCCCTGGTAACCTCACAGCCACTCTCTGATGTATTGACGTGCCTGTGGTGTGTCAGCACTTGAATTAATTAGCAGTTAGTGCCTCTTCCATCCAGCCCTTTCTTTAACAATATCACCTTTTGTATTATAGCTTATGCCCATCAGGAAGTCATTTTGTTATAACTGGCCAGCCCTCAGATGTCACACTTCTCTGCATCAGTCCCCTTCAAGCCTGCTCTGACGTTTTGGAAGACTGTGGGAGCCATCCTACTTTTTCAGCCTAGATAGGTTCTTATTATGCTGTTGGAGGAGACTCTCGAGAGTCTCATGGACTTCAAGAAGACCTATCCATTCTGAAGGAAATCAGCCCTGAGTGCTCTCTGGAAGGACAGATCCTGAAGCCGAGGCTCCTATACTTTGGCCACATCATGAGAAGAGAAGTCTTCTTGGAAAGGACCCTGATGTTGGGAAAGATGGAGGGCACAAGGAGAAGGGGACGACAGAGGACGAGATGGTTGGACAGTGTTCTCGAAGCTATGAACATGAGTTTGACCAAACTGCGGGAGGCAGTGGAAGACAGGAGTGCCTGGCGTGCTCTGGTCCATGGGGTCACGAAGAGTCAGAAACGACTAAACAACAACAAGTTTCTTACTCTTTCCTGCTTTCCTCATCTCATTTCCTTAGCTACTTCTGTTGTTTCTCTCTCTGATTAGGCAAGGCCCCAGCAAGGAGCACAATCCAGTGTTATCCCCACACCCTCCTCCCCACTTATTTTTGAGTCTTATTGGCAGGGCTCCAAGGAACTCAGCTTTGTCAGTAGCCTTAGATAAGAGGCGACCCAGAAAGACTCGCCTGCCTTCAGTCAGCAGATCATAGCCTGAGCCCGCTGGGCTCCCCTTCAGAAGACAAAAGGCAACTAAATTTTGTGCCTGCTGAAATGACTCAACACTCAGTTTTGAACTAGTGCTGAAGAAAGACTCAGCCATGACCTTGCACCTTCAGGTTACGATGCAACTCAGGAAACCACATCTTTGCCCCTTCCTTCCTTGGAACAGGTAATTATTTGCACCATGCTCCTCCTTATCTCTTTTCTGGCATTTCCCTAATCTTGCTATCCCTGATCTCTCTGGTTATTCCAAGCCCTCTCATTTGCACTTGAGCTTTCGCCCCTGGTGTGTCCAGACCTCCACTGTTGTTGTGCCTGGTTAATGCCCCTCCACCCCTCCACCTTTCTCTACCTCTGCTGTAAAAACTGTTTAAGCTTAGGGTCCAGGCGGCGTGGGTTTTCCGAGTAGCCCATTTAACGTGTAACAACTAACCATCTCTCTGTTTTCTATTTCTGTGCAGCTGCAAAGCCATTTTACTTATTGCCTGCCATTTTGTGTAAATACACATTTGCATTAATTAAGATTGGCAATTGTTGGTGCTTCCACATTTCCCCAAATAAACAAGGCAATATTGGTATTTACAGAGTAATTGCATCCATTCCAATACTGTCTGTAGCGTGCAATCATCTCCAGCAAGGATTCCCCATATAGTTTTGTCTGCAAACATGCCTGCAGAATGCGTTCGTGTTTCTAAGATTCAGGGGCAGATCTGGTACTACAGGGGAGAACATTACATTATGGGATTCTACCGTTGGCTTTCCAGGAGGCAGGGAAAAGTTGGGGAGCCCATCTGTGGAGCACCTAGAGTCTTCGTCAGCATCTTTTATATGGAAGTAACCTGCCTCTGACAGTCCAGATTTCATGTTCACAGAATATCACCATCCTTTTATGCCACTTCTGAAATGATTGCACTGGCTGTCAATTAGCTACAAGGCTAGATTCAAGACACAGACAAAGCCACATGCATATTGGGACCAGGGTACCTAAACGGTCAACTCATTCTCTACTTACTCAGTTGATCACTGTGTTCTGCAGGAAAGAGAATCCTGTAGATGCCATCCTATAAGGCCTAAACTGAAATCTTTCTCCCAGTTGGTATCTCTATTAGATCTGAATTGATTTTATAGATGTGCTGTTGTTTCAAAACAAACACACAAACACAGTTTTTATATATGTAATTGCTTCAATTGTTTTTGTGTACGGGACTGTTTTATATATGCTTTTTAATATATTGTAAATTGCTTTGGGGTGCCTCGTGGGAACTGACTGAAAACTGTAATAATGCTGTGCACATATATCTTGTGGGGTGTGTGTGTGTGTGTGTCCCAATTAAACCAATACACTTAGACTGAAGTTTATATTTAGTGCCTCTGCAGTTCAGCTGGCCAAGTTAGTTTGCTGCAAAATACACCACTGGAGCTGTTCTCTGGCCATCTTTGATATTTGATTGTTTATAACAATTTTTTTAAAAAAATTCATTCCAGTAGCACCTTAGAGACCAACTAAGTTTGTCATTGGTATGAGCTTTCATGTGCATGCACACTTCTTCAGATACCATTGTTTATGTTAGCCAGTTACACACACACACACACATGCTGGGTAGCATAGTGTAACCAGGGCAGTGGGGGGAGGACATTGCCATTCTGCAAGGTCTCCGGTTTTCTGTTCTGACTCCTGCAAATGAAGCTGCAGGCTGCTCTGTCTGTCCCTGGTTTCCTGTGTCTGGATTGGTTTGAGGTCGAGAGTGGTTTCCTGTTTCTTTGAAGCTCAGGGTTAGTCTAATTGAAAAGATATGTCTTGCGAATATGTGTTCAGTATGGCTTAAAAAAGAGGAGTCCAGCGTTTGGTGCTGATAGCCACTAACTAAACAGAGAAGGCTCTGAAGGATAGTTAATTAAAGGAAATGACTGAGTTAATGTCTGAGAGGTGATCTACAACATTCCTCCATTTCTCCTGAGATGGTTGGGATGGATTATTGGCCCTTGGTAAGAAGTTAGGCAGACAGGGACAAATAGGGAGCATTAATGGGGGCAAAATATAGTACTGACTCCTCCCTGTTGTTTCGTTGGAGTTTGGTGTATACTGTATGTGTGCAAAGGGAATGATGCACGGATGTGTGCGTTGAGAGTACATGTTCTTTGATGCAAGAGAGCTATCAACAGGGCCAGCCCTGCCATTAGGCAGAGTGAGGTGGCTGCCTCAGGCATCTGATGCCGCAGGAGGAGGAAAAGTGCCAGCAAGGCGTTGGAGGACAGCACTATGTGTTGTTAGCTAAATACAGTGGTGCCTCGACTTACGAATTTAATCCATTCCGATGACACCTTTGTAAGTCGAAAAATTCGTAAGTCAAAAAACGCCATTGGAAACGCGATTTCCCAAAGGAATGCATTGAAAACATAAAAATTCGTAAGTCGAAGCAACCCTATCTAAAAATTGGTAAGTCGAAAAATCCCTATCTAAAACCGCCACGGTTTTTTCCCGGATGTTGAGACATTCGTAAGTGTGCGGCCATTACCCCCATTCATAAGTCGAAAAATTCGGTTGTTGAGTCGTTCGTAAGTTGAGGTACCACTGGATTGGGAGATTCAGGATCAATGAAAGGACACACTTTTTCCCAGGATAATGAGAAACCATTAATGAGTACTCTGGGTTCAGTCAGTCAACCAGCTACAAATCCACCTAACAGTTACTTTGTTCAACCCACATTTGGCCAGCTTCTTCGCGAGAATATCATGGGGGACTTACATTCTTACATTATTTTCCTCAGGCAGCCAAACATCTTGTGCCAGCCCTACCCATCAAGCATATATCCAAGTTGACATCGTAATTACTGTGGAAGAAAGGTAGGTCCTAAGACTGTTTAGATGTGAAGACGTTTCATATGAGTTTAAGGAAGTCGTCGTCACTGTGCTTGGTTTAGAAGCTGCAGGGTGTACAACTGCTAGGTATTTAGGGGGACACCTGGCTTTACACATATTACTCCGGTGTAGAAAGATATTTTAGCCCAATACCTAACAGACCCACCTCTCCCAGGTCAAAGCAAGCCAACCTTTATGTTCTTCCAGGGAGAAGCAACTGGTTTTTCCAAGACCGGCGAATTGTCAGTTGGTGAAGATGTGAAATCAGGCCTTCTTCGTGGTAGCACCCATCTCCTGGAGTTCTTGCTTTCAAGAAGCTCATGAGGTGGGAACAGTAATGAGCTTTGAACCCCAGTTTTAAAAGTATAATTGAACAAAATACTTCCCTGACTCTTAATTTCTAATTATCTGCTTTATTCATTGCTCAGTTATATCCGTGATATACAATTTTTTCGTTCTGCTTTTTAGAGGATTTCTATTGAATTTGCTTGAATTGACATTGACTTTTCTCTTGATTATGTTCTATGTAAACCACTTAGAGAGTCTTATTGCATTAAGCAGCATATTTATATGTTTTTTTTTAAAAACCCAACCAACCAACTAAAACAGAGCAATGTCTCAGCAAGAAAGCCAACACTCTTTTTTTGTATTTTATCTCGTTCCCTTCCTTCAAATGTATTTATAGTCATTGGTGTTGCCTCATTTGGCTGTTCCCTGCTGAGTGAAGATTTTCCTATACTAGTGAAAGCTATACCACTCTATATTACTAAGCCTAGGAGGTCTTCCCTGTTGGGGTTATTCCCTGTTGCTTGGGGGATTTCGCCACAATTATTCATTTAGCAGTCAAACCAGCTGTGGTGCCGTTTTAATAACAGATAAGATATAGGGAGAAATGAATCACAATTTGGGAAGAAAGTTAGCAGCCAGTCAGAATCTTGTGGAGAATCATTAAGTAGATCAAATTCCCAGAGCAAAGCATCAAACAGGGACCTACCACAGGCCTGTGTGTCAAGGCCTGAACAACTCAAAACACATCAAGCAAAAAAGAAAAAAAAGTCTCCCAGAAATTTAACATGGCCTGTCATAACCAGGCTATTGATAACCCTCCTGCTTTCGAAGTTCTAGACATGCTACAAAGAAGTTTATCAAGACAGATGAAGCAGGCTAGTTTTCTGGGCCCAGGAGAGGTCAGGTGTCACACAACGACCTGATGTTTAAAGTCTTAAATAACTTGGAGCTAGGGTACCTAGCAGACCCAACTCTCCTAGGTCAAAACATGCCAACCTTTATGTTCTTCCAGGGAGTAGCTCAAGAACAACAGCCAGGGACCTGCCACCACTGCCCAATAACACCTGCTGTTGGAGCACGTTAACCCACCTTGTCAAACGATAGGACCAGCCCTGAGTGTTAGGGGGTCCTGAGGCTCCTATGTTTGGGGGACTTTTATGGCCTATTTAGTAATCTCATCCCTGGCTTTTCCAGGGACAGTCCCGGAATTACGAAAGCTATCCCAGCCTCTAATTTGATCCTGGAATGCCCAGCGCTTCCAGCACTAAGCCTGGGGAGGAGGATGATCCAGCGCTTGTCTCAGGTGAGGATAGCGGCTGCTGCTGCTGCTGCGCAGGATCATGCTGTTGCCTCTCCATGGCCTCTGCTGCCGGCCTCCTCCTCCAGCAGCTGCTGGAGAGTGGGCAAGGAGGAGGAGAGACTGCTGCTGCCTAGGCCCAGCCCCATGTGGCACTTTGGTTCTGAGGGGCAGGCAGAGGGCAGGGCCGCCCTGGGTGCAAAGAAAGGGGGAGCAGAGAGGAGCGCAAGGAGTCTTGGTTGTTTTTTCAAAAAAATGTTTCATGCATCTACATCTAATCTTGCCAGACCTTTCCCAAACTTATTTCCTTGCATGTGTTTTTCTTTCCATAAATCTACCAAAGAATAAAATAAAATTGGGATTAAGGGGTTTCGTCAGGATGGTAGAAGCAGTGCGTACTGTGCCCTGTATTTGTGTGGTGCTGGTGGCATCTGCCCTTCTTCTGGTAGGAAATGCTCTGTAGAGGGGACACACACACACACACACACACACCAGGGGTCAAGGAGGGTCAGTTGCGAGGGAAGGTGAAAAATGTCCCTATTTTCATCTGAGGAATGTTGGTTGGTATGTAATCTAGCAGTTGGGAGATCAATATGGATCAGATCTAGGTAATTTAAGATGTAGTGTGCTGCTTAGGGATGTTTTGCGCGCTATCAATCCTTCTAAGACATTTCCACAGTACAGGTGACACATACAACTTATGCGCATTTAAATTGTGTGCATTCAGCTTTATGTGTTTGACAAACAAACAAACAAACAAACAAATTAGGGAAAGAGGGCAGGCGTCCAGGGAAAAGACTTTGACAATCCCACCCACCATTGAACTATGCACGATTTTGGCTTCATGCACTAGCCCCAGAACATAACCCCAGCATGAGCTGAAAGTCTCCTGTAGTGCCCTTGGCAATCTGTTCCAGTGAGCGCTTTGCCACAGCCACATTTGGTCAGGCAAAAACGGTGCAGGTGATAAAGCTTTAAAAGTGGTTGTGCCCCTTCGGAGGATGTGATAGGGACAGGATCTTTCATTTTAACGCACTGGGTGAAATCTATACATTAGGACATGGGGAGCAAACATGGTGTCCCCATTGGCCATGCTGGCTGGGGCTGATGGAAATTGGAGTCTTAACAACATCAGGAGGGTCACAGGTTCCACTTCCTGGCTCTGAATAATCAGAGCATGAGGCCCTTGGCTTCTGTGATGCACCAGATCATAGCTGCCAAGTTATCCCTTATTTTAAGGGATTTTCCCTTATGCTGAATAGGCTTCCTCGCGAGAAAAGGGAAAACTTGGCAGCTATGCACCAGATAAGAGTAGCCAGTTGCCTATAGCCCTAACACTGACACAGTGCAAGATGTGGCCTTTTGATTTTAGCAGCATTAGGAGCTGAACTTGTGCTAAGTAACAAGTTTCCATTGGCTTTGGCTGCCAGAGTTTTTAATTTCCGTGTCTCTGTTTCGCTTAAGTTCACTCCCTACTTGCTGGCCTAATGGGCTTTTGCAAATGTCCCAGAGATTTGCTGCTTATGATAACTGGCCTTCTGAAGGTCAGGCGAGTCCTTATCTCTCTCCCCACCCCCACCCCTGCCCTCTTAATGCTTCTTCTTCTTCTTTTTCTCATGAGAAGCGCTGAGGAGCAGGTGCAGCGTGCTCTCTCAGCGTGGACTCTGCAATGTTTCCACACAGTGCATCCAGAAAATGCATGCCTGCAGGGTAGAACAAAATTATCAGTGTTCCCCCATGAGGGTCCTGCACCTCGAGAGGCTCCCGTCAACTACAGAGCAGTTAGCTGCATGGCTGAGCACTGGCAGTAAATGCTTACTTCAATTGTGGCAACTGCCACTCAGAAGGTATGCATTTAATCTTGAAGGATAGATGTCTCAAGACATCCTCCCAGAGTGGCAAAGAAGCTTGGGGTGTAGAGGAAGCATTACTGGAGGGAGACCGTGACGGGGAAATGCCCTTCTCTTAAAGGGATGCCAGGGCAGCTAGCGATGTGTGTGTCTGTATGCATATCTATAAATCTACATGGATATATAAACGTTTCACACCAGAAGCTTCTGTCATGTTTTTGAAATCTTCTTGACAAAGGGGGCAGAGAGAGGAAAGATGGGGCAGTGATTTTGTTCTGAATAGGCAGGTGGTTTGCCTCACTGTCTCCCTGCTAAGGCCATGCAGGGCATTGCTGTTGCAATCTGCTCTCCAATCCAACCCCCCTCCCCGTTAAGGGGGTCAAATGCCTTTCCAGTCAAACTAGGAATCCGCCAGCTCTTCTTCTTCTCTCGGTGAGGTGGTCATTTCCAACCTTCCTAAGAATGCCCCACTACTTTAAAAGTTCATCATGAGTGCCGAAACCCGTTTTTCCCCCTAGAAGAAGACTGGCCATGTCTATACAGTCACTTCCTGCAAGTTCTGAAAGGAAGTGTGATCACATTTTTTATATTTTTACTTCATTCAAATCGCTCCTCAAAACCTTCCCACTCTAAGAAGCTTATGTCACCACCTTAGTTCCTTTACCACACTGAATGGAACCTGCATATATGTAAGTCAGGCATGGCCAAACTTGGCCCTGCAGATGTTTTGGGACTACAACTCCCATCATCCCTAGTTATCAGGACCAGCAGTCAGGGATGATGGGAATTGTAGTCCCAAAACATCTGGGGGGCCAAGTTTGGCCATGCCTAATATAAATGAAATAAATGCACATTTCTGCCCTATTTCCCCACCTATGTTCCGCCCCTTCATTTGTTGTCTATCCTGTGTTGAATTTTTCATGGTAAGTTTCTTGGGACAGGGGCCTGGCCTCTGCAGAACACCATAGCTCAGTGGTAGACAATCTCCTATACACGCAGAAGGTTCTAAATTTAAACCCCAGCATCTCCAGGTAAGAGAACCCAGTCTGAAATCTTAGAGAGCTGCTGGTGGTTGGTGTGGATGGTACTGAGCGATCTGGCTTGTTTTAAGGCAGCTTCTCATGTTGCTATGTTGTGGTTTACAAGTCTCCATGCACCTACAAATACAAATAATATTTCTGTAACCCAAAACAATGCAGCTTGGAATAACTCCACACCCCTAGTGCTTCTGAGAGTGAACACATATGGATTCTTGAATCGAACTCAAGACTGTAGCCTTGCTTAGTGCAGATAAGTGGCGTGCATGTGTGTGTGCGTGTGTAGGGTTCATTGTGCGCTGGCACTCATCTGATAAATAGAGGGTCTATTCACACAAAACACTATTGTAGCACAGTCAAGTGGTCTGTAAAGCTTTAAAAACATGAAAACAAAGTTTGACATGTATTTGTTTTCTGCATGTATACCCCAGATTTCCAGAAATAAAATGTCCCAGGTAGCTGACATCAGTTCACAATCCACAAGAATATGTAATCCATAATAAAAAGCAAGTAAACAATATAAATGCAAAGAGGTAAGGGTGGATAAAAGAGATTGCCAGTTGAAAACACAATTAATACAGTCATACCTCGGTTTAAGTACACCTCGGTTTGAGTATTTTCAGTTTAAGTACTCCGCGGACCCGTCTGAAACAGATTAATCCACTTTCCATTACTTTCAATGGGAAAGTTCACTTCAGGTTAAGTACGCTTCAGGTTAAGTACGGACTTCCGGAACCAATTACACTCATACCTCGGGTTAAGTATGCTTCAAGTTGAGTACTCCACGGACCCATCTGGAACAGATTAATCCACTTTCCATTACTTTCAATGGGAAAGTTCACTTCAGGTTAAGTAAGCTTCAGTTTAAGTACTCCGCAGATCGTCTGGAACGGATTAATCCACTTTCTATTACTTTCAATGGGAAAGTTCCCTTCAGGTTAAGTACAGACTTCCGAGGTACCACTGTAGTGCGATTTTGGCATATATTGTTTGGGTGGAGAATTGTATCGCAATATTCAGAAAACTGTGAATCTCAAAGGAAAATTCTATTTCAGTTTGTGTGCTGGATTGAGAAGTGCGTATTGAGTAGTTTCTCATTAAAATGAAAATAAATTCAAATTTTGTCAGCCCTATAATCTGACCCATTTTACTGTGTTGTATCAATTAATGTCTATGTATGCCACTTTCATTTTCTTTTATAAACCATCATATGAAATTGAAATATATTTTGTGATCCTTAAATACCACTGTGTTTTCTTTCTATTCCCAAAATGGAAGGGCGGAAAGAACAACCCACAAGAGGCAGACTGAGCCCTTGCTGTTCAGCCCCATTGTATGCTCACACACATGAAAATGTTGCCATGGGACTGGCGACCCACATAACTTCTCGGGGGGGGGGGGCATTTTTCAGAGTCCAGTGCAATTCAAGATTCCCACTCATGAAACTGTTCTTGGAAAGTTATGCAACCAGTTCCAAACTTTTCCATGTGAATGGGAAACCCAGCCAGATGGGCGGGGTATAAATAATAACACCATCATCATTATCACCATCACCATCATTATTATTATTAATGCACGTTATAGGATCACATCTAACAAGTGCCAAACATTAGGTCAGAATTGGCTGAGAGGTGGTTCTCAGAAACCGACTTTTTTTTAAAAAAAAAGGAAAGAGAGGAAAAATAATGCATACAGTATACTGTCAGTTATTTTGGATTTTAAAACGCCAACCTGTAAATGCTAGAGTTGCCTGATTTTAGATAACTTGTTGTAAAAAGTAGAGTTGCAGGTAGGTAGCCGTGTTGGTCTGCCATAGTCAAAACAATTTTTTTTAAAAAATCCTTCCAGTAGCACCTTAGAGACCAACTACGTATGTTACTAGTATGAGCTTTCATGTGCATGAAGAAGTGTGCATAGAAGCTCATACCAATGACAAACTTATTGGTCTCTAAGGTGCTACTGGAAGGATTTTTTTTATTTATTTTGTAAAAAGTAGATATACAGACACACACACACACACAATTCCCTCCACCTAAATATATTGGTCTATTTACTAGGGTACTTACCTGTTTAAGACCCGCAGTTATATTAAGTAAAACAGAGTGCCTGAACTAATACATTTACTGAGAGCCTATTTGTTTTACTGAAGAATTTATTGCAGCAGTAATAACTGTCAGAGGAAAAGCGTGGTTAAAGTGCTTGAGAAGGGACCAACTGCATAGGGTATCTATCACACTATCGACTTCCTGACAGTGGCGTTCTGAACTCCTTTGTCATAAACTCAAGCACCCAGAGTCGAAACCTCGATCAATGAAAGGGGAAGCTGGTCTCTAGCTTTCAGAGAGGGCATCTTTTCTCTTTGACCCATTAGGACACAAATAACAGAGGCTCCCCTCCTGCTTCCCCCTACACACACACACACACACACACACACACACACACACGCCCTCAGTGCAGGCTTGATTTATAGAAAGCCTTCCGGATAGCTGCTAGCTAGTGTTTATATTTGAAATGACAGCAGCAGTACTTAACAAGGGAAAGAGTTAATATACAGATTGCCCTGATTACAGCCCTATAAAACGGCCTACCCCTGGAAGTTGCGAACTGAAATTCCATTACATTGTGTAATTACTTACTATGCTGGTATTTTGCTCCCTGCCCTCCCCCCACTCCCATTCCCCTTTTATTTCACATTCTTGGCATCTACCGTAAAGAAACAGACTAGTACCTTTGAAAATATTGTAGTGATTTTGAATGCATTTCCCACCTCCCCAGATAATTCATTGTGAGACTCAAAATGCAATTCATTCAAGAAAAATTTTCTAAATTGTTTCTTTCCTCTTCTGGGCTCTCTCTCTCTCTCTCTCTCTCTCTCTCTCTCTCTCTCTCTCTCTCTCTCTCTCTCTCACACACACACACACACAAAATAATAGATATATTAATGATTGTAGAATAATGGCAATGTAAAGCTATACCGCACATACCTTACCCATGTAAGTTCTTCCTTCCCATGTAGATTCCCTATATCTGTAATCTCAACTGAGCTGTGTTTAATCAAAGGGATATTAAAATATTTAGATTTAGGGTGGTGTGAAATTTCTCTGCATTGATGCTTTGAGCAGGTATGTCTCAGGTGAGGTGGTTCATTCTGTTTCTTGACACAAGTTCTGTGTTTCATCATATCACCAAATCAACCAGGTCCCCCCCCCCTACTCCAATTACTTCTCAACAAATTTGCCCAAAATGTGTAACATCCACACACATGAGAGCTGCAGTTCTTCATGGTTTGGTAGGGCATTTAAAACACTACATCAAAACCTATGATTGGGAAAGAGACAGCTTCTTCTGGTTGAGTTAGGAGATATATGGATTTGCCCAGGGATTTTTTTTCCAGCCGGAACTCACTGGAACTCATTTCCGGCACCTCTTTGGTGGGTGCTATTGCCATTATAAGAGAACAAGGGAGGTGTCCATGGTGAGTTCTGGCACCTCTTTTTCTAGAAAAATAGCACTGTATTTGCCCCTAAGCACAGCACTTAGTTAGAATCATAGAATCGTAGAGTTGGAAGAGACCACAAGGGCCATCCAGTCCAACCCCCTGCCAAGCAGGAAACACCATCAAAGCATTCTTGACATATGCCTGTCAAGCCTCTGCTTAAAGACCTCCAAAGGAGGAGACTCCACCACACTCCTTGGTAGCAAATTCCACTGCCGAACAGCTCTTACTGTCAGGAAGTTCTTCCTAATGTTTAGGTGGAATCTTCTTTCTTGAAGTTTGAATCCATTGCTCCGTGTCCGCTTCTCTGGAGCAGCAGAAAACAACCTTTCTCCCTCCTCTATATGACATCTTTTTATATATTTGAACATGGCTATCATATCACCCCTTAACCTTCTCTTCTCCAGGCTAAACATACCCAGCTCCCTAAGCCGTTCCTCTTAAGGCATTGTTTCCAGGCCTTTGACCATTTTGGTTGCCCTCTTCTGGACACGTTCCAAGCTTGTCAGTATCCTTCTTGAACTGTGGTGCCCAGTTAAACTTAGTTGAAACACACTTGATATTTTATAGATCACTCACCCATTGTTTTTTTTTTTGGCTGCACAGAAGAACAGGGGGCTTCCATTTCTTTCCAGGACCAAGACTAAGAAACCACCTTTGTACTTTTGCTTAAGTGCAGTGCAGAAAGTGTATTGCTCTCGTTGGACTCTACAGGGAGACATAATCTTACTTTACCTTTCCGACACAGAAGATGATGATGAAAAATTAGTGCAAGCAGAACAGAAGGGTGGGCTCCACATAAATGTGTTCTAATGGTATCATAAAAACCCACTTCATTTTTATGTGTTGCTATGAATGGCCACAAATAAAGAATTATTGCGAGAGCCCGAGCATCTTTCAGAAGTGTTGCATGAGTAACCTATTTGGACTGGTCTTTGGGTCTCAGGTTAAGTTGGGGGGAAAACTGGGAACGTTTCAGCCCATTTAAACAAAGTCAAATGAGGTATGCAGACAACTCAAGCCTAAAGATGCTGTCATATTTTGACCCCCAAAACTGCTGCACCTCGTCTGGCTTGTTTTAAGCATTGCCTGATTTAGGGAAGGTTGCACTCTGCCGAATTAGGTTTGATCCAGTCACCTAGTCCAGTAAACTTCACAGGAAGGGTTCTTACCGGGTATGTAACCCTGGGAACATCCAAGGGCCAGGTTCATGCACTGCAAGGTTTATTTTGTACTGACCAGGATGCTCATCCCAAACCTGGAGCCTTTTTGAATGGGTGCTGTCAGAGGGTCATCGTGGTTACTCTAGAGTAACTCCACCTGAGTCCAGTTTGTCTTTAAAGACTTTTATTGTGCATAGTATTTACAGTGCAGGGATAGGTTAAAACATGACCGCTCAGTCCGAACCAGAATCTGCCAATGGCGTACGTCTGTTCCTACGCCAGCAAAGTAGTCAGGGCACCCCAAAATGCCTCCCCCTTGGCCTGCGTCGCGGTGCTCTCCTTAACTCTTGTGCCGGAAGGTGCGATGCCCTCTCAGCCTCCTCCTGGTCAAAGCGGTGTAATGGCCCTCTAGCATCCTGGAGCCCTTGCCTACATCTCTCCTCCCCTGAGCTTTCCCATTGTTCCTCACACTGGCTGCTCTCTTCCCCCGAGTCTCTCCCTTCCCCCCTGGCTGCTTCAGACCCACTGCTGCTTCCTGTGCTTGGCGAGGTGGACGTCAGGATGATGGGGGCTGGCTCCCTGTAGGGAGTCACCCTTACAGGTGCCTTGCCATACCATATCAACCTAGTATCGACTACAGCACACTAAGCAAACAACAGCATAGTAAAAGTGGAGAGGGATCCAGATGTCTTAGAGACTGTGACATTTCTTGCTCGTATACAGATGCTGTAGTTCAAGTGGTAGCTCAGCAGCCTGTGTGTTCTTACACTTCAAGCAGTAGCCTGGCCAGCCTGGATTATGTTTGGGAACAGACGGGACCAGCCCTACCATTATATTATATTATTTATATGCCACTTTTCGGCTGAGAAAGCTCTGAAGGTGGCTCTCAAGAATAAACAGATGCATACAAATACAATAATGCAACAACAACAACACAGTCGTACCTTGGATCCTGGATGCCCTGGAACTCAGATGTTTTGGCTCCCGAATGCCACAAACCCAGAAGTGATTGTTTCAGTTTGTGAATGTTCTTTTGGAACCCGAATGTCCGACGGGGCTTCCACAGCTTCTGATTGGCTGCAGGAACTTCTTGCAGCCAATCAGAAGCCACAATTTGGTTTTTGACCATTTTGGAAGTTGAACGGACTTCTGGAATGGATTCTGTTTGACTTCCAAAGTATAACAACAACAACAACAACAACAACAACAACAACAACACCCTGCCCATCTGGGTTGACCCAAATTTTCAGTTTACGAACGCTGCAGACCCATCTGGAATGGATTAATTCACTTCCCATTACTTTCAATGGGAAAGTTCGCTTCAGTTTATGAACACTTCAGTTTATGAACAGACTTCCGGAACCATTTGTGTTCATAAAGCGAGGTACCACTGTATCTACAATACTTCCTTGGCGATTCACTTCTGTTGGGGGACAAGTTGCAAATGCAACATGGTCTGGGACTTGAGCATCCATGGCCACTATCAGCACCTTCTGAGTTTTCATATGGTAGTAATAACTCTTGTTTTCTTGCTTGTTTGCTTTAACAGGAGTGGATAAAATATTGCTTGGACTCTCATGTGTAATATTTCTTCCTCTGAGCTTGAGGTTTTTATGGTTTGGCTTAAATGTATTCAGTTAAGAATCAATAAAACTTACTTTGGGCTCAGTAAGACTAAAATTAATTTAACAAAATCATCTGTAATTCAGGCTCTCTGTAAAGCAAGCCCTCCTTTTAATGTCTCCCATTAAATCACTGTGGGAGATGGTGAGGGAAAACAAGCCCATAATCAGAACTGCCAGATATTCGTGGATTTCCCCTCCCTTTCTCCTACTTAATCTGCTGCAAATGAGATACAAATTGTAAAGCACTTTGCACACTAAAAAGAACAACCACTTCCACCCCCCACAGACTATGAGCAGAAAAGGAGTTGGGGAGGTGCAATTTTGATAACGAAAAAGTGAAAATTCTCAAGTACCACTGTTGAGATAAAGGTTGCTTACACACCATATATTTAAAGCACATTTTCTCCCCCCCCCAAAATCACAGGAACTATAGTTTGCCACCCACAGAGCTACAATTCCCAGCACCCTTAAACTACAGATCCTGAGGGCTTTTGGAGTGTGCATGTTTTCAATGTAAAGTGTGTACACATCTGAATTTGCAGCACACTGGTTGAAAACCACTGTCCTAAGCTATTTCTGTTAATCATGGCCCCCTATCTTCTGGGTACATTTAAAGCAGTAAAGAAGAACAACATTGCTGTGATTATTGAAGGGGAGTGTGCAGTTTTGGCATGATCTGTGCTGTAGGTTTAAAAAACAGTACCATGCCTCTTGATAGAGACATGTTTTCCTCCCAGACATTCCTGGGAAATGTAGTTTGTTAAGAGTCCTAAGGGTTGTTGGAGGATGTTGTTCCCCTCAGCTGTAGTTCCCCGAGTTCCCTGGGAAGAGAAATTGATTGTTAAACCACCCTGGAAATTGTAGCTTTTGAGGGGAATAGGAGCACCCTAACAATTCTCAGCACCCTTAACAAACTACAGCTCCCAGGATTCTTTGGGGAAAGCCATGACTATTTAAAGTGGTATCATACTATTTTAACTGCATAGTGCAGGTGGAGCCCAAATCTCATGTTTCCTTCAAAAATCAGAGTCACATTCTTCTTCTTCTTCTTCTTCTTCTTCTTCTTCTTCTTCTTCTTCTTCTTCTTCTTCTTCTTCTTCTTCTTCTTCTTCTTGGAGAATGTTGGAGATTATGGAATAGGATGGCCCTATTTTCACTGGCCACTTCATGGATCACTGCCTTGTCATGGCAAAGGGGCTTGGATAACTCCAAGAAGCTATGAGCTATGCCATGCAGGGCCACCCAAGACGGACAGGTCATAGCTGAGAGTTTAGACTAAATATGATCCACCTGGAGAAGGAACTGGCCAACCACTCCAGTATTTTGCCAAGAGAACTCCATGGACATAAAAAAGGAGAAGCTTTTAGAAGAAAGTGAGAGTTTCCAAGGCATGCTCTGGTTCCTGGGGTCATGGAAAGTAGAACACAACTAAACAACAACAAACATTTTCACTGGAGAAATGTTGGAGGGCATGCATAAAACAGGGAAATTAAGTGCAGAAAGAATGTCAGAGAAGTAGGCCCATAAGGTTGCAGTTTTTATTTAAAAGTGCAGAACTCTTCGGATTTTACTGGTACAAAATCCCACATAAAGCGTCAGACTCCCATTTGATGAATGTGTCCTTTGAGTCAGTGAACATCACGGCCACAAGGTAAAAAAGAAAACTATTCTCTGTGTCCTTTGAGAATTATGCCAAACCTAATAATGTATGACAGTTCGGCATGTGTTTCTCCAAACATATGATACCAGCCAGTTTGAGCAGACTAATGTATAATCAATACATCTTTTACCGGTGACCAGAGGTCTAGTCAGGCATGCAGAGAAGCCAGTCAATAAATAATAGCTGGAGGTCATTGTCATGGCGACGCTAAGCTCTAGGGTCATATTGCCTCACTTTGGACCTGACCATGACTCTTAGGACTTCGTGACAGCTACAGGTCAGAAGCAGGTCAAGTTTATGCCCAGAGGGGTATTGGCCTCTTAGTGCTTTCTCTCTCTCTTTTGCCCTTTGACCCCCATCCGCCAATTTTGGTCTGGAGCTAAAGTTAACTCTTTCCCTCCTAGCAAATGTTTTAACCCCCCCCCAATATATTAAGTGTTTGAATAGTAATTACACGTGGTTAATTAATGTTCATCAGTCCCTTTCTTGCACCTAACCAGGGCTGGGGCAGAAATTTGACTCAGTTCATATTTAAAGCTGAATCTATCAAATCTGCACTTTCCGGAACCGTACGAGAACTGAAACCCAGCCACCCTTTGCAAATTTGTAATTAGCTGGATTTTGTGACGCAGTTCTCCAACAAAACAACATTTACAAAAACGCATATGCTAGAGGAAAGTGTGCATGACTATGTTAGTAAAAGTAACAATACAAAATACATTACAGTCATACCTCGGTTTAAGTATGCCTCGGTTTGAGTATTTTCAGTTTAAGTACTCCATGGACCCGTCTGGAACGGATTAATCCACTTTCCATTACTTTCAATGGGAAAGTTCACTTCAGGTTAAGTATGCTTCAGGTTAAGTACGGACTTCCGGAACCAATTACACTCATACATTGGGTTAAGTACGCTTCAGGTTGAGTACTCCGCGGACCCGTATGGAACGGATTAATCCACTTTCCATTACTTTCAATGGGAAAGTTCGCTTCAGGTTAAGTACGCTTCAGGTTAAGTACAGACTTCCGGAAACAATTGTGTTTGTAAACCGAGGTACCACTGTACATTAGGGAAATTTGCTTGCAAAAATGTGCACAGTCATAAAAAAGGGCAAATAAAAATGTGTTCCTTAGGAGAAATTAGTACTAAAATGTTGATTCATTTTCATGAGGATTAAAAAAAACAACCATGATTTTCTGCAGAAATGTGGAGGGCTGAATTTACAATTGGAAAGAAAGGAGAAAATCATAGAATCATAGAGTTGGAAGGGACCACAAGGGCCATCCAGTCCAACTCCCTGCAATGCAGAAATCACTTTGCCCAATGTGGGGTTCAAACCCATGACCTTGAGATTAAGTGTCTCATTCTCTACCAACTGAGCTATATGTTTGGATGCTTATATGAGAGAACTGAAATGAACACGTCCTTCCAACCATACCCCTAACACAGACAAGTGATATTAACCCAGAGACTGGATGCATGCAAATCCACTCTCTCTCTGTATTAAGCTGTAAGTACTTACCATGTTTGTGAAAAGGGAAAAAAGAGCCTCTTTGACGACCATGAAATATCAGACAAGTTTCAGCGCAGCAACCTGGAGCCGATCGGCAGAACGCGGCCGGCACTGCAGGAGATAATCAAGACAAACACGTTATTGGGATTAAACAAGGGCAGCTTAATTTTATGGTCACTAATAACATTTTAACAGCTATGTATTCGGAGGCAATAAAATAATTGCAGTCAGTCAGAGAAGATATTAATGACTGCAGAGTATACCTTCTTCCCCCCATCTATGCAACACCTTTGCTGAAGGAATTGCACTAGCTGTCAATGTGCCATTGGGCCAAGTTCAACATTTTATTGTTGGCCTATAAGGTCCTATGCAGCTCAGGACCAAGTTACCCGACAGGCTGCCTCTCCCCGCTATACCCCGTCCCCAGTGCTATGGTCCCCAGAGTGGGTCCTGCTTTGCTTTGTTGTTGTTGTTTAGTCATTTAGTCGTGTCCGACTCTTCGTGACCCTATGGACCAGAGCACGCCAGGCACTCCTGTCTTCCACTGCCTCCCGCAGTTTGGTCAGACTCATGTTCGTAGCTTCGAGAACACTGTGCAACCATCTTGTCCTCTGTCGTCCCCTTCTCCTAGTGCCCTCAATCTTTCCTAGCATCAGGGTCTTTTCCAGGGAGTCTTCTCTTCTCATGACGTGGCCAAAGTATTGGAGCCTCAGCTTCAGGATCTGTCCTTCCAGTGAGCACTCAGGGCTGATTACCTTCAGAATGGATAGGTTTGATCTTCTTGCAGTCCATGGGACTCTTAAGAGTTTCCTCCAGCACCATAATTCAAAAGCATCAATTTTTTGGCGATCAGCCTTCTTTATGGTCCAGCTCTCACTTCCATACATCATTACTGGGAAAACCATAGCTTTAACTATTATGGACCTTTGTTGGCAAGGTGATGTCTCTGCTTTTTAAGGTGCTGTCTAGGTTTGCTTTTTTTTTTACTTATCTATTTTTAAAATTTTAAATACAGCTAGCAGAAGACAAACATGTAAATACCAACCACCAAAGGTTGCAAGGTTGCAGACTGCAGTAGAAATTGTCTGCACAGGCATAATCTATGATGGACCATAAAGCAGATCAAGAAGAAGTACAAAAGACAGGCAGGGTTGGAGTCTGAAAGAACCTGCAAGCACAGTGGTAGCCCGTAGATTACACGGGTGAATACCCTAATCGAAAAGTCCAAAGGTGGGCATATGCAAGAGGCGCTGTGCATCTATGTTCCGCTACATTAGAAAACCAAAGAAAAGGCATCCAGACAGCTTCAAATGTGTCTTTCTTCTTTTGAGCTAATAGAATCAAAGAACTATAGAGTTGGAAGGGACACTGTGGGTCATCTAGTCCAACCCTCTGCAATGCAGGAATCTCAACTAAAGCATCCATGACAGGTGACCATCCAACCTCTGCTTTAAAAACTTCCAAGGGACAAGAGTCCACCACCTTCCAAGCAATTCGAATAGCTCCTACGATCAGAAAGTTCTTCCTGTTATTGAGTCTGAATCTCCTTTCTTGTAGCTTGAAGCTATTGTTTTGGGTCCTGATATGCTTTTTCTCTCCATGTAGGGATTCCTCCATGTGAGGAAGGGCACATTCAAGCATGCAACCTCTACTTGCCGTCGGAGGTAGTAGCAGTCCCAACAGAGAAGTGTCACCTGAACTGATTACCCTGAATGTGTAGATTGGCTCTTAGTGACGTAACACCAAGTTAGCTTTTCGTTTTCCCCGTCATCAGTCGTCATGTTTGAAAAGATGTGTTATTTACAAACCCATCTCTACAGAAACATTATCCATGTGGTTGACTTTCTGGTCCACTCACTGCTTAGCTGGTAGCTCAATACCACAAGTTAGTTCCAAGTGAGTTAGCGTTTGCAGACACTCGAACCACAAGACTGAAGGATGCAGCCATGTACTCTCGCCTCCAATTCAGCACTTACTCATACAATTAACTTTAAGAGCATTAATAATCCAGTAATAGACCCTTGTCTGTAAAAGGGAAACTTTATAAGACTGTTATTTTGTTTTTGCTGTTAGGTAGGCACTGGGAATCTTAAGAGCACTCTCTGAATACAAATGTGCCGTGTCAAAAAAGAAGTGTTTATACCATTTAATATTGGTGCTTTTTTATTTTCAGCACACAAGGGACAGTGGGAGGTGTTGAACGGCCTGCATTTCCCAGCACTGTTGCCTTGACCTGGCAGGGAACTTGTTCCCTCTCAGGAGAGGTTGTACCTCCTAGAGCAGAAAAACTGGGGCACACAAGGACCCCTGCCAATATCTTCTGGCTTTTGTCAAAATTATCAACAGAAATTACATTTACCAGTCATGTCGGGCTCTTGCATACATTCGGCTGTTTTTAAGTATGCCTGCCTTGGATTGTAGTGGTGAAATGCAAGGCAACCTAAATTCAGTATCTGAGAAATAAATGGAAGCAGATCTGGGGGGAGAAGATAGGAGAAGCTTTTAGGTTGGGCAGGGCTAAGAGACATGATAGGGTTGATTTCGCAAGGTTGAGAGGACTTGTATCACTCTCACCTTGTTTTGGAGGTAAAGGTAAAGGTAAAGGTAAAGGGACCCCTGACCATTCGGTCCAGTTGTGACCGACTCTGGGGTTGCGGCGCTCATCTCGCGTTATTGGCCGAGGAAGCCGGTGTACAGCTTCCAGGTCATGTGGCCAGCATGACAAAGCTCCTTCTGGCGAACCAGAGCAGCACATGGAAACACCGTTTACTTTCCCGCTGTAGCAGTACCTATTTATCTACTTGCACTTTGACATGCTTTCAAACTGCTAGGTTGGCAGGAGCTGGGACCGAGCAATGGGAGCTCACCCCGTCACAGGGATTCGACCCACCGACCTTCTGATCGGCAAGCTCTAGGCTCTGTGGTTTAATCCACAGTGCCACCTGCGTCCCCTGTTTTGGAGGTACTAAGTGCTATTTATCGCCAGATACATCTGAACAGTTGAATAAGCACCAAGCAATTGCTGCATGACTACATTATCTGAAAAGTATGTAAGCAGAGATACTAGATTCATGAAGCATCTTCCATATGAAGCTCCCACTTTACACCCAGGGCAAAGGTAAACTTTATGGGGTTGAATGGAAATGGTTTCCTTGCCCCCCCCAAAGGGAATAGAAACACAATTGGCTGGGGTTTCAGAGCTATTTTCAGTCAGGCAGTTTTGTACTGCAGAGATTAAAAACCAAACAGATGCATAAAGAAGTAGAAGACAATATTGCATTATCTGATGGAAGCAGAATTAGAGCAAAGGTGCAACTTATAAAGATCTAACAAAGAACACTAGAAATAGCACCTGTCCATTATTCTGCGATTTGCCATTGCTACAATGCTTCTCACTGGATATTCCATCAGTCCCGCACCAACTGTAGACATTTCCATGCTACCATTATCCTGGGACAGGTAATGCTGCTGTCAGAACTCTCTTTGCCAGGTATCAGAATGATTACAGCATAGCAGTCTTATCCAGCCTGGCAAAATGCAACTTCCACCATCCCCAACCATCAGCTGAGACTGATGAGAGGTGTAGTTCAAAACATCTGGAGAACACCAGGCTGGGGAAAGCTGGACTAGATTACTGGAAGATGCAGTAAGGGTAGGTTATCAGACAGGTGATTTCTGGTTGTCTCTATAGCATGTGCTCCATCTCATAGACCGTTTTAGAATACCAGTCTGAATACCAGTCTGAGAGCTAGATTTTGAAAGATGTGACCGAAATAATAAATTCATTCATTCATTTCTAAAGATGATTTATTATTGCTTCGTTTACTGCACAAGACACATTCTGCCTTAGGGAAAATACGAAGCAACATACATGGGCATCAGACTCCTAGGCATCGACTAGTGCTTATTCAGTTTCAACCATGTTTACAGCACCCTGTGCCCTCAGACCATTCTGTAGTTCAAGGGGCCTCAAATGCACAAGTTGCTTAGTGATCTGCAAACTCATGTATTGGTTGTAAGCAAATTATGCATTGATGTTGACCTACTACAGTGGTACCTTGGTTCGCGAACTTAATCTGTCCGGAAGTCTGTTTGACTCCCCAAATGTTCGAAAACCAAGGCACGGCTTCCGATTGGTGCTGGCGCCCTGGAAACAATAGCCGATAGCTGCATCAGACGTTCGGCTTCCAAAAACGTTTGAAAACTCCACCACTTACTTCCGGGTTTTCGGCTTTCGAAAGCCGATTTGTTCAACAACTAAGCCGTTTGAGAACCAAGGTTTCACTGTATATATTTTGAAACATTGCATGTTTTGTTTTCTATGCATCTGAACATCTCTTAAGATATTTTAATCAAACTCTGGTTTGATGGTTCCTGAGATCAAGAAGTGGGTTTTCATCTATGATTGGATACAATTGGACACGATTTCAAACCAAGATGGAAAACTAAACATTTTGAAATTGCACTGATTCTAGCCACTGATTTCAACCCTGCATTGTGTTGTGGTTTCTTAGAATTCCCAAGCAACACCAGGTATTGTGGATCAAGCGCAAAAACCATTACAATGCAAATCCACATGATGTCACCTGTTCTTGTTATCTTTCATTGATGCCATGCTTCTCTTAAGAAATAAGCAAAGCAACAAAAATGCAAGGCAATTATATCATACTAGTGATTTTCAGCCCGTTCAATAACGGGCGCTAGAATCCCGGGGTTCGGAGAAGCGCTTGCGCAGCGCGTCTCCGAACCCTGGGACCTGTCCTTGCTGTCGGTGGCAGGGGGACAGGAACGGAGGAGGAGAAAGCGCTGCTTTCTCCTCCTCCGTTCCTCTCCCGCAGCCGCCGACAGGAAGCAGACATCCCAGGGTTCAGAGAAGCGCTTGCGCAGCGCTTCTCCGAACCCTGGGACCTGTCCTTGCTGTCGGCGGCAGGGGGACAGGAACGGAGGAGGAGAAAGCGCTGCTTTCTCCTTCTCCGTTCCTCTCCCCCAGCCGCCGACAGGAAGGACGCGCGCACTCTCCCCCCCGCCTCCTCCAACCGCCGCTCCTCACGGCCAGGGAGGGTTGTGAGGAGGCCTTCGCCGGCCTCCACCCTCGCTTCCCTGACGTGCCCTGCAGTGAGGCGGTGTCTGGCGGGAGCGGCGGTTGGAGGAGGCAGAGTGGGGGGAGAGTGCGCGCGCGCAGTCTCTGCTGTCCAATCCCTGTATCCCTGGGGCACATGCGCAGTGACCCAGTGACACACGGGACAACTGGATGCAGGGACAACTTGGACATTATTATATAGGACTAGTGGTTTTCAGCCCGTTCAATAACGGGCGCTAGAATCCTGGGGTTCGGAGAAGCGCTTGCGCAGCGCGTCTCCGAACCCTGGGACCTGTCCTTGCTGTCGGTGGCAGGGGGACAGGAACAGAGGAGGAGAAAGCGCTGCTTTCTCCTCCTCCGTTCCTCTCCCGCAGCCGCCGACAGGAAGCAGACATTCCAGGGTTCAGAGAAGCGCTTGCGCAGCGCTTCTCCGAACCCTGGGACCTGTCCTTGCTGTCGGCGGCAGGGGGACAGGAATGGAGGAGGAGAAAGCGCTGCTTTCTCTTTCTCTCTTCCTCTCCCCCAGCCGCCGACAGGAAGGACGCGCGCACTCTCCCCCCCGCCTCCTCCAACCGCCGCTCCTCACGGCCAGGGAGGGTTGTGAGGAGGCCTTCGCCGGCCTCCACCCTCGCTTCCCTGACGTGCCCTGCAGTGAGGCGGTGTCCGGCGGGAGCGGCGGTTGGAGGAGGCAGAGTGGGGGGAGAGTGCGCGCGCGCAGTCTCTGCTGTCCAATCCCTGTATCCCTGGGGCACATGCGCAGTGACCCAGTGACACACGGGACAACTGGACGCAGGGACAACTTGGACATTATTATATAGGATGCGGTATAAACAGAAGAGAGCAGAGACTTGTTTCCTGCTCCCTCCAAAGGCAGAACTCAATCTAACTGGCTTCCATTACAGGAGGGTAGATTTGGGGTGAGCTAATACAGTATAGGCATTTTTTATGCACACACTGCCTCAGTACATGCATTATTACCCACATTCCTCAACAGGGGAACTGCGTTGTAAAATTCAGAGAAGTGGGCATGTTGAAGGATGGCTACATGTTTTGTTTGCATGTTGTTTTGGAAAGCGTAAGAAAGACCGTTGTTCGGTCCCAGCTCCTGCCAACCTAGCAGTTTGAAAGCATGTCCAAGTGCAAATAGATAAATAGGTACCGCTCCGACGGGAAGGTAAACGGCGTTTCCGTGCACTGCTCTGGTTCGCCAGAAGTGGCTTAGTCATGCTGGCCACATGACCTGGAAGCTGTCTGCAGACAAACGCTGGCTCCCTCGGCCTATAGAGCAAGATGAGTGCCGAAAACCCAGAGTTGGTCACGACTGGACCTAACGGTCAGGGGCCCCTTTACCTTTAAGAAATGTAGGTTTGCCTTAAAATGTGAACTGGACTCCCTGAACTCTGATTGGGGCATTAGTTCTAAGAAACCTCTCTGTCCTGACAAGCATGTTCTGACTTTCCATAATTTCTGCAACAAACAATGGCTACAAGAGGTACATTTAAAGTAACGAGGGCACTCTCTTCAAAATTTCCATTCAGAACTTAATTGAGTACAGGAAAGAAGAGGCCGAAAAAGCAGCTTAGAGTTCTTGATGGCTATCTCAAAACAGATGGACAGCTTTATCTCAAAAGTGATGACCAGGCATTTCAGCAGTACATTGCCGGCTATCACACATAATCTATATCATGTTTATCCTGGCTAATCAAGAACAGGAGGTTTATTAAGATGATATCACAGGAAGTTATCAACAGCTTAGCTCTCTAATCTCAATGCACTTTTGTGTGTGTGTGTGTGTGTGTGTGTGTGTGTGTGGTATAGTCTTTAAGAGGCCTGAGAGCTAACAAAGGCTAGAGATTGAAGAGTATCATTTAAGGAACTGCAACAGCACTCTACTCAAGAACAAGTAACTTTAAAGCTCCGTTTAAATTGATGGCAATAGGTTAGAGCCACTACAACTCTTACAAGCTGTACCCGAGTGCTCCAATTGCTGCGTAGCAGGTGGGATATATTGGAAAATAATCACTTCGTTGTGTTTTGTGCAATAACCCAGGGCCCCGAGCGACCTCTTGTTCTCAACTGGCATAAAATAGTGCAGCTCATTGGGCATTTTCAGAATTAGAGAATCTAAAGAACTGGATGTCCTTCACACACATACAAAAATGTGAATATGTTCATCACAGCAGAAATGGTGCAGTGTGGCACCAGTGGTATGGGAAGGAAAATATTCAAGTAAATTAAAGAAATTTCTATCTGCATTATTGAATGGTACATCCCAGGGAGAACTCAGTATGTGTTCCCCCCCTTCACATGTGTAGTTCGCCACTACCCTAAGCCGATGCCAACTCACTGCAAATGAAATATTGCTTAAGCTTAGTTATGGGGTGCTGGATTGGTTTTGCCAGTTCATCTGAACCACCCAAAGCTTGCCCCCACACTATTTATCATCATCCTGGTGGGATGCCAGGTCTGCATTGCTGCCCCCTTCTTGCTGGCTACTCCTGGCAGAAGCCCATCTAATTCCCAAGGGGGCAGAATTCCACAATGCTAGTGCAACCACACTGAAGGTCTTGTTGCCATTAACCCCAGAGCTAGTGAACTCACCAGCAAGGCTTAATCAGTGGACTGCATGGGCTAGTCAGAGTACGTTTCCGAGCACCATTCAAAGTGTTGGTGCTGACCTTTAAATAAAGCCCTAAACGGCCTCGGACCAGTATACCTGAAGGAGCGTCTCCACCCCCATTGTTCAGCCCAGACACTGAGGCCCAGCTCTGAGGGCCTTCTGGCAGTTCCCTCACTGTGAGAAGCGAAATTTCAGGGAATGAGGCAGAGGGCCTTCTACCCGGTAGTGGCGCCCACCCTGTGGAATGCCCTCCCATCAGATGTCAAGGAAATAAACAACTACCTGGCTTTTAGAAGACACCTGAAGGCAGCCCTGTACTGGGAAGTATTTAATGTTTGATGTTTTATTGTGCTTTTAATTCTGTTGGGAGCCGCCCAGAGTGGCTGGGGAAACCCAGCCAGATAGGCGGGGAATGAATGAATGAATGAATAAATAAATAAATAAATAAAGGGACCAATGTGGTCCCAATGACGGTTCCACATTATTTCCATTCTAGCAAAGTTTTTCTCTTCTATCACAGTACAGTCTTTTCCTGAGTCTTGGAGGCCACCCTCTGCCCTGCTCCATGTCTGCTCATGGCTCTTAAAACCCCAATGTCACTAAGTTTGATCTCTGTCCTGTATACATAATATTCATCTGGGAATGACAGTTGGACCCGATGATTCTAGTGAAACATTTCCTTCTCCCTGTCCCTACAAAAAAACAACACCCCTGTCACAGGAGCGCTAGCGGCTACTCTAGAGTAACGACTCTCCGACACGCTGCCTTTTCATGCTTTTATTATGTGCAGACTATTTACAGTGCAGAAGCTGTACAATGTACATGTTCTCAGTCTGGGTCAGTACCCCGGAATGGTGATTCCCACGTCTTTTTCCAACAAAGTAGTCTGGGAATCCCCAATCTCCGCCCCCGTTTCTTCTTGCGCAGCTCCGGAACTGGGGGGAGGGGTCTCCTAGCCGTGTTTTCCTGCCTCCCCTTTTCCCACTCCCTTCCTTCCTCTCCCGGGTGGAGCAAGGGCTCTGTGACCCTGTCAGAGCCCTGCCCTCTACTTCCTGCTTCCCCGCTAGACTCATCCCATTCCCCGCTCCCGCTTGTGCTCGAGGAAGAACTGGTTGTCAAGATGGGAAGGGGTAGTCTATAGCTCCTGTCCCTCACAACCCCCATCATTTATTTCTCCAAAATTGAGAAGCACAAGGAGTCTGCATGACCATGCATGCAATAAACCACTACAGCCTCACAATATTGATTTTGCTCATTTCTTTCATAAATTACTAAAATGGCCAAAGGCTTGGTTTGGTCAGCCATGTAGGACATTCTGAAAGCTTAATGATGTCAAATGCTATGGCCCAGTATATAACACAAGACTCGTGGCTCCTTTGGTTATATCAGTGCTTTGCCACATGAGAGGTTATCCCCAGTACCTTGAAACAGCTGCGGCTGAATTATAAATATCAAATGTAGAAGTTGCCAACGCAGCTTCGGCTTCAGCAACAAAAAAGTATTTTCTGAACAGCTCAAAAGCAATGGATAACTTCTGAATGAAATACTGCTCCTGATTTTTTTTCCATGTCTGGGTGTGAATCTGGTGCTAACTTAAAAGACAGCAGTAGGAAGTCAGTTTATTGCCCTTGGTAAAGGGGGCCGAGATTGCAGTGGAAGGCTGGTCATCTGTTTTGTGGAGGGTATCTTGACCATGTTTCTCGACAAGTTTTACCTATTTATATATTTTTTTTCAAACCACCCACTTTGTCAGTGTAATGACATAAGGAGATCCCTGCTAGAATCATAAAATTGTTGAGTTGGAAGGGACCCAGAGGATCATCTAGTCCAAACCCCTGCAAAGCAGGAATCTTAGCTAAAGCATCCATGACAGATGGCCACCCAACCTGTTTAAAAACCTCTAAGGAAGGAGAGTCTACTACCTTCCAAGGGAGACCACTCCACTGTTGAACAGCTCTTACTGTCAGAAAGTTCTTTCCGATATCTAGTCGAAATCTCCTTTCTTGCAACTTGACGCCATTGGTTCGGGTCCTAGCCTCTGGGGCAGGAGAAAACAAGCTTCCATGGGACAGACCTTCAGATATTGGAAGGTGGCTCTCATATCGCTTCTCAGTCTCCTCTTATAGAGGCTAAACATACCCAACTGTTTAAACCTATCCAACTCCTTCAATTGTGGGAACCCAGAAGGTCCCCCACCCCTGATTGAGGGTGTGGCAGTCAAACAGCATTGCATTTCAATACATCTTCAGGAGTGCCAAACTGGGGAAATTGGGCTCAAAAAACCCTGAGCTAATTCTTCTTAACTGGGAAGCTGGAGAGACAAAGAGACAAAAAAGACATGCTGGGTGGAACTTTGGGCTTTCCTTGCATTTTTTTTTTGTATCGCAAAAAACAACAACACCCAAATACCCGCTCCCAATAATCACAGATGAAGCAAAATGGCCACGTTGTAAACAGATTTCTTCTGAACTATCTCTTTGCTATGATACATTTTTTTTTTTTTAGGTGGCGGGGGGACAAGAATCAAGGCTTATTACAACTTGTTAGCTTTGCTGCTGTTCCAGTTCTATTTGAGGGGGGGGGGAGCTTTATATTTCCCTCCCACTGATTTTCAACTAAAACAGAACTTAGTTTCCTGCTGATCCTGCTGGCTTTTTAAAATGAAAAACTTATTATTCTTCAAACTACTGGAAAATTATGTTTAAAAATCAGCATAATTTCATTGCCTTTTATTTCTGTCTGTCATGAAAACGGCTAGTCTGCTTTCTGGAGCAGCCCAATGTAATTTAATGGGCAAATTTAGTTACAGTTATGAATATACCGAGTGAAAAATATATTAATGATCCAAAGATATTAGTCACTCTATAGTAAAATTGGCTGTGTGCATACAATGGAGAGAGAAAAAAAATCTGTTTCTATAGGTGCCTCTATCTTTGTAACAGATAATTGTGGAAGACTGAGATTTGGCAGGTTTTGTAAGGCACGAATGTGCTCAAGCAATGTACCAGCTGTAGTTCAGCCGCTCAAATTGCAGAGGGGTGTAGAAATTAATTCAAAGTGATGATATCACACAGCCTATTAGTTTTAATTGGGGGTGGGAGGGATTCAAGCCCTTTTGCTCAAGGTCTGAGGGGGAAAAATGACAACAGTTTTCTAAATATCTAGACCACACGGACAGATTGAAGCAGTTCCAGTGTAATTTCCTAGGGGTCTAAGAAGGTACCCGGGAATGAGGGTTGGAAATTTCTCTCTCTCTCTCTCTCTCTCTCTCTCTCTCTCTCTCTCTCTCTCTCTCTCTCTCTTTTTTTTCTCTCTCTCTCTCTCTCTCCACACACACACACACACACACACACACACACACACACACACACACACACGGGAATTGGATATCAGGTTCAAGAGAGGTAAAAACTGTTTTGGTTATTTCCCAGTTTCTAGCCTGGAATATTAATGCATTTACTTTTCATGAAAAAGTCTTCAGCAAAATGTAACAGCATTCCTGGTATTAACTAGTCACTTCTAAAGGTGGGTTTGGATGGTTTTAACCTTACCAAGTTCTTTCTAGATGGCTTTCTGACAGGAGCAAGACAGCAGTAAATCACGCTGAGCAAGCTGGAGTTAACTCTTTATTAACAAAACAAGTTCTGTACCGGAGTGTCAGGCCTTATGAGCACAGCAACTCCGGTCTTGCCCCCATGAAGCAGTTGCCATGACTAAAAGTCCCTGCCTCCCTACAGTCAGCTATGCCTCCTCTTTTTCAGGGTATTTCCCAAGGAATCAGAGATCGTTCCTGCATTGTTACTGTCTTTGCTCCTTCCGCCTCATGCCTCTCTTGGTTGTGGGAGATCTGGAAGGAGGGGAGCATGTTGCAGCAGCAGGAGGAGACACCCATGCCTCTTCACATGCCTGAGGCATCCCTGCTTCTTGGCCATCTTCCTCTCCTGCTTCAGCTTCTGACTCTGGACTTCTCTCTGCCACAGACTCTCTCAGCTCACTAAGCTCTGTTACCTCTTCCGGCACCTCCTCTTCCTAGTCTTCTCCCTCTGACCACTCATCAACATCCCATCACCACTTCCTGGGCTCTGAACCTTCTTCCTTTGATGGATTCCCAGCTGGTTCCTTCCACCATTCCCTTGCATTCAACCAGCCCCTGATATTTCTGAACTGTGCAAGAATAACGATGACTAACTAGAGGTCTGCAATCAAAGGTATGGCAGGTGATTTCTTATCAATATATGAAACTCAGCGCTCTTCCTCCCCCATTTAGTAATCTGTGCACCTGATGCCTCATCACCGCCCTTGTCTCTGTGTGGAGACTTTTATTCATTTGCTAGCAACACAGCAACCAACTTCCCTCCAGTCTTTCCCTATCCCCATCTTTTCGTCCTACACCCGCTTCCTGTGACCTTGTGTCTTTATGAATCTGTGTGCTGCAATAACCCCCCTTTGCCCAACTGTCGTCCTCTCCCCTTTTTCAAGAACACATGGAAGACGGAACCATAATGATGAGTGGAAAGAGAAAAAACGCCAAGGAGGGAGACCTGAGGCTGCTTGTATCTGTCTCCAGTCATATAACTCTAGAAACCGTGACCCAATATGATGGAAAACATCCCAGGTTTCTCTCCTCTGGGAGGTAGAGGAGATACCTTTTTCTGTCACATTGCTTGTCCCCAACAGCTGCACAGTATGCAGAAATCCAGCAACAGTGGGAATCCTGAAATGAAGGTGCCACAGGAGCAGAAACTGTGGCTATTGAGTTTCTCTTTGAACCATTGGTCAAAGCCACAAAACCTTGTTTGGGGTAGGGCGGGGGATGGCTGCCGTCCTAACTGTAGTTAGGGAGTTGTAGTCGAAGTATGACAAGGCTGTATATTGTCTCCCTGTTTATTTAACTTATATACAGAATTCATCATGAGAAAGGCTGGACTGGACAAATCCCAAGCCAGAATTAAGATTGCTGGAAGAAACATCAACAACCTCAGATATGCTAATGACACAACCCTGATGGCAGAAAGTGAGGAGGAATTAAAGACCCTTTTAATGAGGGTGAAAGAGGAGAGCGCTAAATATGGTCTGAAGCTCAACTTCAAAAAAACCAAGATCATGGCCACTGGTCCCATCACCTCCTGGCAAATAGAAGGGGAAGAAATTGAGGCAGTGAGAGATTTTACTTTCTTGGGTTCCATGATCACTGCAGATGGTGACAGCAGTCACGAAATTAAAAGACGCCTGCTTCTTGGGAGAAAAGCAATGACAAACCTAGTTTGGGGTGGGGGGTAGATGGCGAAACCCAAATCTAGATATCATTCCTCAAAGGCTGAACTAAGAGATCTATCACATTGGAGATTCCCACTTTATTATAGAGATTCTCACTATAATTCACAGCAGAAGATGTACAGAAAGATGGCCTGGAATGTTGTGCTTTAGATAAGCAAATCATTGGTGTCCATCGACGGTTCACCAAATGGAATGACAGATCCCGACTCTGCAAGGTTGAAAAGTTAGGAGAAAGTCAACAAGGTGCCCCAAGTTTCAGACTGAAAGAGGAGCACGCACGTGTTCTGTGGGAGAGAAATTTGGGAAATATTTGAGTTTCCATGCCATGGAAAATTTGAAAAGTACAAAACTTGAGGGTTTCGCCCAGCTTTAATCAATTATTTATGACACGCTCATTAGTACACAGTCAAAGGGTGGTGTGTCCTAATTTGAATGTTGCATCTGTAAGGAAGAATGAAAGGAAATGTCATCTTCTAGGCACTGTTTGCCTAGATCAAATATGCATGTGTTAGTTTTACAGATTGGTGTCAATGTTGCATTTATTTATTTGGGGCAAGTGGTAATGATGTGTAGGGCTTCTCTGCGCCTGCCCTCCCCGCAAAGAAAACAATGCACTTTGAGAGTATTTGTGGCATATATAGCAAATCTGGTTTACTTAAGGCCTTCTCCACCCACTGTAGACGAGGGAGGGGAAAATATATATCTTGGCAAACGGATGCTCTGAGGGGGCACATGGAGGCGTGCGTAATCATCTTGCCAGTTTAATTAACAGTGCTTTTGACTGATATGTGTTAATGAGGATAATGTACAGTATGGAGGAAAGAACCCTGTGTGCTATATTAAAGGGACAGGTGCCAGGCTTACTGGAAAAGTTCACGCGACGGAATGGAAATAAAGTGACAATGACTTTGAAAGAGACGGTGATGGGAACATTTGCTAGGGTGTGTTTGAAAAAAGAAATCTGCTTGTGCATCTGATTTGCATGCCTGAAAATGGCAATCGCTTTTTTGGGGATTAATTTATGAATCTATCGGGTGTTGTAGCCCACCTGATCATGTAGGCTCTGGGGGAATAATGACAATAATAAAATGAGGAGGAAATCCCCGAAATATGCAGTCCATAGCTTAGTCCGCTGTGTCGTTAATTTTGTTACTGGTTGCTTCTGTAATTTTTACTTTATAGATATAATGATAGCGTATCTTGCTTTTTAATTGTGGTAAGTTGCAACCTGCCTTGGGACCATTTGGCAAAGTATTATTACTAATAAAAATAACATCTCATGAAATTAATAAAAATAATAATATAACCCTGAAGAAGGAAGAGCATAGCCCTTTAAGATGCCTATGGTGGTGGCTCAATAGAGCAGTGTTTCTCAACCTTTAAGATGCCTATGGTGGTGGCTCAATAGAGCAGTGTTTCTCAACCTTTTTTGGGCCAAGGCACACTTGTTCCATGAAAAAAATAACGAGGCACACCACCATTAAAAAAGTTAAAAAATTTAACTCTGTGCCGCCCTATATTGACTATATAATTATGACTGTAAGAAACACTTGCCAATTGCTGTGTTGGTTGCAATCTCCTGTAATAAGGCTTCACAAGCCGCTGATTTCTCTGCCAGCACAATCCTTTGCTCAGCAAGTTTCAGGTTGAGCTCATCCAGCCAGCTTCTTTAAGTTTGTCTAAAACCACCCTCCCGTGGTGGTGGCTGTTGAGAGCTGCGCTCGCTCCGCGTCGTGACCCAGCCGGCTTCCTTTCCGGCGGGTCAGTGTTGTCTATTGGCGGCCGCCAGGCACGTGACAATGCAAATCGCCCTTCTCGTCGCGGCACACCAGCCAGAGTCTCGCGGCACACTAGTGTGCCGCGGAACAGCGGTTGAGAAACGCTGCAATAGAGGACAAAACTTACCTCGGGAATAGAGGCAACGGTTTGTGTCTTAGAGTTACACTGAGGAGGCTTAGGAGGATAACCTGGGGTGCTACAAAGTTGCCAGAGTGGAAAGGGCAAACTTTTGCAGTGGGGAATCAAACTGAGTGAGACCCTTTACTGTAGGCAGGAGGTTATTCCGTCAAACAGCCTAGAGTTTCTCATGATACCAGGCCACGTAAGCTGGAAGACTCTCTTTACTAAGAAACCCAAGTAACAGGGGTTTATTTTAAGGCAGCAGGAGAATTGGGGGGCAGTGGTTTCACCCCTGGATTCCTGTGTCACATTTTTGGTAATAGAGAGGGACGACATTTCATCACATATTAAAAAGGATCCCCGAAAGTTTAGTGACAACGCCGGGACTGGGTTTGTCGCACATTAATTGGTGGCAAAGTCCTTGGGTTCGTCGCAGCTATCATATATCCTTTCAGTCTCCTCTTTTCCCAGCTCCTTCAACCGTTCCTCATTAGCCTTGGTTTTCAGATCCTTGATCATCTTGGTTGCCCTCCACTCCACACATTCCAGCCTTCTTAAATTGTGGTGCCGAGAACTGGACACAGTATTCCAGGTGGGGTCTGACCAAGGCAGAATAGAGTGGTACTGTTACTTCCCCTGATCTAGACACTGTACTTCTGTTGGTGCAGCCTTGAATAACATTAGCTTTTTCCCTGTTACACGCTGTTAACTCATGTTAAGCTTCTGGTCTACTAAGACCCCTAGATCCTTTTCAGATGTCCTCTGTCTTACGTACACTTCGTTCTTCCTGCCTAAGTGTAGAACCTGGCATTTGTCTGTACTGAAAATCATTTTGTTAGCTGGGGCCCAATTTTCCAATCTGTTAAGGTCATATTGAATCCCAATTCTGCCTTCGGCAGCATTAGCTACCCCTCGCAGTTTGGGGGTCATCTGCAAATTTGATTAGCACTTCCTCAATTCCTTCATCCAAGTAGTTTATAAAGACATTGAACAATAATGGGCCCAGGACAGAACCCTGCAGCACCCCACTTGTCACTTTTTTCAAGGATGCTGAGGAACCATTAATGAGTATTCTTTGGGTTCAGTCAGTCAACCAGCTACAAATCCACCTGTTACCTCATCCAGCCCAAATTTTGCCAGCTTCTTTGCAAGAATGTCATGGCGGACTTTGTCAAAAGCCTTACTGAAATCAAGATACACTATATCCGCAATATTCCCCTAATCCACCAAGCTTGTAACTTGTTGGCCTTTATTAATCACAGCATCCTTTTCTAAATGCTCACAGACCATCCATTTAACAGACCAACCATCTGGTCCTGAACTTGCTGCCCCTCTTCCTGAACTCCTGAATTGTGACTCCTGAGCACCGCATCTTCTGCCAAGCCTGTATTCTTACTTGTCTGAACAAAGATATTTATCTTCTTTCTAAGTAAAAGCCTTTGTCTCTCTGTGTTGGGTGGGAGCCAGGACACAGAAGTGGGCAACCTAATGAGAAGAAGCGTCTTAAGAGTCAAAGCCGTTCAGCAATTAGAACCAATTATCTAGAGTGGAGGGGAACTTCCACAGTGGAGGTCTTCAAACAGAGACTGGGCTGCCATCTGTTGGGGTGTTTGGGCTCTGGTTTTCTGTTTTCAAGCAAGGGGTTACACAGGAACATTAGAAAGCTGCCTTATACCAGGTCAGGTTCAGTATTGTTTGCGCCAACTGACAGTGACTGTCGGACAGGGGGCATTACAGTACCAACCCTACCTTGAGATACTGCGGTTTGAACTTGAAGCCTTGTGCATGCAGTGTTGATGCTCTACCGGTGAGCCATTGTCCTACAAGTTGTGCTAGGCGGTTTACAAGATGCCCTCTAGCATTTGGAGGGGGGAGTATGAATGTCAATCCATCTTTTCATTTGCTCAGCTGTTTTGCAGAAGTGTTGCGTTATTTCAAAAAAAAAACCTATTTGAACAGAGGCAGTAGAGCAGGCATCCCCAAACTTCAGCCCTCCAGATGTTTTGGACTACAATTCCCATCATCCCTGACCACTGGTCCTGTTAGCTAGGGATCATGGGAGTTGTAGGCCAAAATATCTGGAGGGCTGCAGTTTGGGGATGCCTGCAGTAGAGGGACCAAAGAAATATGACTGCCCATTGTGAGGAAGGATGTCTCTCTCAAATCATGTTTAACTATCTTATCACCTGCTGAATCTCTATCCACCACACACACACACACACACACACACACACAGAGAGAGAGAGAGAGAGAGAGAGAGAGAGAGAGAGAGAGAGAGAGGGAGGGACGGGCTCCCAGACTAGCACAGTTCTGACACTTTGCATTCTTTCCAATGTGATATCACTTACTTTCAAGAGCAATCACAGTGAAATTTTCTTTCTCCCCATAAGAGCTTGATCTTTAGATGTTCCGAGAGCCTCCTGCGAGGTGCTGAGGACCCTCCACTCTCTCCAAAATCAATAGGATAGGGCCTTGGCATTTTACATTTGCATTCTGTGCACCCTCTTCCTCCCCATCCTGGCCCCCGATGTTAAGAAAGTTGAAACAGCGCCGCACATATTCACAGGCAGCCTGAAAAAAAAGATAAGGGTTTAGCATGACAAGCTTATTTATCTGGAAGATATCCTTAAAGATTGGCAGCATCCTGTCAGGACTTCTAGACACTTAGAAAAACTGTTTATTTCTGTGATCTTTGCTGGAACAAAGTTGACTGAAATATCTTATTCTAGCTGGAAGGTTGCTCTTGTAGAGAAGCTGAGTATTAGTGTAGCAGCAGGTTAAATTCCCACTGAGTATTTCAAGTTGGTTTATCATACCCCCCCTCCCCCTTATGACCTGAATTTTTATTTTTTATTTTACTTCTGTGGTGATCCGGTGAAAAACACAAACATTTGAGGTCTGTTATCACCTACAGCCAAAGGTGTCCAATTTTGTGCTTTTGAGACTGGCATTTTTAAAAGTGCACAAACAGCAAACATTCCCTATTTTAGGGATCTTTTACTAAACTGTATAGCTTGAATGCACTAAAAATGTGAAAGCATATGCATTTTATTCAACATGATCGTGTAGAAGGTCACATCATGGCAAGACTGCATACACATAAAAGAAACTGAATCCCACAGTCTTTCAGACCACAGTAAAGTTCCCTTTCTTCTTGCAATTTTTCACTAAGGTAACTTTGGTTTAAAAATATGTTCAGATGTTTCTTTTTTCAGAAGTCAGTGGTCTGATACTGCACTGCTTTCTCACTTTAATATATGATCATTTTCCTTGGTTCCTTTTCAGTCTTGTAGCCTACTCTGCACCTAACATAATAATAATAATAATAATAATAATAATAATAATAATAATAATAATAATAATTTATTTCTACCCTGTCCATTGGGCTGGGTCTCCCCAGGCACTCTGGGTGGCTTCCAACAGAAGGTTAAAAAGACATTAAAACTTCAGTTATTAAAAACTTCCCTAAACAGGGCTACCTTCAGATGTTTTCTAAATGTCAGATAGTTGTTTATTTACCATTCCATAATGATAATTTTACTCTTTATAACCCACACCTCTTACTGGGTTGTCCCAGCCACTCTGGGTGGCTTCCAACATATATAAAATATATAACATATATATAACATATATATATATATAACATATATAAAAACGCAATAAACATTTTTTTTAAAAAAATCCTTCCCTATATAGCAGGGGTGTCCAACAGGTCAATCCCCAGGAGGCTGCAGTCACGGGTTCCTTTCCCTTTGCTTTTGTCTAAGAGCACCCGACCCGGTCCCTCTCCCCTTTTCTATTTCGTGGAACGAAGAACGGAGTTTTTGCAGTAATTCCCTTGCCCCTGAAAGTTAGGCGCCCCCCCAATTGAAGTTTTTACCCTGTACCCCTCTCTAAAAAAGCTCAACAACTTTGACCAGAACCCCACTAAAATGGGGCATCTCCCCTCTCTAAAAAAAGCTGAACAACTCTGACTTGAACCCAAATAAAACAGGTAGATTGCAGTCTCCTGGAAGTTGGCCAACCCTGTTATATAGGATTGCCTTTATAGGATTGCTGTATAAGATGACTTGGGGTTTGGATAACTCCATACCCTCCAAAATTTCTCCAATAAAAATAGGGACATCCTAAGGAAAAGTTGAACATTCCGTGATCAAATCAGAAACCAGGACGGCTTCTCTAAATCAGTGAAGTCCCTGGAAAATAGGTGTCCCTGGAGGGTCTGCTTCATCCATGCATGTGGGGGCGATTGTCTCCTGATTGGCTACAAGGTTGTCTCTCAACCTTATAACCAATCAGGAGAAGAGAAGAGCCTTGCTTTAGTTTCTGTTTCCCCTTAATTGCTACTTTCCTAGGATACGTTTTTGACTGTCCTGTTCAATACAACCTAAGCAAAACATCCCCTTTTAATCTTTTGATCCTCCTGTGCACAAATTCCTGAGCAAAGCATCCCCTTATATTTTCAATCTTTTCTTGAACTTTTGATCCTTCTATGCTAAAGCCTTTGAAGCAGACCATTTTATAGTCCACTCTTTTTTAAAACAAACAAACAAACCCCCTTCAAAAATGGCTGAAAGTCCTATTCTTTCATACTGGGCACCATATCTCTAAATTAAACCTGAAAACTCTGAATATTCACGTTCAATCCCTACCCTATGAGTTATTTCCTCTTTGGTACGTACAGTCAGATAGGAATGCATGATGTTTGCAAATACAGGATTTAAACGTATTTGTAAATGAGTTGCTGAACTGGAGGGCGGAGGCTGTGAACAATAATGGTACAGTGTCTTAACAAGTCATCATCAAGACAATACATTTTATGGCTGTGCTGCAGATAATGCAGCGTCTGTCATAAAATATGCATCTCAGAATGCTTTGCGGAGTATTATACTTCCAGTACTACATCATCCAGTTGTAAATAAGAGCAGATGATTTTAAGAGGTACTAATAAGGAAGAAAAGGGAGTCAATGTGATTTTAAATACAAGCCCACTTAAGGCACGCTAGATATTTAAGTGGATTCTACAGCTTGAGTTGTCCCTTCTAAATAAAGAATGCAAGTTAAATTTCATTTAAGTAAAATTGCTTTTGCCCTTATTATCTAATAATGTGCAGTTGTTTAGCAAGGAAGTGTTTTTGATGTCACTTGTTATTCCATTATTCACTTGGGAGACTTCAGCCTCTTAGGTCAAACTACATGATACGTTAAATTGGTTAAAAGCATGTTCACATTTAATGCTGTTAAATAGCATTCACAGGAGGGGCAGCGTCAGGAGAAGGACCGCAGCATGTCTGTTGGGTTTTTCAAATCCTTCCAACAACAACAACGAAAACCTCAACCAACCAAGCTGCTATTTCCTACAATGGAATAATTACTTTCTGCGCAGTACATTGCTAAATTCAGCAGGCACTAGTCATGACGGTTAATCTACCCTCCAGATCAGAGCCAGCCAGCCAGCCAGCCTCCAAATATCATTCACTGAGGAACAGTGCAGAGGGCTGTTGCCCACAAGTCCTGCTTTCTGTGCTTCTTAGAGGTATCTAGGTGGCTCCTCTGAAAAATGGCATGCTGAACATTATTATTATTATTATTATTATTATTATTATTATTATTATTAGTAGTAGTAGTAGTAGTAAAAGGTAAAGGACCCCTGGACGTTAAGTTCAGTCAAAGGTGACTATGGGGTGCGGCGCTCATCTCGCTTTCAGGCCAAGGGAGCCGGCGTTTGACCACAGACAGCTTTCCGGGTCATGTGGCCAGCATGACTAAACCGCTTCTGGCGCAACGGAACACCGTGATGGAAGCCAGAGCGCAGAATGTTGGAAGATTTAGGGCAGATAAAAGAAGTTACTTCTTCATGCAGCGATGGCCACCAGCTTGGATGGCTTAAAGGAGGCTTGATCAAAATCACGGAGGAGATAGCTATCAATGGCTACTAGCCATGGTCGATATACTTTACTTCCACAGTTGGAGGCAGCAATGCTTATGAATACCAGTTGCTGGAAACCACAGGAGGGGAGAGGGCTCTTGTGCAAGGGGAGGAGAGGATCCCAGAATTTCTCTCAGGTCACTGATGGTCAGGAGCTGATGGTTCCCAGGTCTGGGCTTCTCCTCTTCTGGGAGAGGCTTGCCCACACATGGCATTGAAACAGGCATAAGCTCTCAATGGTCATATGCAAGTGTGTGAAAGGGTGTACTCTTGCTGTTTTGAATAACTCAACTATTTGCGTACCCAGCTACAACAGATTGTAGACTTGATGAATTTAATGAATGGACACTCCGACAGAGACATCAGGGGTGGGTTGGAAGGAGGCTGGCAGCAACTTAATGGGGTAGCTATGTGATATGGAAGGTCCATGCTCACTGGAACTTAACCAGCTGAAACAATGGTTGCACAGCTTCAATATTATCTTAACATTGCCATCTTCCGGATTCTGATTCTGTTTCATACGGAGAATAGGGTGTCTGTGTTTTGAAACGTGAACAAGTTATTACGTTCAGCCGCCTTTCTCTTTCCCCCTCTTATCTGGTGCCTATATTCTGAAATGTTGTTGATCTAGTTTCGAAACAGCAGGTGTCAAATGCTTAGACTGAGAATAATAATCGTAATGATGCGAAGAAAAGCACTGAGCTCTGTGGAAATGGCAATGAAGTGGGGGGAAACAAAGTGTACACTCTTCCCTAAGATTGTGCTATTTGCAAATAAACACTTAATAACGCTAGGTCTGGTATTCTCCTGCAACCACCTGGAAATAGCAGAGTATTATTTCCATCGTGAAGCCTGTGTTTTAAAAACAGTCCTTGGATCCAATTCATCTTAAAGCCCCATTGCAGTGAGTGGGACAACTTACTTGTATTGTATATTGATTTCGATGGGGGGGGGGGCGATCATCACAGCCTGTTTTAATTTCTGAGGCCATACATCAATATACAACAAAGTTGCTACATTTGGAGTGGTGGGAGGCACCAGCTGGGGAACCCCCAAGCAAAACCCCAGAGGAGGAAGGCTCGGAGGCAGGGGATTGGTGGTGGGACAACGAGGAGAGGTCACAGCGAGAAGATTCGGAGGAGGGGCTGGATCCACAATGATCTTGTGAAGTAGGTTGGGCTGAGAGGTCCAAGGTCACCAAGTGAGGATTCGAGCCCTGGTCTCCCAGGCTCTAGTCTGACACTCCACACTACCTCTTATTCAACTGCATTTTACTCAGAAGAGACCTATTGGAACTAATGGACCTAACTTAGCCATGCTGATTAATCTCAGTGGGTGTACTCTGAGTAAAATTTTGGTTGGCTACCACTCCTAGGCTACAAACTGGAATGGGACAAATTCTACAGAGATGGTGACTGGGGAAAGGTGGCTTAAATCGGTCTTTCCCAGCCTAGTGTCCTCCAGATATGGTTGGACCACAGCTGCCGTCATCCCTGATCGTTGGCCATGCTGTCCGGGACCGATGAGAATTGTGGTCCAACCACATCTGGAGGGGACCTGGTTGGGGGAGGCCGCCTTAAACCTTCCTCCCCGCCCACTGCAATCTCGATAACTCTTCCCGCTGTTTAATTTGTTCTTTAAAAACAACCACCACAATGCCAACACTTGGCACAATTGCTAGTCATGTTGTTAACATCATGCGTAGCTTGGCCCAAGCTGTCAAGTGAGGCAGTGCATTTTAATGCTGCTTTGGGGTGGAATAATGTGAAGATCTCACTTCCAGCACGAAGCACCTGCTAAAGTGAGAAATCACAGGGCAGCCAGGCTACATATTGACAATAAGAGCCGTTTTAATGAAATGCGTTAATATTTTATATGGCATCCTTCACACAAAGTACAATAACACTGTAACATGCTCAGCTTATATACATCCTGAAGACTGGGAGGCATCCTTAGATATTTATTCGGCTGGCAACAGTGCTGGGGCCTTTAAATACCACTTCAGGAGGACACGAGATGAAACCCAGGTGACATGTCACCCCATATGTATGCAAATATCTGCAGCTTCACACAGGTACGGTATGTGTTTAGGTATTTTGTTTGTTATTGGCGCGTTAAGCACAGTCTCCCAACTGATGACTGTCCAAAGAGCTCTACGGTTCTTTTTTGCTGTCACAACAATCCTGCAAAGTAGACTGTGGCCATTTCAGCTTCTCAGGTACAAGTATGATTTGAAGAGATTAGTCACCTGTGTTTTGAATGCTTAATTAATTGATATAAATCTGCTATTTATTTGGATTGCTTCCTGAGATATTGAAAGGCAATCTGAAATGTGACCCCCCCCCCCCGCCATCACTCATTTTTGCAAGAAAATGCCGTCTTTAACATTTTGCACAGGCAGTGTTGTGCCTGAACCAAAAATAGCCTCCAAAAATAGATGTGTGGATTAAACAGAAGGGCATGCCTTGGAGCTTGCTGCTGCCTTTCTTCCTTCAACACCTGGAAGCTGGTTCGGCACTCCCAAGCCCTGGTGATTCAGCCATGCAAGAATTAACTGGGCCAGAGGACAGCTCTGTCCTTGAAGAACCAACTGCAGGGAGATCAGAGCCCAGGTCCCCAGTAGAGGGATAATGTGGTTTAACTTTCTCCAGTACATGGTTTGTCAAATGCCAATATAATCACCTCCCCACCAGATTCACTGGAATTCATGGAGTTATTGTTGTTGGATGGGAGCATTATTATTCTCCACCACAGCACACAGTGCTCATTGCCACACCTGTATGGGGATGATCATGCACATAGAATCATAGAATCATAGAGTTGGAAGAGACCACAAGGGCCATCCAGTCCAACCCCCTGCCAAGCAGGAAACACCATCAAAGCATTCTTGACATATGCCTGTCAAGCCTCTGCTTAAAGACCTCCAAAGAAGGAGACTCCTTGGCAGCAAGTTCCACTGCTGAACAGCTCTTACTGTCAGGAAGTTCTTCCTAATGTTTAGGTGGAATCTTCTTTCTTGTACAGTAGCTTGAATCCATTGCTCTGTGTCCGCTTCTCTGGAGCAGCAGAAAACAACCTTTCTCCCTCCTCTATATGACATCCATTTATATATTTGAACATGCCTATCATATCACCCCTTAACTTTCTCTTCTCCAGGCTAAACATACCCAGCTCCCTAAGCCGTTCCTCATAAGGCATCATTTCCAGGCCTTTGACCATTTTGGTTGCCCTCTTCTGGACACGTTCCAGCTTGTCTGTATCTTTCTTGAACTGTGGTGCCCAGAACTGGACACAGTACTCCAGGTGAGGTCTGACCAGAGCAGATACAGTGGTACTATTACTTCCCTTGATCTAGATGCTATACTCCTATTGATGCAGCCCAGAATTGCATTGGCTTTTTTAGCTGCTGCATCACACTGTTGACTCATGTCAAGTTTGTGGTCTACTTTTCACATGTACTGCTCTCAAGCCAGGTGTCTCCCATCCTGTATTTGTGGCTTTCTTTTTTTTTTTTGCCCAAGTGTAGTACTTTACATTTCTACCATGATTTCTACCATGCAATGTCTGCATTTTGTCTGGATCTACAGAGGACCCAAGGCAGCTAAAAGGTAGTGTGAAGGGTGCTAAGCAAGGCTAGCCCCCTCCTTACTGGCTGGTTCCATGCGGATTGGAAAGGGGGAGTACAAAATAAGGGAACAATGGGAAGCACCCCGCAGCATCAGTATGGTGAAAGATGTCTCAACTAAACCAACCTTGCACAGTTTACCAGGCTGGAGCAACTTGGGATAGGAGCTTTCTCTGGGAACTGAGCCAATGATGCTTGTAGGTCCAATCCCACATGCTCTTTGGCATTTCAGCAATCAAGAGCATACTCCTTTTGAAGACTGGCCAGGCAGTTGGAGACACGATGGAGTGTCTCATCTAAGGGAAGAGGCCAGGAGCAGAGACTTCTAGCCAGTTGGTGGAAAGTATGGCTGAACTGAGAGGGTAGAGCTTATCCTACCAGTAGGTGCAGATCAGAGCCGTGCAAAATAAAACTATCTCTAAACCCCTGTAATTTTCCACAGGTATGTGTTATGTACTGAGCTGAATCCTAGAACAATAGGATTCAGAATCAGCGGGAGCTACCCAATCCAACTCCAGGTGGAAGTGAATCCGCAACCTGATTGGCCTGCTGGAGCAGCCAATCAGGCGGCTGGCAGAAGCGAATCTGCTACCTGATTGGCCTGTAGGAGCAGCCAATCAGGCTGCAGGCAGAAGTCAATCCACAATATAATTGGCCCACAGGTGTAGCCCTGAAGTAGCCAATCACGCAAGGCCCATTGTGTAAATAATGTATATAAGCAGATGGTTTTGGGAAAAGAGCCATTCTTCTTCTCCTCTTCTCCTTGATGACTATGAGCTGAATAAAGAGCATGAAATTCACTCTCGACTCCGAGTACATTTCACTGGCGACGAAGGTGGGATCCTGCTGAGCTGACCGCCACCACGCACTGCACCGCAGCACCGCCACCTGCTGCACCGCTGCATCGCACTGTGCATCCAGGCTTCAGCTCCAGGACCCAAGGAACCCAGAATGGCAACCGACAGCAGCTTCTCGCCATTCAAACCAGCATCAGGAGACTGGGAAGGGTACGCCGCCCGTTTCAACTTCCTCCTGCAAGCGAAAGAAGTCACCAACGATGCCATGAAGAGGGCGACATTCTTCAGCGTCTGTGGAGAGGAGACGTTTGAAATCGCCCGGGCTCTCCTTGCACCTAGAGATGTCGCTACCGTCTCTTACAAAACAATAATGGAACGGCTGAAGGAGCACTTCTCACCACAGCCCTCGGTGGTAGCTTGCCGAAATGCCTTCTACGCAAAGCGGCAAGCCCCGGGGGAAACCATAACTGGGTTTGTGACCTCCCTCCGCCAAGCCGCCCGGCTATGCAACTTCTCAGAGTTGGAGAACATGCTTCGTGACCGCCTCGTCGGTGGCCTGAGGGACGAGATGTTGCAACGACGCCTCTACGCCAAAAAAAGACCTCACGTTCCAGATTGCTCTGGAGGAAGCCCTGGCAACCGAAGCCGCCGAGAGGTCAACGCAAGAGGCACGACCGGCCCCGCCATCCCAACCGAGGGTCTACCACGAAGACCTCACCGACGAATCCGAATCTGACAGGGAGGAAGTACACCGAGTACAGCGGCGCACTCAAGCAGCACACACACCACAGCAGCCTCGACGAGAAGGAGGGAACTGTGCAAGCTGCGGGGAGAACCACGAGAGGAGGACCTGTCGTTTCCGCAACGCAGAGTGCAGGCAGTGCAGAAAATTGGGACACATCGCCCGGGTGTGTCGGGCTCGACTCACCCGTCGACAAGCATCAGATGACCGACCCAGGAGCCCCAGGTCACACGGCACCATGCACCAAGGCAACTCGACGGAGATCACGGACTACCAGGTATTCCAGTTGCCCCATCCCAGCACAGAGAAAATTTATATAGAGGTACAGATAGAGGGAGCCCCATGCCGCATGGAACTGGACACGGGTTCAACTCTATCCATAATCTCGGCCCGAACATTAAGGGAACTGTGCCCTAATGGGGGTCCCAAACTAAGGCCGGCCCCATTCACCCTCCGGGACTTCCAGAAACGTAAGGTCCCTACAATGGGGGTGGGGACCTTCAGGGTGCAATATCGAGGGCGAAAGCAACAATTGGACTTGCTGGTAGTTAAGGGCCCCTACGTTAGCTTACTGGGACTGGCATGGTTTGGACCTCTGGGGCTAGCCGTTACCGGGGTGAACCGCACTAGCTTACAAGTGGACGTGGACGCCATATGCAAAGAGTTTCCAGGGGTTTTCGATGGGGCATTGGGACGATATACAGGACCCCCCATTGCCCTACAGCTAGACCCCGCTGTACGACCCATCAGGCACAAGGCCCGCCGGGTCCCGTTCGCCCTGAAACCCCGCATAGACGAGGAATTGGACCGGCTCGTGGAGCAAGGAGTGCTGGAGCCGGTGCCCAACGCCCCCTGGGAAACTCCAATTGTCACACCCGTCAAGCCTAACGGTTCGGTCCGCATCTGTGCAGACTACAAATGCACCATAAACAAGGCTCTCACGGCCCATGCATACCCAGTGCCAGTGGTCAGCCATGTCCTCGCCACCCTGGCTGGGTCAAAAATCTTTGGCAAACTGGACTTGGCCCAAGCGTATCAACAGTTGCCTGTGGACGAAGCCACAGCAGAGGCTCAGACGATTGTGACGCACAGAGGGGCATTCAGAGTAAAGCGGCTGCAATTTGGCGTTAGCGTGGCACCAGGCATATTCCAGAATTTAATGGACTCTCTCCTTAAAGGGATTCCTGGCGTCACCCCTTTCTTCGATGATGTACTGATCGCCGGGCCCACACCAGAGGAATTTGAGGACCGCCTCCGCTCCGTCCTGCACCGTTTCCAGACGGCGGGCCTCAAGGTGAAGCGGGAAAAGTGTTTACTGGGAGTGCCGCAGGTGGACTTTCTGGGATTTAAGGTGGACGCAGAAGGGGTCCATCCAACCGGTGACAAGGTACGGGCCATTTGTGAGGCCCCAGCGCCCAAGAGCAAGCCCGAACTTCAGTCATTCTTGGGACTATTGAACTTTTACCATGCCTTCCTTCCCCATAAGGCAGCGGTAGCGGAGCCCCTACACAGACTCCTAGATAAAAGGGCCCCTTGGGTGTGGGGCCAGCGACAAAGGGCCGCATTCCAGGCAGTCAAGGACTTGCTCGTCTCGAACTCGGTCTTGGCACACTTCGACGAGAGGCTGCCAGTGGTGCTGGCATGCGACGCCTCTCCCTATGGCATCGGCGCTGTCCTGGGACACCAACTCCCGGATGGAAGAGAGGTGCCGGTGGCATACTTCTCCCAGACTCTTGCTGCAGCCGAACGAAACTACTCACAGATTGACAAGGAGGGTCTGGCAATCGTGAAGGGCGTAAAAAAATTCCATGATTTCTTGTACGGGCGGCCCTTTACCATAGTGACTGACCACAAGCCGTTGCTGGGCCTGTTTGCCCCCGAGAAGCAGACCCCCCAAGTGTTGTCTCCACGTGTCCTCAGGTGGTCAATTTTCCTTGCCGGCTACCAGTATGCACTAATCCACCGCCCTGGGAAGGCGATGGGCCACGCAGACGCCCTCAGCAGGCTACCACTACCAGAAACAGGCCCCGACCCAGCGCCTGCGCAAGAGGTTATGACCCTGGAGCTGCTTCCCGACCGACCCATTCAGGCACAAGAAGTTGCGCACCATTCCACAAAAGATAGGGTCATCTCCCGGGTCCTGGACTGGGTGTGGCGAGGATGGCCCAGCAGCAGCCCCGGGCCAGAATTCGCCGGCTACACAAACCGCAAACATGAACTGTCGGCCCACAAGGGGTGCCTGTTATGGGGAAGCAGGGTTGTTGTTCCCCAGCCCCTCCGCAAAAGGGTCCTTACAGCCCTTCACGAGACACACCCAGGGGTAGTGAGGATGAAGGCCCTTGCCAGGAGTTATGTGTGGTGGCCGGGGATTGACAGAGAGATAGAGGCCTGGGTCCAACACTGCAAGACCTGCCAAGAATCCCGCCCGGATCCCCCAAGGGCCCCAGTCCAGCCCTGGGAGTCCGCCCGACATCCATGGTCACGCTTGCACGTGGACTTCGCTGGCCCCTTCCAGGGAAAAACATTCTTCATAGTGGTGGATTCCTACACCAAATGGCTGGAGGTCGCACTGGTACCGTCCACTTCTACGGCGGCAGCCATCCGGGTACTACGTAAGCTTTTTGCAACCCACGGGCTCCCTGACACCCTCGTCTCGGACAATGGAACCGCATTCACGTCAGAGGAGTTCCAGACCTTCACAGCGCAGAACGCCATCCGCCACATCCGCTCAGCACCATTCCACCCTGCCACCAATGGCCAAGCGGAGCGCATGGTGCGGACCACCAAGGACAGCCTCCGCCGCATGACACAAGGGGACTGGGAATACCGCCTTGCCGCATTTCTTCTAGCACAGCACAGCACCCCAAGCACAACGACGGGCCGGAGCCCAGCTGAACTACTAATGGGCCGGCGCCTTGCAACTAGACTGGACCGACTTCACCCCGACAGAGCTCAGGATGAGGTAGTGGTGGGGAAAGGCAGGAACCCCCGGACATTTGTGGCCCAGGACGCAGTGTACGCAAAGAATTTTGGGGCAGGCCCAGCATGGGTACCCGCCACAGTCACCAAGGTGACCGGTCCCGTGTCGTACGAGGTACTAACGGAAGGGGGGCAATGTTGGCGCCGCCACTGCGACCAGCTACGGCGACGATTCCCAGGAGGAACCCGGGAGGAGAGCGGGACAGAGGGGTGGGCAGGGGAAGCAGAAGCAGTAGGCACAGAGGGGCGCCCCGAGGCTGGAAGGACACCGGAACCAGAGCCACAACCTAGTGGTTCAGTGGTGCCAGACCAGACAGCCCCGGCACAGCCAGCAGCCTCGGAACACGAGCCAGAACCAGAACCCCTGACCAAGGAACACCCCAGGCCACAACGCACACGGAGGCGGCCAGCAGACCTTGGGGACTACGAATGCAACTTCCCGGGCAGGACTGGAACTTAGAGGGGAGGGGTGTTATGTACTGAGCTGAATCCTAGAACAATAGGATTCAGAATCAGCGGGAGCTACCCAATCCAACTCCAGGTGGAAGTGAATCCGCAACCTGATTGGCCTGCTGGAGCAGCCAATCAGGCGGCTGGCAGAAGCGAATCTGCTACCTGATTGGCCTGTAGGAGCAGCCAATCAGGCTGCAGGCAGAAGTCAATCCACAATATAATTGGCCCACAGGTGTAGCCCTGAAGTAGCCAATCACGCAAGGCCCATTGTGTAAATAATGTATATAAGCAGATGGTTTTGGGAAAAGAGCCATTCTTCTTCTCCTCTTCTCCTTGATGACTATGAGCTGAATAAAGAGCATGAAATTCACTCTCGACTCCGAGTACATTTCAGTATGTGTGTGAGAGAGTGATAGCTGCTTCTATACATGGCCTTTGTGCAAACTTTGGATGTGGATGGTATGGTGAAAAAGTAGTCTTTTATTATCTGTGCTTGCCCCAAGTGGCTTAAACTGGGAGCCCAACAGATTAGGCACATGTTCTCTGATCACTTGTGTCACTGTGGAAGGGCCATAGCTTCAAGGCCAGAACATCTGCTTTGCATGCAGAAGGCCCCAGCTTCAAGGCCAGGCCTCTCCAGGTAAGGCTGGGAATGTTCCTTTAGAACCCTGGAGAGCCGCGGCTGGTTAGAATAGACAATAGCTATGGAAGATGGACCAATGTTCTGACTTGGTATACTTGGTATAAGGCAGTTTCTTATACTGGGGTTGTTGGCCAAGAGGGAACTGCAGGCAATTCTAATGACAGAAGATCCATTCTGGTCTGGGAAGGCAGGCAATACTAGACAGCTAGTCCAAAGAAGCGGCAAAAGGGAGCTGGTCCGTGGCGCCAGAGGGGTAGCGGGAGCGGTGGTCCAAGCGGCGGCAGCTGAAGCGGCGGCAGAAGGAACCTAAGAGAAAGAAAAGAGAAAAGGGGCAGCTCCCCCCTAGTGCACAGCTCCTGCACCAAGAGGTGACTCCAACAACGAAGATCCAGCAACGATTCAATGACGAAGAAGATCCGATGAGGAGCAGCGCAAAAAGGGGCCATCTGGAGGCTGCCACGCTCTTTTGAAACAGGTAACCCTGCCCACGAGCTGGCCCTATTGGCGAGCCAGGGTCCTGAGCATGGCAGCAGGTATAGGTGGAGCAGGGGGCTGAACACGCCCCCCTGCTCGGTGCGTAGAGCGGGTCCCACCCACAAAGTCCCCCCTCCCTGAAGAGGAGGGATCTACTAGACAGCTAGTCAGATGCCACCAATAAAGGCTTTTCGGCCCATAGAGTCCGTTTCGTTATTTTCTCATATCTCTAACCCACTTTCTCCATCATGGAACCCCAGGTGACATGCATGTGGTTCTCAGGTGGTCAACCCATCCAGGCACTGCCCAGTCCTGAGCCTGCTTAGCTTCAGCAAGAGGGTGACCCCATGTGCCTTCAGACCATACCCTGAGATGCAGTTCTTCAGAATGGTAAACTCATTGCTAGGGGAAGCTACACAGGTCTCCCTTAGCGCCAGTCTTACCAGCTTTGAGCCTGCCTGTCCTCCAAGCCATGTGCCCTTGAACTGAACACCTGACAAGTGGGAAGGAGTCAGCCTATTTGATATGAGAACCCAAGCTGCTGCAGGATAAGCACTGATATTATTACTTCAACATGTGCGTAAGCATATACTTCAAGCATATACGTAAATGGCTGTGTTCTTTAGGTTTGGCACATGCTAACTCAGCTGGGGCTAACAAGCATAACACTGGTCCTTTGGCTCAGTGGGATATCAGCAGTTAAATGAAAATGCTGTAATCATAGTGTGGCATATATAACATGTGTTTGTTTCTATATCCTTCTGTCCTCTTGCTTCATAGATATCATTTGAAGATATCATTTGATGCTAATTGGCTTGCATTTGCCAAAGTTGATATAAATTTGTTATCCTGCCTGATTGACCTAAGAGACAACCATGATACGTTTTAAAGAAAACAAGGATCATGGTTTGTTTGGCTCTCCTAATCAGGCTAATGAACGAGAAGGTCTCCGCTCTGTATGGTAAGAGAGATTACAACCAGAAGTGGTCTTTAGTATTCTTTAAAGATCTATAATTGACTCTAATTAGGAATAGATTAAGGTACTGAAGGATCTGGAATTACCAAGCAGGAATGAGAAGGATTCACCTTCAGTCATTTTATCACGGAGGATAACTCCACTATAGTCTTATCTCTTCTGGTGTTTTGGGGGATCAAAGCTTGGTGGTTACCTTGCAGTGTTCAGATTAGGGGGGGGGTTAATAATTCAGATGCTAAGTGTTTAATGCGGCGAACAACATACCCCCTGTTTAAGGCTTATTCAGTGTAGTCTTAAGCTATTTCAACTGGTGTGCTAGAGTAAGATACATGAAGACTTTTTGTCTTTGAGGAAGGCATTTGGTCAGAACACACTGGGCGGTCTTAACATAATAAACTGCTAATTTGAGGCAACAGCTTGAGCTGCTGCTTTTCACTTTTCTCATCTGCGCGCAGAGAGTCCACAATCCAGCACAGCGAACCTGATTTAGTGGACCTGATCCAACTGCCACAATCCCAGTGAAATCAAAGGGTGTTGAAAGTGCTGAACTTTGTTTAGATCAGGCCCAATAAGTTTTAAAGCACCTAGATCTGTGTCGGATTGTGCCTGGGGGCTGTTGCAACTGAAGTTCCTTCAAAGAATGAGAGAGTTCTGGAAATATTATCTTAAAAACAAATCCTGCCCAAAGTCACATTCACTTGCCATACTTTCACCTAGAGCAGTAGCAGGCCTTGGTGTCTCAAATTTCAGTGGCCCCGTGTGATGCCGAATCTGCTGGATGTCATAGTCACGAAGTCAGCTGTGGTGCCGCAGAAGCTCTGTGCCCAGTGTGATCGAACCAGTCACGCTCCCCTCGATCTGCCTTTGCCTAGGGGTAGCTAACATGGTACCCTTTCCGTGTTCCAGGACTACAACTCCCTTCCACCCCAGACAGCAGACTGGAGAGCACTGAGTACCCTCTCCAGAAGAGATGGGGAGCATGTTACCCTGAAGATGCTGTTGGCCTCTAACTCCCAACAGTCCGAGCTAGCACAGGCAATAATCAGGGATGTTGGGACCTGTAGTCCAGGAATATCTGGAGGGCCGCAAATTATTTAACCTATTATTGTGAACATTATGGTATTACAGTGGTGCCTCGCAAGACGAATTTAATTCGTTCCGCGAGTCAATTTGTTTTGCGAAAAATTCGTCTGGCGAATCGCGGTTTCCCATAGGAATGCATTGAAATTTCTTTTTTTGCCCATAGGAACGCATTAATTAAATTTCAATGCATTCCTATGGGAAACCACGATTCACAAGATGAATTTTTCGCAAAACGAATTCGTCTTGAGAGTCACCATTGCAAGACACATTCGTCTTGCGGAAAATTCGTCTTGCAGGGCATTCGTCTTGTGAGGTACCACAGTATTGTTAGGAAAGGAGACATTTGCATTTGTTTGTTATTAAATGTACCTTACAATATTTAAAAGCACAGCACATTTCAACAACACATAGCAGCTACATGTTGGGGGTGGTTTCCTCCCCTATATCTAAATTCAGACATGATTTGCTTTAGTCCTGTGCCTTTTTATTATCATATCTTATTACATTATCGTCTGAGATAAAAATAAATAAATCTCACCTTCGGCTATCGAAAGCAGATAATTTCACCCCTCCTCCTACTCAGGTGTCCCTCGAGGTGCATTGTTATGTTACCGTCTCACACTCCTTGTCATGTCTTATTGTTTCTTTGCTGATTGGGCTAGCGTCTTGAATCTCGACGGAGGACGCCCAGCCTCAGTGTATCAGCACCAGTTTGCACTAATTCAAAATGCCAGGACGTGGTTTTTATGGGCAAGCAAAATAAATACCTACTGTACACACACACACACACACACACACACACACAGAGAGAGAGAGAGAGAGAGAGAGAGAGAGAGAGAGAGAGGCAGCAATATCACTCAGTTCTTAATATTGATGATGCAGTTTTACACCCTGATGACACAGTCCTTGAAACCAAAGGACACTCATGACAGCACCATATATACAGTTACATCCGCAGAATGGAAGATGGCAGGATCCCCAATAATGTGCTATATGGGGAGCTGGCTTTATGATTTCCAATTACCCTCTAGATGGAAGTCCACATTCCAATCAAGTCCAGAGGCATAGATCCCTACAAAATCATCCCTTCCTCCTTCCTTCCGACCTCTTCTGGAAACTTTTTCATTTTTGTTTAGATCCAACTCTCTCATCTGAGGTCCAGCAGAAGATAAGGTGTTCAGAAACGGCAGTGTCCAAATGATATTAATATGCAGAGTCTGGGAAAGGAAACTCGCCACCCAGTCAGTCAAAATCATCCCCGTCCAAGCAGAAATCTGCACTTCACAAAATAAATTACTTGTGAGCCTAAATGTCTGTATGAAATATTAAAGCTTAACACCATTCCGTATTACCCATTTTAAATAGTCGCCCAACTTGGGCCTGCGTCTTCGCCATCCCTATCTGAAAGTAAGCAGGCTCATGGCATCAATCACACGGAGTTTGCAGTAAGGAAGAAAAAAAAAGGAAATAATCCCCCATCAAAGCAAAATACATAAATACATAAATAAGGAGAGCATGTAAAATATTGGCAATGCCCGAAAGTATGTAAACAACCAGTATATATGCGATATATATACTGTGTGTGTGTGTGTGTGTGTGTGTGTGTGTGTGTATACACGCATATATATATATATATATATATTCCTGTATCCTCCCCCCAAACTGTGGTTGTTTAATTTGACAGTTTTTGGAACTTCACTCCCCCGCCCCAGAAAATCCCATCCACATCCGCACCCAAGTACAGGGACAAAATTTGATTCGGTTCACATTTAAAGGCAAACATACTTAACTCACACTTTCTGAAAGAATACAGAAGCTGAAACAAAAGCCATCCCTCAAAATTTGCCAATTTTACAGTGCAGTTCTCCAGCCAAGTAATGTATACCAAAAAAAGAAGAAGCAAAAATTGGGAGCAAGGTATGTGTAATAATGCATACATTAGTGCATACCTTCCAACATTTCTCCAATGAAAATAGAGACGTCCCATTCCATAATGATAATTTTACTATTTATAACCCACACATCTTACTGGGTTGCCCCAGCCACTCTGTGCAGTTTCCAACATATATCTAGATATATAAAAATGTAGGCATGGCACACACAGATGTAACAGCCTTTCTCTGTTACCGCTGAACCGAATTGCATCAAATTAGGACAAAGCATACCTTGCCCATCAGGGATCGATTTAGCATAAATTATTTTATTATTTTATTATTATTATTCTGCTTGATATTTTCAAGGGAAACATAATAATAATATAGCTTCTCTTATTCAGGGATGTTCCTGGAAAATAGGCACACTTGGAGGGACTGTTAGTGAGAATAATATACTGTACAAAAGTGCATTGTGTTTAGGGTAGCTGCTAGCTAAAAATGTGTGCATGGAGACAAAATTGCATACAAACATTTTTACATTAGGTAAAAATTGCACTGTGCTTGAGAATTTTCATGAGGACTTGTTTTTTAATTTTTTAAAATGCTAACTTATATGGAGAAATGAACTAAAGAATGGACAAATGAGAAACAGAGAAGCTAAAACTGCTAGATTCAGTCACCTATATTTGCACTCGGATGTTTTCTTGGAGTAACACTGAAGAATCAACAAATGGTTTGCACATTGATGGAGGGACGATTGGCAACTGTGTCAGATGAGGAGCAGCTCCCTGCATCTCCTGGGCTGCTTTTAAACTGTCCATTGTCTGTGGTCATGTTTAACTGCCCCTTCTCCCCTCCTTTGGGCCCAACTACCAAAATCAAATTCGGTGGGAGGCTTGGATGAAGAAAGCCATTTTTTTATTGTTTATTTATTTAGAGAGCATTTCTGAATGGCTTGATCAGAAGAAAATTCTCCAACCTGGGCCGGGACAAAATTAAAAAAAAATTAAGTACTGTATGGCTAAAATCCATAAGGCAATCTGTAATAAAAATAAAAATGCACACGCAGGATCATCCTCTTCATCATGAAAAAGAAAAAGAAAAATCAAACAGACTAAGGTAAGCCAACTGAATCCTGTGTTTGGATAGGCTTGGAGAAACAGAAAAGTATTGATCTGATGTGTAGAGATCTTTCCTATTCTCTGTGTGAAAGAAACACGCAGAAGGTTCATGATGTTTGGGTTATTCCTTCAGAGAAGCAGAGTACAGCTGGTTTAACACAGGTTCTCTTCAAGGTCATGCTGACTATAAAAGTAGGGCTGGAAGGAGCCTGGGTTTCGCTTTCACTTTCTATCTCCCTTCTGGTGTGGTGTTCTGTACATAGTATGCTTAGGTTTATAAGTTATTGTAAGTTTAAGTTAAGTCTGCTGCAACTGGATTTCTTATGGACGGTGCCAATCCTGAATGTATTGGATTCGTGACCATTATGCTCATTTGCCTTCAGTAGCAGTAAAGCTCTGCTGGATGAAATGCAATTGCCTATGGCCTATTTTGCGGGGGGAATCCTGCAACATGTTTAAGTTTTACTCTGCTAACTATACATTGGAATCTGCTCGGGATCGATATTGAGTAGAATCCCATGGCAAAAGCAATATCGCAAGGGTCCCTGCCTAATGTCAGTATGCGGGGAATTCCAGAGAACAGGTGCTGCAACACAATTTGAAAATGGGGGTTGGTGATGTGCTAAAAAATGCACAGGGAATGCCATGCATTTTGTCCCTTTTTTTAACAGGAGGAAGAAAAAAGAACCCTCAGCTACTTCATACATAGAATCATAGAGTTGGAAGAGACCACAAGGGCCATCCAGTCCAACCCCCTGCCAAGCAGGAAACGCCATCAAAGCATTCCTGACAGATGGCCGTCAAGCCTCTGCTTAAAGACCTCCAAAGAAGGAGACTCCACCACACTCCTTGGCAGCAAATTCCACTGTCGAACAGCTCTTACTGTCAGGAAGTTCTCCCTAATGTTTAGGTGGAATCTTCTTTCTTGTAGCTTGAATCCATTGCTCCGTGTCCGCTTCTCTGGAGCAGCAGAAAACAACCTTTCTCCCTCCTCTATATGACATCCTTTGATATATTTGAACATGGCTATCATATCACCCCTTAACCTTCTCTTCTCCAGGCTAAACATACCCAGCTCCCTAAGCCGTTCCTCATAAGGCCTTTGACCACTTTGGTTGCCCTCCTCTGGACACATTCCAGCTTTTCAATATCCCTCTTGAACTGTGGTGCCCAGAACTGGACACAATACTCCAGGTGAGGTCTGACCAGAGCAGAATACAGTGGTACTATTACTTCCCTTGATCTAGATGCTATACTCCTATTGATGCAGCCCAGAATTGCATTGGCTTTTTTAGCTGCTGCATCACACTGTTGACTCATGTCAAGTTTGTGGTCTACCAAGACTCCTAGATCTTTTTCACATGTACTGCTCTCAAGCCAGGTGTCTCCCACCCTGTATTTGTGCCTTTGATTTCTTTTGCCCAAGTGTAGTACTTTACATTTCTCCCTGTTAAAATTCATCTTTGCTTTGGCCCAGTTGTCTAATCTGTAATGCAGGTCCTGGCGCCTGCACATTATGCAGAGACCGCCCACCTGCCAATCACCTAACATCACCATGAGGTCAGGTGACCCTAAGTGCATCCCCCATTCTTTCTTTTCCTACCTTGTAATGCGCCTTGAACTCAGTTAAGGCCCCTGATTGTTCCTTTGCGTCTTTCTCTGCCGCACACTTGACATATGACATCAGGTGTGGGGCAGGGGGTGTAGTTTAAGGAAAACTGGCCCAAGGTCACCCAGTGAGCTTCGCGGCTGAGTGGGGATTTGAACCCTGGTCTCCCAGGTCATATCCCAACACTCTAACCACAATGCCACATTGGCCTATGTTCTATGCATGGTGCCACATTTTGTGAGAGCAACCGTCTCCACACTGCTGGGACTACAAAGCTGATTTCCTCATAATGTCTCTTTAAAGTAGGCTCTTTAAACCAGGGGGTGAGTGCAGGTTTATGCCGTAATGAATGTTGATGTGATGGGGGAACTCAAGGGAACGGGAACTTGTGCTGTATTATAAACATATTTTGCCCTTGTAATTGTATTTATGATCTCACAGGAATCAGGAGCATAGCACCTATCAGCATTAATTGGGGCTATGCAGATAAACCCTTAGAGTACAATATGCCTTAAACCTTCTTCCTACGCTGTAATAATTACAGTTGTTTAAATTATCTGTTGTTACATGAGTGAAAAGGCATGAAAGCGGGAACAATCTTGCTGACAAACAGAACATGCATCCAAAAAGTCCGAACCATGTTCTCCCTACGCACTCAATCATGTTACGTCTTCACAAAGTTGTAGTACAGGTGGTCCTTCATAACAGGATACACTGAGCGCATGGCAGGATGGGTGTAGCTGGCAGCAGACCCCAGGCCACAACTGTTAGGCTCCCGTCTCAGAACATGACAATGACTCTTGCTTGAAAGTAAGGAAGAGATCTTTGTGTGTTCAGACCCAGAGACCTCCCTCCTAAATAAAGACACATTTGACTCACACTTTAGTTTTGGTTTTTGGCAGAATTTAGGCCACAACTTTATGGATTACAGAAATGTGAGTGGTTGCATAGGCTCTGGTTCGACTAGCTCCCTACACCCTTGCAGGTAGCGCTGACTCAGAGCTCTATCATTGGTCAGCCAAGGGTGAACACCTGAGGCAGGTGAAAAGCCTGGGGACAGACTCTCTTCACTCCCCAGATGCTCCCCTTTCGGGGGTTGACCAAACCAAGTTGAGTCCCTGGATTCTTTTAATGGAATACCTTTCACATAGGGATGGTGAGACCGTTCTCCCATCCTTATCACCTGAACCAGTGCCTATCCACAAGCTTACAAGTTGTGACGAATTGCTATGCAGCAGGTGAAACCCAAATGGCCAATCAGCCAGGTGGGTAAAATTCCTGCCGTGCCCCTGACCCAATGACAGATGACACACGATGGCATGGCAAGGTCAATCACAAAATGCCCTAAATATAGGGAGAGGTGGGCGGGTGTTCCGGTGCATGAGCCAAAAGAGGAAGCTCTGGGTGACGTGCATGGGTATATATAGGTCCCTCGATCCATTTAGACTGCACCCCATTGGCCAGATTACACCCAGCAACGAGGGACTTACCAATTGGGTGTTGTGGCTATCCAATAGACCCACCCACAACCAGGAGGTCAGTCTCCAGGTCTCACCGCAACACGTGCCCTCTTTTAGGGAGGACACGATTTATTCCGGCTAATAGTGGTACAGGGGATGGGGTGAGTTGGTTCATCAGTGTGACTGGGATCTGAGTAGGCATGCAGAGTGTTGCACAGCACTTAAGGTTTATCTGGGATTATGTTCCAATGAACACAGGAGAACTTGTTTCTGAGTCACCATGCACAGGCCTGCACTACGAATGACTTAAGAGTAAACTACTTCCTTATTACTCATTTTAAGTAAATGTTGCATGTTTTTCTCCTCTCCATTTTAAAGCTATGTCCGTTCCCTGGCTGGAGATAGAAAGGATCATGTCCTCTCAGATTCTGGGAAAGTCAACCTAGTCCCTGAGCTGCCAACACATCTCTATGTACCTTCTTCAAAAGGTAGCAGCTTTTCCTCCAAGTCATTTGCATCCATATACACTTTTGGTATCTCTGGTACCTACCCAGTTTACCTCTGTGATTGAGCTGGTGCTGAGTTTTGTTTGTTTGCACAGGAGTTATTTCATCATCATCATCATCATCATCATCATCATCATCATCATCATTTATTTATACCCCGCCCATCTGGCTGGGTTTCCCTAGCCACACTGGGTGGCTTCCAACAAAAGAAGAGTTTGGAAGAGTTTTGGATTTGATACCCTGCTTTATCACTCCCCGAAGGAGTCGCAAAGCGGCTAACATTCTCTGTTCCCTTCCTCCCCAACAACAAACACTCTGTGAGGTGAGTGGGGCTGAGAGACTTCAACGAAGTGTGACTAGCCCAAGGTCACCCAGCAGCTGCATGTGGAGGAGCGGAGACACGAACCCGGTTCACCAGATTACGAGTCTACCACTCTTAACCACTACACCACACTGGCTCTCACAAAAGATTAAAAATACATTAAAACATCAGTCATTAAAACTTCCCTAAACATTTCATTTCAAGGTTTAACCAGAAAACCCTAAAGTTACTAATGGCCAATGAAATAGAATAGCAACCTGTTATTTCTTAGACTTTTCACACTAGACTGTGACCTTAGTGTGATGGATACAGAAAAGCCAGGGTCCTGGGGTCAATGCTTTCTCGGGGCATAGCCCCCGGTGCAGCTGTGTGTGTGCACACATGCCAGGCAGAAGTGGAGCACACTTGCTAGTTGGGGGCTGAGTGCATTTGACCAGCCCTTGCCGTCGACACCACTGGGCTTGTGCTTGCGCACTGGGCTGCTCTTCACCCTCTGTGCTCACAAGCCCTCGCTGCCGAAGGGGCTCAGGAGCAAACCCTACACAAATCCATAGTGGAGTCCCTAAGACAGTTGGATGATGCCTTATACACCCTCTCCTGGCAACTCCTGAAGCTAAGTTGGTGCCAAACACATTGCTCTGCTTTCCTTTGAACCACAGCAGCGAGGCTGAGATGGAGGTCTTGTTGTCTGGGCAGCCCAGGACCTCCATACACACTGCCCAGGCTTTAGCCCCGGGGAGGTCCCTTCAGAGTGAAGAAGAAGAAGAAGAAGAAGAAGAAGAAGAAGAAGAAGAAGAAGAAGAAGAAGAAGAAGAAGAAGAAGAAGAAGAAGAGTTTGGATTTGATATCCCGCTTTATCACTACCCAAAGGAGTCTCAAAGCAGCTAACATTCTCCTTTCCCTTCCTCCCCCACAACAAACACTCTGTGAGGTAGGTGGGGCTGAGAGACTTCAAAGAAGTGTGACTAGCCCAAGGTCACCCAGCAGCTGCATGTGCAGGAGCGGAGACTTGAACCTGGTTCACCAGATTACGAGTCTACTGCTCTTAACCACTAAACCATATAAAAAATGCGGGAGGCAGCAATTACCTTTCTCTGCAGCCACAGCAGGCGCTGTGATTCTCCAGTGGTTTGAATTCATCCCTGGAGGTGCACTCCATTGTCACTCGAGGCATTCTAAAACATTTTAGAACACTTTAAAAAGTATTCTAAAATGTTTTTGAACACCCCCAAAACACTTAAAAGACATTCTCTCAACTGGCAATCTCTAGATTGCCAGCATCAGTGTCTTTCAACCATCAGGAACGATTTTACTTTTCTCCTGGAAGCCAGTAATTTGGGAGACAGACTCACCTCACCTGCAAAAGGGGAACTGCCTTTGAAATGGTTCCGTCACGGGTCAATGTCAACCAGGCAGCCTCCAGCGGTGGCACCACCAACAGGGCCTCCCCTGCCAATCATAGGATTTGAGATGATTGATATTGGAGAAGGTGCTTTGAATGGACACAGGCTCTGTACCTTTAACTGCTTCATGGCAGCTGAAGCTTCCCCCCATCATTACATGTTTGTGCTTGGAAAAAGTGACACCTGTTCTGTTATGCAGCTATAAAATGCACAATGCCTCATCCTGTAAAAATAGTGACAGCCGTATCTTGTGTCAGAGCACAATTTCAGAGGGAGGGGGACTGTTCGTTCATTTTTCAAGGCATTTCCATTATTTCATAACTTGAGTGGGGTTTTTTTTCCTTTTCTTTTTAGGCTATAAAAAAATTCCGGTTGTTGTGGCACCTTAGAGAGGGCTTTGACAAAATATTGTGGGAGAAAATGTGCAACATGCACATACATATAAAAAAACTGTGAAGAAAATACTGTAGGTTGTGTTGAAATGTCTCCCACTCGTTAATTTGAAATTTCATGGTGGAAGTCAGCATTCGTTGCCTGGCTTAGACGCCAAGATTCTGGATATTTCAGAAACACATCCCAAGGACACATAGGACTGGTAGAGACACAAATATTGGGGTCCAATCCACCATGGTTTACACAAGCATTGTGTACTTCTCCTTTCTCTCTTGTGCCATAATTCAATACTACTGAGGTTTGTCAAACCACAGTTTCCTATTATGTCCATCCAAACCTGGAAACTGTGGTTTATGTTCTGACTACAAACCAGGTTACAACACACTGCTGACACCTAGCCTAGGCTCCCATTTACATTCCCCGTCCCGGCACTCCGATCACTGCTAGATGTGTGGGTCTGCGGACTGCCATGCTATTTTTCCACATTTTCCCCAATACATCATCATTCCAGGGCATTGTTGGGAAATAAAACTAGTAGTTAGCAGATTTCCGCCATTTAGCACTGCAGTTTCTGCCTGCTGCAACCACGACTGTTAGATAAATCTTCCAACACCCATCTACAAACCAGTTGTTTTTGGACTACAACTCCCATCGTCACCATTATTATCATTTATTGAATTTATATACCACTCTATACCCGGAGGTCTCATCATCCCTAGCTAGCACAACCAGTGGTCAGGGATTGTGGGGAGAGTAGTCCAAAAAAGAATCAGAGACCCAAGTTTGGGAAACACTCATATAGGAGGGGGCCCATTGACCTAGAATGGGCCCCATTAAGAGCATTCAACTCCTCTTCAAAGCAACTCCCTTTGCCTTCTCAGCAGAAAGGAGAAATCTAGGTGTTGCTTAGAAGGAGGCGAGGGACAGAAACCTTGAAGCAACTCTCAGAACTGATAGCTGTTGCAGTCAGTTGGAGGCGCCACACCATATGAACACATTAAATAATAATAATAATAATAATAATAATAATAATAATAATAATAATAATAATATATCTCTGGGTGGCTTCCAACAAAATATTAAAAATACAATAAAATATCAAAACTTCACTAAACAAGGCTGCCTTCAGATTTCATCTAAAAGTCAGATACAGTCATACCTCGGTTTAAGTACGCTTCGGTTTGAGTACTTTCGGTTTAAGTACTCCGCGGACCCGTCTGGAACGGATTAATCCACTTTTGATTACTTTCAATGGGAAAGTTCGCTTCAGGTTAAGTACGCTTCAGGTTAAGTACGGACTTCCAGAACCAATTACACTCATACTTCGGGTTAATTCCGCTTCAGTTTAAGTACTCCGTGGACCATCTGGAACGGATTAATCCAATTTCCATTATTTCAGTGGGAAAGTTCGCTTCAGGTTAAGTACACTTCAGGTTAAGTACAGACTTCCGGAACCAATTTTGTACTTAAACTGAGGTACCACTGTAGTTGTTTATTTCCTTGACACCTGAAGCCGAGTGTAACTCAGTCTACAGCAGTGGTTCCCACTCTTTTTTAGGCCATGCCCCACCTAAGCATCTCTAAAACCCTGACTGCCCCCCCCTGTGACATATCATTCTTATTATTCCAAAAGTGAACTCCTATTCATGTGGAGGAAGCCTAAAAAGGCCATTAACTTGGTCTAAACTAGCTTCCAAATTGCTCCCCTTAAAAATCAAATTGTGCCCCCCCGCCCATGGGGCATGTGCCCTATGTAGGGAACCATGGGTCTAGAGTCCTCCTGTCCCAAAATGTATGTTCATACCATGCTACTGAATGTAGAAGGCTGTCCGATTAAAGCTCTTCTTAGAGTCACATGGACCACTCGGGAGATCCCGAGGCCTCAAAATGAAGAGCACCCCATATGTTCAACAGGATGGTGCAGGTCTATAGCAAGTACATCAACACTTTAGAGGCTGGTAGTTGCAGATAAACAAGGGGACATCTGGCAACCCTTTGTTGGCATCTCGTTGACATGTTTAAACAAGTTTGCTTTCGTTGGACATATTCATCCCCCCTCCTTTGCAAATTATAGACTTAACACCTCAACTCACAATATTCTGGCAGCGATGGAAGGAGGGAACCATAGCTCAATTGCACATATAATTTTTTTATATCAATCTAGCCTTAGGTGTGCAGAGATCTTATGTTCATCAAGTGTATTCAAGTATGCATTTTAGAACTAGCACTTTACCGAGCTAATTTTCCTTGTCAAAGCAAGTAAAAGCAATTATACAATGTAAACATTTGATTTGCTTTCATTGGGCAGGCTATATTTTTTGTTAACCCGGCGTTCTTTAAAAGCACCTTTAATTTCAATGGGAAATGCCTTTGTTTGTGTAAAAGAGTAGGAGGTCGATTCTTTCTTCTGGTTGAGTCTTGTCGCTTCCATTACCACTAATGGGAGTTGAGAGTGTGCATCAAGGGGATAATATACAGTTGGCGAGTTGATAGCACAAATTGTCGGCAAGTCTCTCTATCTAGTGCTCAGCATCTCTCTAGCGGGCAAAGAGGGTTTTTGTTGTGGTTTAAAGAAAACTGGTGGGCGAAGGTGCAGAGAAACACCTTCCAAAGTTCCAGCCAGTTCTGGCAACACTATTTAAATTCATCACACTATGTGTAGACATTTATTCTGTGGAGCAAATGTCCACCAAAGGAAGAAAGAATTCAATGCAAAATGCCAATCTGCTGGTCTCAGAGAGGAAAGGTCTTTTGATTTCTATAGTTGGAAAGGTTGAAAGAGGGCAGTTTCAGCAAATAAATATGCGTATCTCAGGGATCAGCTGGCACCTCGTGGAAAATGAAGAGGTTTTCCTGGTGGGGCCACATATACTTCCACGGTCCACTTGGGGGTTACTTGGATGACATTGTGTGGTGTGATGGCGCTCATATGATGGAATAAGCTTCCTACAGACATGTGGCGTGCACTGACGGTCTGCGGTTTCCAATGCACGTTGATGCTTCTTTTAAAACAAGCCATCAGAGAATAGCAGTGTGATATCCGACTCTACTGGTCTTGACAGAATTGTTTTTGTTTTTTTAATTGTCTTATTGGTCATATTCTTATACAATCAAACCTTGGTTCCCGAACAGCTTAGTCGCCGAACAAATCAGCTCCTGAATGCCTCAAACCCGGAAGTAAGTGTTCTGGTTTGCAAACACTTTTTGGAAACCGAACATCTGATGCGGCTTGCGTTTGAGTGCAGGAAGCTCCTGTAGCCAATCGGAAGCTGTGTCTTGGTTTTCGAACGGTTTGGGGAGTCGAACAGGCTCCCAGAATGGATTAAGTTCAAGAACCAAGGTACCACTGTACTTTATTTTCAAACACATTGTAACACCACTTTGAAACTCTCCTGTTAGCAGTTTATAATTTTTCCTGAAATAAACTGGCAGAAATTTCCTCTCGTGGTCTAGCGTCTAGACCAGGGATAGGGCTGATGGGACGCTCCAGAGGTTGCTGAACAATTCCCACCATCCTTGGCATGGGGGCTGATGGGAGTTGGAGTGCAACAACATTTGGAGGTTTCACTAGTTGCCCATCCCTGGCTGTACCCCACAGCCCTCTGCCTCCCTGTCTCCCTTGCGTATCTCCATCATTATTTCCAATGCTGGAGTCATCTGGTTGTAACATGTGGCAGTCGGGCAGTGGGGAATGAGGGCATTGTCCATTGTCCTTTAACTCATGGAGAGTGACTGTCTGAAGCAGGGAACCTCTTGTGCTCTTGGGAGAGCTCTGTGTATTTCAGAACCCTGGAAAATCTAGGTAACAAAAATTCGCCCTCTGCTGTGTGGCAATTATCCTTTTGTTTAAAGCTCCCGTTGACATCAGTTCTGTAGTTATGATGACACACCCCCCCAATGCTTACTATTAAGTTGGGGAAAAATATTCAGCTGACATGGCACACTACATAGGAGCATAAGATGAGCCTACTGGATCAGACCAATGACCTATCTATTTCATCCTATTCCCACAGTGCCCAAGCTATGGGATGCCTGCAAGCTGGATATGAGCACCATGGCACCTGTGATGTGTAGCACCTGGTTTTCAGAGGCATACTGCCTCTGAATGTGGAAGTAGAACATAGTCATTGTCATGGTCCAGTCGGCGGGCGGTTGAAGCACTGGCTGGGGACGTCAGGACCAGAGGCAAGATGGAGGTGTAGAAGCAGGAACCGGTGCAGGGTTGAGGGTCCAGTAGCAGGCAGTCGCAGGGTCAAGGAGGAAGGCAGAGGCGAAGGTCTGGGAGTCAAGGAGAAAGGCGTCGGCAAGGAGCAAGAGGCCAGAGGCAACCAGGCAGGGATAGCGTTGCTGTGGCAAAGAGCTGAAGGGAAATGCTGAGCTTTTATCCCTCCCAGCTCTTGCCACCAGGTGTAGTGAGTTATCAAGTGGCCTCACCTGAGTGACCACTCCTTGCCTCTCCAGCACAAGCTGAGGTCTTCACCTGAGTGGCCACTCCTTGCTTCTCCAGCACAAGCTGAGGCAGGCCCCAGTCCTGCAAAGCACTACAGGCCCCAGAGCCTGACTCCTGCCCATACTCCTGACAGTCATTGTGGCTAGTAACTGTTGATAGCCTTCTCCTCCACGAATTTGTCCAATCGTCTTTAAAAGCCATCCACAAGAACTTACATCTTCGATGTAACCTGTACTTTGGCCCTAAATGTGCAGTTCTGTCCACCGCTGCAGGCCTGTATCCTTTACACTTCTTTCCTTTCCTTGTCATTACGATGATTTAGGTATATTCTCGGTTGCTTCTTGTTTTAAAGGCATGGCAATGGAAAAGGCCCTGTCATGCTTTCCTGCCAGCTAATTCTGCGATATCGGCGGGATATCTATTGAAGCTGTATCTGCCCCTACCTAGGGCAGGTAAGAATGCTGTATCAGCTACAATGTTCTTTGAAATCACTTCAAATGCCCTTTGGCGAATTTACCTAGCTAATAAAACACAGTACACATCTATTTCGAGGATCTTCCTTCAGCTACCTGGCTGTTCCTGGGAACTCATCGTATGCAAGGTGGTCAGTTCTGATCTATCCCCTACCCACCAGCCTCTGGTTTGAGTCCAAAATAGAGGATTATCCTCCGTCCTCTAGTGTGGTCCCGAAAAATGTGCAGATTGAAGGAACACACTCATCTTAACCAAATGCAGCGGGCTGTTGCTCTCCACACAAAAGCCAGCTGTAATTGCAGCAATAATGTCTCCACTGCAGCCAAAGGCTTTTATTTAGGGCAATATTCAGCCATGTGCAAGTGGCCAATATACAGCCCCATTTGAGACAGTTAAATCCCACTTAAGCCCTCGAAGGCTTAACTAGTGATGAGTCCTTCAGCTGGCTCCCACACAAGGCAGATTTTCAGCCTTAACCGGGAACTGGGCAGCCAGCACAAGATTCTCACGTGGGAATATGCTGGAGTGTGCTGGCGCTCGTGCTTCCCCTTTAAACCACTTCACTTTTCTCTCTGCTGCTGGCTTGTTGCCTAGTTCTGCAGCGGGGCGCGGGGGGGCGCGGGGGGAGGATGTCAACCTGCCAAAAGCATCTTCCATTTGCATTCCAGCCCATTTCAAAGACCATCCAAACTAAACAAAAAAATTAAAGGGGAGCGGCAAGGACTTGTCCAATTTCCTGCCTTGATCCCTTAGGGAAACGGTTTATTAGTGAGTGTCATTGCAATGGCAAGATGGAGAAGAATATATGAATGGGAGCGTTTGGGAGGGGGGGGGGAGAGAAGCGGGGAGACAGACGGGCTGGGGAAATGCCTCTAAATCACCAAACTGACACGCAAGTCTTCAAAGTTAAGGCTGTTTCTGCAAGTTGTAAATATTAAGATTTTTTTAAGGGAGTTCAGCAGGCCAGCAACCAGAAAAGAGAAAGGAAAGGCACCGGGGATGGGTGAAAGAGACTGAGAAGGGCAATTTGTTTGTATAAATCATATTTTATGATTAGCATGCAATGGGGAGTCAGATCTCTTTCCTTCTTGGCAGAATCTGGCAAATATATTAGCTCTGATTAAGTCATGCTGAAAACAATGGAACAGTACGTACGTGCTATTGGTTTCAGTGGGATTTAGTCAAAACGAACATGTGCTGGGTTGCTCCTAAACAACTCTGCAGTTTTTAATTTATTTACTCTTTAGGAAAATGACAGCACAGATGTCGGCATAAATGCCATAATTCTGGGCATTTCGGTCTGTGTGGGCATGTATTTTTGAATAGGTATGTGACCAAACTCCATGCAGGTTAGGGCTTTCTTATAATGGCACGGCTACTCCTTAACACACCGTTGCAATGTCGGTAGAATTTGCACCTTTTGAAAGTTGCCCCGGCTTCATCAAATGCCCTGTAAAGGGAAAGGAGACAGTCCCTTGGAGAATGTGGCCAACAGGTTGAAGAGACCGTTCCTTTTGAAATGAGTGGTGAAAATCTACTCGCTGTTAAAATGGTGTGAGGAAGACTACGAGTGAAACCATACAGGTGTATGGATGTGCTTATTTAAAGAGCAGGAAGGTGCAAAGTATTAGTAAGGCGTTTGGGATTACTAATCATAACACCACTGTAGAGTGTCCAGATGTACAAGTGGTTGGGCTCCCTGTTAACTTAGTTGTGTAGAACCCATTCCAGGGTTAAGGAAAGATGAATTTGTCCATTTCATTTACTCCCCGTTTCTCATTTTTCCAATCTTAAACTCAGTTCTCTACATTTCCGGATGGATCTACAATCCTTGTTTGCTTGTTTTAAAAAGTCCTTATGGAAATTCATCAGCATAACGACCATGCTCAGAGGTCTTCTCTGGTTGCCGATTTGCTATTGGGCCAAGTTCAAAGTGTTACTGGAATCATACAAAGCCTCTAACAACTTGGGGCCAGTTTACTTATGAGATTACATTACCCCAGTGTAGCACTTTGGAAGGTTAAGGGGTGATATGATAGCCATGTTTAAATATATAAAAAGATGTCATATAGAAGAGGGTGAAAGGTTGTTTTCTGCTGCTCCAGAGAAGCGGACACAGAACAATTGATTCAAGCTACAAGAAAGAAGATTCCACCTAAACATTAGGAAGAACTTCCTGACTGTAAGAGCTGTTCGGCAGTGGAATTTGCTGCCAATGAGTGTGGTGGAGTCTTCTTCTTTGGAGGTCTTGAAGCGGAAGCTTGACAGGCATATGTCAGGAATGCTTTGATGGTGTTTCCTGCTTGGCAGGGGGTTGGACTGGATGGCCCTTGTGGTCTCTTCCAACTCTATGATTCTATGATTCTAAGGCCTCCCTATTGAAATCAAGCAGGTGCCTTCATGGTACTTTTTGGGGCGCCTACCCAGATGCTTAGAAAATTGAAGCAATTCTAGTCTGTTTTAGTAATTTAACTTCTGTATGATTTAAAGTCAGGTTGTGTTTTTTTCCTCAATTTTATTGTTAAATCATTTTTTAAAAAAGCTGCTTGGAGTTTCTTACAATCAAGCAGTGTATAAATTTAAGAAATGAATGAATAAATAATTTTATGCACACTTCCCCCTGCTATTGACATTGTTTGGTGCATCACATAATCCAGAGAAGTGTGAATTTTGAAGGGCAACTGTGTTCAAGTAATGTTTTGGTAAGTGCAAATCAAGGAGTTCTGCATTAAAACGTGCACCAGATTGAAATTCTTCCCCAACGTTGCCCTGAAGCTTCGTGAACAGAACAGGGGATTCCAACAGGGAGATATTTTCTCACCCCTGCCTGGAAAACAAGCTACACCTGTCAAAATCCCCTTCTTCTACCACACAACCATTAAAGGTAAAGAAGCAAAGAAGATGAAAATTTTGATGAAGTGGTAGGAAACATGGTCTTGTTATCAGCATTTTGCTCAGCCTACACTTAAACGCTAGCACTTACTCAGAGAAAGGATTACACAAGCTTTTGTCAAATATAGCTTCCCCCCACCCCCAAAAACTGTTGCAAGTTTGTTTTGTTTTTTACATTGCAAGGCCTAAATTATCTCCTAATTGGGCTACTTCTGATTTGACTCGATAGTAAACAGAGGCATACAAAGATCTTGATCTTCTTGTCATAAAACAAGGCACTAAAATGTTGTGCCAAGATGCTTCTTCTGGGAGTGGGAGTGAGTGCTCTCCTGCCCAAGCGCTGTATGATTTCCCCTGCTATTCCCTAGTGCTTATCTGGCAAGATCTCAAAACATTCTTAACGCAAATTGTCTTTGGTCAATAAATAGCAGAACAGAAGTGTCCTGGAAGAGAAGATTTATTATGTGAGCGATACAAACACACCCATAAATCAGAATGAGATGAGAGCGCCTTCAGGTAGCACCAGTTGGCATTTATGCAAATCTTGGAAAAAATGCAGGAATACAGCTCCAGTGCATTGAAAAAAACGCCTCACCTTTTGATACCCCAAATTAGCTGCTGAAGCTAGCTTGCAAACAAACAAACAAAGCAGGTTCTCAAGGAATCATCTGGAATGCCACAGAAGCACTTCTTATTTGTTTCTCACGCTCGTATTTTCTCCAGCTTTTTCAAAACTCGGAACAGCTTGTACGGAACTCCGATTCAGGCATGAAGCTTCTTAGATTCAATCACCACAGCAGAAGCTCCTACCTAGACCATTCACGTTTTAACTATAGCCCCAAATGCCCATCGGCTTTGGATCTCTGTGTTTGTGTGGAGATAGCACCTGTATATTATAAGGGAAACTTGCAAGGAGTGCAGTGCATAGCTACTGGCCCGTTGGTGGGAGGTAGGCAATGTTGATAGGCAGGTTTTATCCCGGTTACAATGCTGTCCCCAACTGTGTTCTATGCTTTGGTCCCATTGTTTCCCAACTGAGTCTTGGGGGCCACAGACGAAAGTGAGAAGTGACAAGGAAGAAAATCTTTTTTTTAAAAAAAAAAAATCCTGATTGGCTGGCTAATCACAAGCATGTAAGTGGGCAGCCTACCAGGGTCTAGTGCTACTTTTTGCCATGTGCATTTTCGAGGAGGAGGAGGAGGAGGAGGAGAAGAAGAAGAAGAAGAAGAAGAGGAGGAGGAGGAGGAGGAGGAGGAGTTTGGATTTGATATCCCGCTTTATCACTACCCTTAAGGAGTCTCAAAGCGGCTAACAGTCTCCTTTCCCTTCCTCCCCCACCACAAACACTCTATGAGGCAAGTGGGGCTGAGAGACTTTAGAGAAGTGTGACTAGCCCAAGGTCATCCAGCAGCTGTATGTGGAGGAGTGGGGAATTGAACCTGGTTCACCAGATTATAAGTCCACCTCTCTTAACCACTACACCACACTGGCTCTCGTGGTTTGTTTCCGGCAGGAGAGGGCAATCGCTGAGGCTCCTGTTCTGACCAGTAGAGCCCGTGATCCAGAACCCCCAGGTCAGGTAAGTACGGTGGTGGGATGGCAATGGGTAGGGCTGGGAGAGCCAGAGCTGCTTGTTGCTGCCGCCAGTGCTGGGCCTGACTCTGCAAGGTGCAGGGTGCAATCCACCCCAGGGCCTAGTGGATCAGGGCCTTCGGATGTTGCCGAGGGGCACAGGGCCTGTTGGCAGCATCAGCCTGGCTCTGCAAAGCACGGGGTAAGATCCACTCCAGCGCCTAGCCGAGCAGGGTTGTTTGGTGCTGCTGACCTACATCTAGTAAATAACTGTCTACTTAGAAGAAAGCCGCACTGAATTCAGTGGGCCTTACTCCCAGGTAAGGGTTTGTGAGGCTATAGTGTTTTATCTAGGCAACCGGGGCTCCTCTGGATGAAAAGATCTTTTTGCACCAAGTCAGTGAGGACCACTTGCTTTTTTAAATTCTCCTATATATACAGAACTCCCTGGGCGCCTTTTGGACTGTATCTGCAGGTTTCCCCCTCTGTGTCAAATAACTGGGGTCAAATAAGTGCTGTTTACTTTTTATAATACATGGAAGATGGATCTCCCTCAGGGGGTTCTGGGCTCTCCTTCCTTGGCGGTTTTTAAGCAGGGGTTACATGGCTATCTGTCATGGGTGCTTTAGCTGAGTTTCCTGCATTGCAGGGAGTTGCTCTAGAAGGGACCCTTCCAGCTCCTTGATTCTGTGTTTTTCTGCTTCAAAAATATTTCATCATGGTCCTATCATTTTACCTAATTGTATTTTGTACAATAAAAATTATAAATAAAACATGTTCTATTTACAAGCAAAACATTTAAATAGCTACCTTTCTACCGGTAGGACGGGGTGGGGGGTGGGGATGGGTGATGGGGACAGGCTTTTGTTAGGGGGAGCAGAAACTCAGATTTGTATTGATATGCATTTATTTTTATTTATTTGGGGGCAGCTGCCCCCTGTCCCCCTGGCTATGCCCAGACGGAGGAAACAAGGTCAGAAGGGGGCCACAGTCGGAAAAAGGTCGGTAAACTCTGCTTTAGCCAATAAAAATGAATGGATACCCCAGAGCATGAGAAAAGGCTTCTTCCCTCTTCCGTGTGACAGCCCTTTAGATGTTTGAAGATGTCTTTCACATCTACTCACAGTCTCCTCTTTTCCAGGCTAAACATACCCAGCTCCTTCAACTGTTCCTCATAAGACTTGTTTTCCAGACCCTTGATCATTTTGGTTGCCGTTCCTCTGCACATGTTCCAGCTTGTCAACATCCTTCTTAAATTGTGGTGCCCAGAATTGGACACAATACTCTAGGTGTGGTCTGACCAAGGCAGAATAGAGTGGTACTATTACTTCCCTTGATCTGGACACTAGACTTTCGTCGATGCAGCCTAGAATAGAGTACGGGGGTTAATCTGCCCCTTAGCTTAGTTGACCACAGCACCTGAGGCAGGGGACAGATTCACCCTGCAGGAATTGTGTTTCAGACTGCAGCCTTTTTATTATGTGCCATAGAAATCAGAGGGAGTCATTAACTGAGCCTCCTGCATAATCGGCATAGCCCTATCCTGAATTCTCATCGTGCTTGGTCTTCTCACAGAGAAGAGGTGCAGTGGTCTGCTGGCTCCACCCCCAAAGTTTCCTAGCTGCTGAGTGCTGCCTCCCAGCATCTGCATACTGAGCATGGATGTCTGTGAAGGAACATCCCCGACGGGTCTAAGGATAAGGCTATCAGTGGCTACTACGTGTGATGGCTAGAAGACAGATTATCTTGACAGATATTCGCTTATATTTCAAAGCTGTCACACTCAATTCACTGCACTCTTGTAATCTAAAGAAAGGAGTTGTGTCTAGATGGTGCAAGCATCCAGTGTAGAGCCATTGGATTCAATGGACGTGACTAACTTAGGTTCATTCATTTCAATAAGCCGACTCTTGAGCATAGATTTATTGTATACAACCCACCAGAGCGCCCTGCTGCATCAGGCCAAAGGCTGATCTGGTCCAGTGCTGTGGTCTACAAGATGCTCATGCGAAGGCCACAAGCATAACCTGAGCACAACAGCACCTGTGATTCCCAGCAGCTTCTATTCAGAGCAATATTGCCTTCAACAGTGCCATTGGAAGCCTCCCTGTTGTGGTACGCTAGTGTCACAGCACAAGCAGTTGCATTAATTCATATTTTGTTAAGGATTGGGAATAGTTCATTTCACAGAAAGAGGTGAAGACGTATAGTAGACACTGGCAAGAGAAACCGGGCTCAGGAAAAATGGCCAGTGCAACTGTTGGCATCCGTCTGTCTTAAGAGACAATGGAGTGTACCTCTGGGGAGAATCACAGTGCCTGCTGTGGCTGCAGAGAGCAGCAACTTGTAGCTGTCGCCTTCTGTGTTGTATTTTGCTGCTTTAGCAGCAGCCAATGGACCTCTCCGGGGCACAAGCCTAGGCAGTGTGTATGGAACACCTGGGCTGTCCAGACAAGAAGACCCACCTTTCAGCCTTACTGATGTGGTCCAAAGGAAAGCAGAGCACCAGTCCAGCCGCAGGAGTTGCCAGAAGGAGGTGTTATAAGATGCATGGAAGTTTATTTGCAAGTGAGTCCCCCTGTGTTGGGTGGCGCTTACTTCCATGGGAGTGTGAGGAAGACTGCCACCCAAGTGATACGTCCAAGGCTCTTGAAGCATGTTATTAACAGGAATGGATGCTGATTAACCAGCATTTCCAGTGTCACCATCCAGAATTAAGGCTACTCCGTCTGCTGTGCAACAGTTCCTTCAGTTGCGCATTTTAGTAGGATACAGAATTGAAGCGATGGATGAGATGTTTGGGAGGGGTAAAGGTGTTGAGAATAATACAACGGATTCGAGGTCCTGAAGAGTTCCTATAGAGATTACATTCAATCCAACTTGGGTTCGTTTAATCCAGCAAAGAAATAGGGAAATAATGGGATACATACTCAGGCTGGTTGTGCAGGTGGGGATGAGGGTTGTGGATAATAATGCATGTTAACAATAAAGAGTCGCTCCACAGCCTGCCAGGATGCAGATGCGATTAAAGCAAGGTGTGCATGTTAATGTATGGGCACAGGGAGAAGATAACCAGCTCTGCCTTTGCAGCATCTTCCACACTTCCTTAATTCTCATGTTATCTCTATGTGATACATGGTCCTGCAGCCCAACACAGTCACATTGCAGCCCTATATTTTACTACTTGTGGGTAATTTTCTTGTCCTGTCAGAATCAAGTAACTTCCTCTTTGCTATCAATGTGTGTCTAATGCATATATCTTGTCGCTGCTCCAGCGGCCTGACATATGCATTAGATGCGCTGACAGTAAACAGGAAGTTATCCAAAGTTATTAGGTAGGGGGAAAATACAAGGAAGCCTGTAAGCATTTACATTGCAAAGCTGACAGCATTTCAAGGATTTTGTGAGAGGGTGTGTGTGTGTGTGTGTGTGAGAGAGAGAGAGAGAGAGAGAGAGAGAGAGAGAGAGAGAGAGAGAGAGAGAGAGAGACACTCCCTGTGTATGTATTTGTTTCTCGGTGCCAAGAGCTATAAGCGTACATGCTGCAAACTTTGTTTTTGATGTTTGGGGATAATATATAAATCAGAAAATATACTGGAAAGGAGGAAAGGAAAACTTTTGCTATACCAGATGTCCTCTCTAGGCAGAATGCTTAAACATAGTTTGTGTTTTCTGTGACCAAGTGTTATATCTCAATACCTCCTAAACCATGGTTCAGGGTTGGCTGCAAACCAGAATGTGAAACCATCATTCACATTACCCACAGTTAATGTTGCCATTAACAGTGAGAGATTTTACTTTCTTGGGCTCCTTGATCACTGCAGATGGTGACAGCAGTCACGAAATTAAAAGACGCCTGCTTCTTGGGAGAAAAGCAACGTCAAACCTAGACAGCATCTTAAAAAGCAGAGACATTACCTTGCCGACCATGGTCCTTATAGTTAAAGCTATGGTTTTCCCAGTAGTGATGTATGGAAGTGAGAGCTGGACCATAAAGAAGGCTGATCGCCGAAGAATTGATGCTTTTGAATTATAGTGCTGGAGGAGACTCTTGAGAGTCCCATGGACTGCAAGAAGATCAAACCTATCCATTCTTAAGGAAATCAGCCCTGAGTGCTCACTGGAAGGGCACAAGGAGAAGGGGACGACAGAGGATGAGATGGTCGGACAGTGTTCTCGGAGCTACAAGCATGAGTCTGACCAAACTGCGGGAGGCAGTGGAAGACAGGAAAGCCTGGCGTGCTCTGGTCCATGGGGTCACGAAGAGTCAGACATTACTAAATGACTAAACAACAACAACAATGTTCCCATTCTAGACACAATTGGCAGCTTTGCATGATTCCTTGTTGGAAGCAGAAAGAAAATTGGACTAGACATGACCTTTGGGCAAGCAGGGCTCTTTCTCTCTCTCTACTAGGGAGCTCTGTGGAATCATCTTCTCATTAGGGGTGGGGCTGGGCTAACTCTTACTTTATCTCATATAATCTCCTCTTTCCTGAGTTGATTTTTCTTTCCTTTTTTTTAAAGCAGCAACAACAAAACCAAGCTGTGCTCTTAGGCAGGAAATTAGGTGCACCAACGATTCTCCCTCAGGGCAAATATTTTATTCCTGAGTTATATAAACTGCACAAATAGGTGATGATATGTGCTGTGTACACTTGCAATCCTTTCACGGTAGCTGTGCAGTCGTGTCATTTCTTTTGCAGTCAAGAGGAAAATGAAGGGAAGCCCGTTTGATCCCAGAGGAATGCCTTTTACCAAGTCATCTAGCCCAATATTGTCGACACTGACTGGCAACAGATCTCCAGGCTTTCAGATAGAAATCCGATAGAAATCAGGCTCTCAGATAGAAATCCGATAGATATCCTCTTCCCACTTATCAAAGTTGTAAGGCACTCTAAATACAAACCCACTTTTATAACACAAGGTTTTGCAGACGAGAATCCAGTTCATCACTTGCGATCGAACCTTAGTCCATGAAAGCTTATACGTTTGTTAGTTTCAAGTTGGCATAGGGCTCTCTCATTTTTCTGCTGCGTAAGAACCATAGAATGATAGAGTCAGAAGGTATACCAAGGGTCATCTATTCCAACCCCCTGCAATGAAGGAACCTCAACTAAAGCATCCATGACAAATGGCCACCCAACCTCTGCTTCAAAACCTCCAAGGAAGGATAGTCTACTACAACCTCCTGAGGGAGACTGTTCCACTGTCGAACAATTCTTACTGTCAGAAAGTGCTTCCTGGTGCTTGTTTGGAATCACCTTTCTTGTAACTCAAAGCCACTGGTTCGAGTCCTACCCTCCAGAGCAGGAGAAAACAAGCTTGTCCCCTCTTCCATGTGAAAGCCCTTGAGAGAACACCAGCACCCAGCTGTACCAGGCCAGTGACCCATCTAGTCCAGCATCCTGTTCTTCAATGGCCAACCAGTTACCTGCGAGAAGCTCCCAAGCAGAATCGGAGCGCAGCAGCACTTTCCTCTCCTGTGGTTTCCAGCAACTGGCATTCAGATGCATCTAGGGTTGCCAGACTCAATAGAGGACAGGACTTCTGTGCCTTTAATTGCCCTGCTCTCTTTTGAGTCTGGAAACTCAAAGAGAACTTAAAGAGAAACCAGCAGACCATTTGCTTGGAAATTAAACAAAGACCCTCATCAGCCACAAATTTGTCTAACTCTCTTTTAAAACCATCCAGGTTGGTGACCTTTGCTACCAATGTTCATCTATGTGCTGTGAGAAGAAACACAGTCCCATGGGCATGCCACCTGGGTCCTGTATTACTTACAGCATAACAGACATATATGCATACATACAGCATTTTTCTGTGTATAAGACGCCCCCATGTACAAGCCGCCTCCTATTTTTGGGGACTCCAAATTAAGAAAACACTCCTCAGCACTACCTGTGTATAAGATGAGCCCCAGTATTCCCCTCTTCTCCCAGCCTCCCACATGGCAGTTCATCTTCTGTCCCCAGTGGACCAATGTTCTGACTCAGTATAAACCAGCTTCTTACATTCCTGCATATATGGGGTTGCCAATCTGGCTTGCTTTGTTTTAGATGGCATGTATATTCCAGTCCTATGTCTGTTTACTCAGAAGAAGAAAAAGTTCCTTGAGTGCCCTGGGAATTACTTCCATGTAAGCATGAACAGCTGTAGTTCACAACAGGTAGATTCTTTTTCAAAACACCGTGGTGGATACCAATTTGGCTTTGTAAAAGGAGCCAAGAAATCTGGAGAAGCAAGCTAGATCTTGTTCTGTCTCGTCGGCATCAGCAAATCTGTCAGCTATATTCTCATTGCAACATTTTTATTACATCTGATGATTTATTATTTCTTCATTATCTTTTTTAAAGAAAAAAATAATGTGGCCTAGACCAAATTGAAGATGTGCTTCCAATAGATATAAAAACATGAACAACATAAAATGTACCAATAATCTGACCTTACTGATCCTGCCCTAATTGCCCCCAAATTATTTTAATAACCCATAATAACTCAGCATCTCTCTACAGCAGGACATAAATTAAAGATCTAAAAGAGCACAGGTTTTTCATTTTTTTCCCCCCAACCTTGCTGGAGAGTCTTGATAAATCGGCTACAGAAAGACCTTTAATTAATGAAGTCTACTGCAGCAATATCCAAAATGTTTGTAGGTGTTTTCCAAATATACAGGAAGATAATCATATGGGATATGGGAAGTGGCTTGGAAGCAATTGAAGCTGCATCATTGATGAAGGTGCTCAAGTGCTATTAAGCAGGCGCCATCAGTATTAAGTTTTAGAGGCCTGCAACAACAACAAAAAACCTCCATATTTTTACTCAGGCTCTCCCAGATATGTGACCTGGGTAATAGGAATAGTTTTATTGTTGTTTATCTAATTTCTGGGGGTTTTTTTATTCTTGTTTTATGTACACCACTTGCATTTTTTTTAAGGATCAAGCACCGCTCCGTTGTTATGTATTATTATAAATAAAATTAAGCAGAACTGATCAGCTTCTTGGATGGGAGAGAACTGTGTTGGGTGCTTCTTGTGGTTTTTGTGTTAAGCTATTTTGAAGACGGTTGTCATGCCTCAGCTGTGGGTCTCCTCATCAGAGGAGGGCCAGGACGACCCAGACTTACACCAAGCCCCAGGGGTCAAGGAGCCAGAATCCTGCGGTGAGGCTGAGGAGGGGCCATGAGGTTGAACAGGTCCCAAGCCTGAGGGAGAGGTGGCATCTTAAACAACATCTGCCTTGGGGACGCTCCTGATCATTCTGTGAGTGAAACCCTGTGCTTCTGCCTCAAAGTGTTTTCGCCAAATATATAACACCGGTGCTTCCCAAACTTGGGTCTTCGGCTGCTTTTGGATTACAATTCCCATCATCCCTGACAACTGGCCATCTGCCAGCTAAGGATGATGGGAGCTGTAGTCCAAAAACAGCTGGAGACCCAAGTTTGGGAAACACTGAATAACACAAAATTCATTAACCAAGTGCATTTATTATATTTTCATGATAATACACCACCCTTCTGTTCACGTAGCACTCGTGGTGACTGAGATCAGTAAAAAGGGTACACTGCAATCACTGTGACAACAGAATGATAAAACACCATTTAAAAATCCAATGCTGTCTAATGCAGAAGTCAATAAAATCTATTACGTGCTATTTAACAACTTACGGAAACGTTTGGTGGGTTCCTGGGAGCCCCATTCTGACACTCACTATCTGGCTTAAGTGAAGATGCAAGGAGGGAGGGAGAGTGGGCACAAAGGTGCCAACTCCACCCTCCACCCGAGGACAACTCGCCAAGGACAACTGTTTGCAGGGAGCAGAAAGCCTCCTGCACTCATGGAAGCTTTTGCACAGCGGAAAAGCAGGTGCTCTCCATGGTACAAGGAGCCTCCATGACCACAGGAAGATTCCCCTCTGCAGACAGTTGCCCTTGAATTCACGGAGGGGATACAGGCACGGGTAGACCTAGTACACTCTCCCCCCTCAAGGTGTTAATAAAAGACAGATAGCCAATGCCTGATTCAGGTGAAATGATGATGAATTCATTTATATGCTGCCCATCTGACTCAGTTGCCTCAGCCAGCTCCCAACAAAATATTAACACAATGAAACATCAAACATTTAAACTTTCCTGAATAGGGCTGCCTTAAGATGTCTTCTAAAATTCAAACGTGTTTATTTGTTTGACACCTGATGGGAGGGTGTTCCATAGGGCGGGTGCCACTACCGAGAAGGCCCTCTGCCTGGTTCCCTGTAGCTTCCCATCTTGCAGTGAAGGAACTAGCAGAAGACCCACGGAGGAGGACCTCAGTGTCCGGGCAGAACGATGGGGGTGGAGATGCTCCTTCAGGTATACTGGGCTGAGGCCGTTTAAGACTTTAATGGTTGGCACCAACACTTTGACTTGTGCTCAGAAATGTACTGGGAGCCAATGTAGGTCTTTCAGGACTGGTGTTATATGGTCCTGGCGGCTGCCCCCAGGTGCCATTCTAGGTGCTGCATTCTGTATTAGTTGTAGATTCCGAGTCACCTTCAAAGGTGTACAGTAGATGTTATATCAAGAACTGGAAACAAGGAGGGAAGTTCCATTGTAAGATGATACATTTTCAACAACAACAACTGAAAGTTAAAAGGGAGAAGAACATTAAGGGAAATTGTATAAACTGGGAATCCAACTTGACTGAAATGGAAACACTGAAGAAAGGGCGGGGGTATGTTTGTTAAACCAGCTATGAAGGACCAATGCACTCTAGTTAATTGAAGAAGGCATTTTTTTTGTCTCTACAAAGTTAGTACAAGATGGATTATTGCTTAATGACATACAGGAAATGTTAAATTAGTTTACTTAACCAACAGCCCCTTCACTTCATCTTATTTTCTCTCTCTCTCCTAGGCATGACATTAAATGCCTTTCTTTTACTCCATTCAATTAAATGCAGTCCTCTTTAATTTAGTTTCACAGGATCAGTGTGAATCTTTTAAGCTGCTAGTTTTCTCTTTTACAGTTACAAATTGGAGGGGGGGGAGAGAAACCCTGACCTTGGGTTTGTTGATTTGGAAACAAAATGTTCCATGCCCTCAAAACTGCGGGGTGGGGTCAGTGTCTGAAGAATTAATTTCAATTTTCTGTCCAGTCAGTTCAACTGGCTGTCCCTTGGGAGATAGAGATTTCACATGGGGACCATGTCATATGTTATGAAGTGGAAAACCTGAGATTATCACCGAGTTTACACTTGACAAAGAACTATAGCCGATCACAGCTCCCTGACAGATATAACTACATTTGCAAGCATGCATTAATCATATCCACCCTTAAATGTTTGGCTATATACCTAAATATATAAGCTGAATGAGTAAATAGATTCCAGGACTATTTTACATAATAGAATGTGACTAGAGAATGCTATAATCCCAGTTGTGATAATACCAGTTGCTGGAGACCACAGGCGGGTGAGTGTTTTTGTACTGGGGATATGGGTGGCGCTGTGGTCTAAACCACTGAGACTTTTGCGTTTGCCGATCGGAAGGTCAGCGGTTCGAATCCCCGCAACCAAGTGAGCCTGGCCACATGACCCAGAAAGCTGTCTGTGGACAAACACTGGCTCCCTTGGCCTGAAAGCAAGATGAGCACCCCAACCCTATAGTTGCCTTTGACTGGACGTAACCATCCAGGGGTCCTTTACCTTTACTCACATCATGCTTAAGGGTTTCTCACAGGTATCTGGTTGGCAGCTGTGAAAATAGGATGCTGGACGAGACGAAATGAGCTATTGGCCTGATCTAGCAGGCTCTCCTTAAGTTCTTATAATTTGAGGAGAACATTTCCATGTAATAAGACTAGGTTTTTATTTACCAAATAAATCAGTTTAACACATGGAAAAATACGGTAAGTTTATTTGTATGCCGACTTTCCACTGTTCAAACCATGCTCAAGGTGGCTTTCAATATGAAAAACATAACAACAACATAAGAAAAGTAGCCCTTTCAGGACACACGGTGTTTCCCAGGAGTTGCCAGGATTGTACCTGAGATGATCTGTGTGCAAAGCATAGCCTGTGCTCTTGCACTTAAGCAATGGCCCATTCCCAGCTAGAACCAGCTATTTCAGGTTACAGCTGAATATATAAATATATAAACTCCCTGCACATTGGGCCCAATAACATTGACCTGCCACACAGGATTTTCGTAAAGGATGCGATAGCGAAGAGTATTTTGTTACCCAAAATCAGCCCTTTAAATAAGCAATACTTTCAGCGAGAGTCAGATTTCTCAAAACTCCAATCTCCGCTGCATAATGAGCAGTTGGTTTTCATCTGCTTCAACTTCTGAGTTGTCAGCACAGCCTTCAACATGTTCTTTTCCAATCCTTCCCAAATCTCCACGGGTTCTCGGGTCCCTTCGCAGTACAGAAGAAGAAAGAGGAAAGCGGTGAAAGAGGAGACCGCAAAAATGGCTGAACAGCTGCCAAATACACAGATGCTAGTCTGATCACTTTCTCAGCCTACCTATATCAATCTGCGGATATGCAGATGTTCTGGACCGATGCACGGTTTCCACTCAGAATCAGGAGTTTACTAAAATAATACATTTCAAGCTGCGGTTCAAGAGCCGGCTGATAATTGTCTTTCTAAATTATGAAATGCAAGATCTCCTAACAGAGAATTTGGGTGCACTAAATTCCTATGGTCCTTCTATTCCCTTCGCTCTTTTCGTCATTTGATTTTATATCCAAATTTTCTCCCGCCTGCTACAGCTTAAAGTAATATCTCTGCCCCCTTTCTAGCCGCTCCCTTCCGCTCCCATTTTGTGTCAGGGAGGGATAGTTTCAGGTTTGAGGGACATAGATGATGGTAGCAGCCAATGAAGCATCTGCACAACCGCTAAGTAACAAACATCTGACAGCTTTTTCCCAGGCATCTGGAGGGTGCCCTCCAAGGCCATGAGTCTATGGTGCATTCAATCACCAGCTACTCTCCATTCATGCACACAACACATCCCAGCTTCAGTCTACAAATAGCCACACAGCTTCTGTCAATGGGCTCCCAAAGGTTAAGGGCTTCTCCACACTTACATTTGCTCTGCGCTTTCCAGGAACAGCCTGTGCTTTAAAGCTTCATGTCTGAGCACTCTTTCCCCCCCCTCCGCATCTCCCCCTGTGAAAACCCGCTCTTTAAAGCTGAATCAGAGCAAACAGCACTCTGCAAATTGCTCTTTTGCTCTGTTTGAGTGATAAAGTGTAGTCTTTTGCGGGTAAAGCTTTGGGGTAAAAAAAGAGAGAGCACTCAAACACAGTGTGGACCTGTGCCAGGAATGAGTGGGGCAAAAGATCTTCAGATGAAGAGTAGTGTATAAAATTAATTAATTCATGGATTGATTCATAATAATAATATCCACAAATTTCAGCCTGCTTCAGCTTTGCAGCAGGCAAACTCCACTGGCTTCCAGGTGTTGTTTTATTTTTAGTCAAGGATCCAGTGTTGCCTCTTACATGTACTGTTTTTGTTAAAACCATTATTATTATTATTATTTAAAAAACAAGTGCAGGGAATGGATAATCAGAAAGGACTTTCTTTGTCGTAGGCAGTTCCTAAGTTGTGGTACACCCTTTCCAGTTGGGGTGTGTGGGTAGAGAGGAGCAGGAGGGGACGTTCTGTTGCATAAGCAGAAGATCTTGTGTGAAAGCACTTGGTCGGAGACAACCGTACACATTTATGCTGTTTCGATGTTGTTCAGCGTTCCTTTTGTCCTCCCCCAGCACCATTTTGCTGCTTCTCTGCCCTTACGATCCATGGCTTGATTTATCCCCACTGTCCATTTCATCTCATGGGTTGTGGTATCCCGTGTGACTTTTGCCGATTGCCTTGGCTGCCATTGTTGCCGCAACGAAATCTTGCGAGGTGCTGCAGCCGGACAGATGAGAAGGCAGGCAACTGAAGTGAAGGACAGTAGTTGTGTGATGGTGAGAAGGAAGAAAATGGCCTCAGGAAGAAGCAGCGCCAGGGAAGCAAATGGGTGCTGAACAACAGCAAGGCAAATGATTAGCAAGGTGAGTCTTGTTTGGAATCCTGCATGGTTACATAAAACATACACATTCCAAGCACAGTCCTGCTGTGCATTACTGGCCAAAGATGAGCATCAGTTCACCTGCTGTTAGTGAGCCATGGATGCCGTTTGACAGACGCAGAAAATTTCAGGCGCCTCACACTAATGATGTTTTTGCGACCTCTTCTTCACTTGGCAGGGTTTGGATGCGTGTGAAGCAAAACCTCCAGACTGTTGCCCATCTCCATTCTGAAGAAGCTAGATGGGAATAGCACCTTGCCACCCCGGGCTGTGATGATACATTGAGATATTGCCATTCATAGGGTAGCGGAAGGCCCTGAATATCCTGGCGTTCAGCCTAATGAAGCGTTTTAACTCTTTCCAAGGGCTGCGTTTCATAGAACTCAGCAGTTTAGTGCATGTTGCAACTGATACGGTTACTGATATATGCATCAAGGAGACAAGCCATCGGTTGCGCAAGATGGGTCTATCCTATGATTAACCTAATCATTCAATTACTATGCCAGATTATTGACATTGCCTGTTCCCTGACTGCTTCTGTTGTTTTCATGAAGTTCAAAATGGTAGGCTTCTCTTTTGCCTGAAGCAGGGAGTGGAACTTGAAGTAGGAGCAACGGGGTCGAATTCTGGGAGTCAGCTCTGTGAAGTAGCAGAGATTGTGTGAGGAAATAAAGCTACACAATATTATATTGGCATGCAGTGTGAAGTTTATGGAATGTCTAGGCCAGGGGTGTCTAATGACCAGTTTGGGGGCCTGATTTGTCCAGCCAAGTAAATTTTTGTGGGCCCCCAAGATCTCACTGATTTTGGCAACAGATAATTTAATTTCAGGTGATTTCTGGTGGTGTGGTGTGCTGAGACCTTACCTTCCAAGTTCCGGACTGCAGAATCCGGGACCGGCAGCCATTTGACACCGGAAGTTGCGTCGATGTAACTTCCGGTGTCGCTTTGCCCTTCTATGGGCACCCAAAATGGCTGCCGCCGGCTTCGAAAATAGCTTGTGCGCATGTCAGGAAGTGCTCCGACGCAACTTCCGGTGACGCTCGGCCCATCTATGGGCACCAAAATGGCCGCCGCCAACACCGGAAGTGACGTCTATGCACTTCCGGACATGCGTACATGCGGCTTTTGAAGCTGGCAGTGGCCATTTTTGGTGCCCATAGAAGGGCAAATCGAAAAGAAAAAAATGGCCGCCGGCAAGAGAAAATAATGGAGAAAAACGGGAGACGAAGTGATACGGGGGACCACCGGGAAAAGGTAAGTAAAAAAGGGGTTTTCCCGGGGAAAACGGGAGACTTGGCAGCTATGGCTGAGACCGTGCAATATAATAACCACTTGATGACAGATTCCAGGGCCGTCTTAAGCATACCTGGCGCCCTGGCATGACGGATCCCTTCGGCGCCCCCCCGCCCCGTTTCCCAGCGTGGCGGGCGGGTGGGCGCAGTGCGGCTGCTGCCTGGAGGGCCGGCGCCCTGCGCCATCCAGCCTGGCCATAGGGCTGGCCCTGGGCCAGGGGGCGCTGCTCGCCCCCTGTTGTGACGCCCCTGCGCACAACGGAGGCGGCCCCAGGCTGCTGAAACAGCTGAGAGGCACGCCTAGGGCTGCATCCGGCGCGCCTCTCAGCAGGCTCAGTGGCACCCCTGGTGGCCTGGTGCCCTGGTGCCCCGTGCCACCAGACCAGGGCCTTGAGACGGCCCTGACAGATTCAATCATCACTAGGAGTCCAGTAACAAATGGTTGTACCTAGCTAAGTTATACCCAGAATAAACCCATGGATAATAATGGACCTAAGTTACTCATGCCTATGAATTCAAGTGGGCCTACTCTGCGTAGGTCTAACATTGTCTACAACCCCAGCACTGTCACCTGGTCAAAGAGTGATATAAATTGACTGTTAATGATTCAGCATGTTAACGGGCTGCAGTTCTTTTTATCCACCAGAACTGTGCTATGCAGCATTGATTTAGGGCATTTTTGGATTTGAAAATAGTAAATTAAAGGTAAAGGGACCCCTGACCATTAGGTCCAGTCGTGACCGACTCTGGGGTTGCGTGCTCATCTCACATTATTGGCTGAGGGAGCCGGCGTATAGCTTCCAGGTCATGTGGCCAGCATGACAAAGCCGCTTCTGGCAAACCAGAGCAGCACATGGAAACGCCGTTTACCTTCCCACTGTAGCGGTTCCTATTTATCTACTTGCATTTTGACGTGCTTTCGAACTGCTAGGTTGGCAGGAGGTGGGACCAAGCAACGGGAGCTCACCCCGTCACAGGGATTCGAACCACCGACCTTCTGATCAGCAAGCCCTAGGCTCAGTGGTTTAACCCACAGCGCCACCTGGGTCCCTTTTGAAAATAGTAGCTGCCAGGAAAAGGAAGCAAAAGGGGAACTGGGCAGCCAGTGAATTTCACCCCTCCTCAAATTTAGCCCCCTGAAACAACCCCCCCCCAGCATGACTAAACCGCTTCTGGTGCAACGGAACATCGTGATGGAAACCAGAGTGTACGTAAATGCCATTTACCTTCCCGCCAGAGCAGTACCTATTTATCTACTTGCATTTTTGGCGTGCTTTCAAACTGCTAGGTTAGCAGGAGCTGGGACAGAGCAACGGGAGCTCACGCAGGAGCTGGGACAGAGCAACGGGAGCTCACCCCGCCACGCAGATTCAAACCGCTGACCTTCTGATCGGCAAGCCCAAGAGGCTCCGTGGTTTAGACCACAGCGCCATCTGCGTTCTTTCTCACAACAACAACGCAGTGAAGTAGATTAGGGCGAGAGATCCTTCCTAGGCTAAGCCCATGGGCTCACACCCTGGTTTTCTCTATATCCAGTGTGCTGCCACTGCTCTTTTGGTAAGTGGTGTACACATCATATTAGCTACAGCTAGAGAACTAATGCAATCATTGAAACTTCATGTATTTTGTCACTGTACGTAAGGTAAAGGTAAAGGTAAAGGGACCCCTGACCATTAGGTCCAGTCGTGACCGACTCTGGGGTTGCGCGCTCATCTCGCATTATTGGCCGAGGGAGCCGGCGTATAGCTTCCAGGTCATGTGGCCAGCATGACAAAGCCGCTACTGGCAAACCAGAGCAGCACATGGAAACGCCGTTTACCTTCCCGCTGTAGCGGTTCCTATTTATCTACTTGCATTTTGACGTGCTTTCGAACTGCTAGGTTGGCAGGAGCTGGGACCAAGCAACGGGAGCTCACCCCGTCACAGGGATTCGAACCGCCGACCTTCTGATCAGCAAGCCCTAGGCTCAGTGGTTTAACCACAGCGCCACCTGGGTCCCTTCATGTATTTTGTCACTGTATGTAAGCCCTACCCAAAGCGAGCACCTGTGTATGTTCATGGGATTACAGTGGCCCAACCCTTTTTTCCCCGAAATTTGCTTTCTTTAAATCAGCAGCAGTGAAAGCAGCAGCACTTTTAAAAAAAACCTTTTAAGCACCTTGCTATATTATGTTCATCGCACAAGTAATTTCTTTCGCCCCCTGTAAAAAATAAAAATAAAACAATCCTGATATGTTTGCTTCACTTTATTCTGGAAAAGGAGGGTGTTGGGGGAAGATGGGACGTTGGTCTTATCTAGCAAGGCTGATCTTATGCCCAAAAATTTAAAAAGGGGAAAGTGCTCACAGTACTGCTGTAACTTCAACCCAAAGTAGGAAAAAGAATGACCTAGCTGTGTTTTAAGCTAGTAATGCGTACAAAGCCTACGTCCATCAGAATCCTCTCACCCTCGCCAATAGTGCAACTAATTGCTGGAGCCTTGTGCAATCTTTAAAAGTCTTTCCCCCAAATTGGAGTGAAAATACAATGCGCCCTGGGTACAAAAGAGAACACATCCCAGTGACGCCACTGTGATGAACATAAGACAAAAGTCAGAATGCCTGTCTGCAGGATTGGGCTCTTAGATCATTAAATTAAGAGTAGATGTTTTTCCTGGAATGCTGCCTAGCCATATCTTTATGCAATGCTCATTATCAGGGAAGCCAATGTCTTGAACCAGAGTTTAAATCTGTCACTTTTAGCATTAACCCCTTTACCTTTATTTGTGTACCAGACTGCTGAGGGTCCAAAAAAACCTTCGTGTTACAATACCCACTTGTTCCTACAAGTAAAATACCATCCTGAGTCTGCAGAGTCTGTGTCTAAATTTTGCTTTGGGATTAAAACTCTTCCCCCTCTTCCCCCCCCCTCCACCTGTCTCTTACCAGAAGCATAATTTTCAAGACTCATCATTCCAAGTACTATACCAGCCAGCGACAGGAAGGTATCGTGGTCAGTTCTGGCCATCGCTGTTGTAAAGGGGGAAATCATATATTGGGAAATATTTGGATGAGAGAAGAACCACCCTTTCCTCATACTGTATTGATATCTAATTTTCTACACGGTGACGGCACTGATAAAAACAACATCTGCACATATCAACAGACATGCAAAATACAATGTAAGTCAGAAATTCATATTATTACGGGATTGCAAGCTAAAACGCAGCTATTGTGAGAAATGGTAATCATTTTTAAATATCCAACAATCCAGAACTTAACTGAAGAACCATATATTCAAAAAAACCAGATGGAAAAGAATAACTTTGTTATAATGTTACGTTCATATCAAGTTATCTGACAGAAAGACAAGTAATGTTTATGTTGTTGTATTTATCTGCCTTTCCAAGGGTTCATAATACTGGATATCAGCATGTAATGCATATGTGTGTGTAAAACAAAAATATCATGAAATAATAATAATAATAATATAATTATTTACTTATTTATTTTTAACCCGCCCATCTGGCTGGGTTTCCACAGCCACTCTGAGTGGCTCCCAACAGAATATTAAAAACACGATAAAACATCAAACATTAAAAACTTCCTTAAACAGGGTTGCCTTTAGATTTCTTCTAAAAATCAGATAGTTGTTTATTTCCTTGACATCTGATGGGAGGGCGTTCCACAGAGAGGGTGCCACCACCGAGAAGGCCCTCTGCTTGGTTCCCTGTAACCTCACTTCTCGCAGTGAGGGAATCGCCAGAAGGTGCTCAGAGCTGGATCTCAGAGTCCCGGCTGAATGATGGGGGTGGAGACGCTCCTTCAGGTGTAAAGGTAAAGGTAAAGGGACCCCTGACCATTAGGTCCAGTCGTGACCGACTCTGGGGTTGCGCGCTCATCTCGCATTATTGGCCAAGGGAGCCGGCGTATAGCTTCCAGGTCATGTGGCCAGCATGACAAAGCCGCTTCTGGCAAACCAGAGCAGCACATGGAAACGCCGTTTACCTTCCTGCTGTAGCGGTTCCTATTTATCTACTTGCATTTTGATGTGCTTTCGAACTGCTAGGTTGGCAGGAGCTGGGACCAAGCAACGGGAGCTCACCCCGTCACAGGATTCGAACCGCCAACCTTCTGATCGGCAAGCCCTAGGCTCAGTGGTTTAGCCCACAGCGCCACCTGGGTACTATAATCAATTGCCTTACGCTAGATAATAATTTCAAAGGATTGTATCCAGTATTAGTCCTACTCAGAGTAAACCCACTGAAATAAATGGAAATGACCAACTTGGGTTTGTTCATTTTAATGGGTCTACTCTGAGTATAAGTTGGTTGGACAGGTGAGGCAATGTTGGCAGTAGTTGTAGGTCTTTGCCCTTTAACTGGCTGTGGCAGGTGCAGCCCAGTGGCGGAGCTTCATGCTCCGGCACCGGGGTGGGGGCGGGGCATGCCTCCTAGAGGGGTGGGGCACATGTTCCAGGGGCAGGGCGCACATTTTTGGGGGGGCAGGTGCCCACGATGGCACCCCCTGGGAGCCTGCTGCTGAGGGCGGCTCGGCTCCACCATCCCTATCTTCCTATGCGCCAGGGGGTGCAGCCATCATTTCCAGGATAGATAGGCCCATAGTGCCTAACTGCCTTCTTTGGTGACTGAGCTGCTGGTGCAGAAGAACTCTGGGGCTTCTAATGCATGCCTCAGACTTGAGGAGAGCATTACAATTCATTTGCAATTTATCTGCTATCAAAAATGTCCATACTCTCAATTTTAAACTAGGGATGGAATTTTGTTTGGTCCGTATTTTAAAATGAATTTGCAACTCCTGGATGTAGACCACAACATAATCACATCACAAAATATGTATGTAAATATGTATTTTATCTCAATGTACATGTTTTTAAACACATTTTACTGTAAAATACTCGATGCGTTTTGGCTCGGTTTTTTTGAGTCTGGAACTGTATCACAAAATTTGGGGAAGTGTGAATTTAAATTTAGATACAAATGTTTGTATGGATTCTCTTTGAACACATTTCAAAGGGTATGCAGAAGCAGAAGGGAGCACACTTACTCTTTATTACATACAAAAGTGACTCAGATCAGAAATACAGTGGTGCCTCACAAGACGAATTTAATTCGTTCCACGAGTCAATTCGTTTTGGGAAAAATTCGTCTTGCAAATCACGGTTTCCCATAGGAATGCATTGAAATTTCTTTTTTTGCCCATAGGAATGCATTAATTAAATTTCAATGCATTCCTATGGGAAACCGCGATTCGCAAGACGAATTTTTCGCAAAACGAATTCGTCTTGCGAAAAATTTGTCTTGCAGGGCATTCGTCTTGCTAGGTACAACTGTACACTCTTCTGTGCATTGGTAACTAGAACCTTCTCCCCAACATCCAGTTTTCCATATGGAATCCCACTGCCCCAATCAAGGAGTACTCTTGCAATCTGAAATGGTAGGAAGCTGCCTTATACTGAATAAGAACATTGAGTCTGCCTAGTTCAGTCAGTATTGTCTACACTGACTGGCAGCAGCTCTCCAGGATTTCAGACAGCAAATCTCTCCCAGTTGTACAGTATCTTAAGATGCTGGGGACTGAACCTGGGACCTTCTGCTTGCAATGCAAATGCTCAACCATTGAGCTATGTCCCTTTCAGCATACATGCCGTCCAACTTTTTCAAACGCAAAACGGGGACAAGCGTGACCCGTAACTCGCTCTTGCCCCCCCCTCAAAGCGCTTCCCCCCCGGGGCGAGAGTGCAGCACCCAAAAGGTCCTTCGCCATCTTGCAGGAAAAAAATGGGACGTCCACTTTTCTCCAGGGCACTTGGCAGGTACCGTGTTTCTCCTAAAATAAGACGTGCCTCTAAAATAAGCCATGGCACGATCTTTTAAAGGCAAAAAAATGTAAGACATCCCCCAAAATAAGACGTGTTGGGGGAGCCAGCGGGACGACCCAGAGGGAGCCGGCAAACGCAGCAGCGCGCGCCGTGCCGAGCCCCAGCCCAGCGGGAGCCCCAGCCCAGCGACGCGCGGAGCTCCGACTGAACGGGCCCCAGGACCCGGCAGCGGGCGGCGCGCGAAGCCGCAGGAGCCAGCAGCAGCCCCAGCCGCGCCGCGCTGCACTGCGTGAAGCCCAGGGACCCAGCAGCGGGTCCTGCGGCTTCGCGCGCCACCCGCTGAGCCCGCTGCCGGGTCCTGGTGCGCGCCGCACCGAAGCCGCAGGACTCGGCAGGAGCCGGCAGCAGCCCCAGCCGCGCCGCGTGAAGCCCAGGGACCCGGCAGCGGGCTCAGAGGGCGGCGCACGAAGCCGCAGGACCTGGCAGGAGCCGGCAGCAGCCCCAGCCGCGCCGCGCCGCGTGAAGCCCAGGGACCCGGCAGCGGGCGGCGCGCGAAGCCGCAGGAGCCAGCAGCAGCAGCCTCAGCCACGCCGCATGAAGCCCCAGGACCCGGCAGCGGGCTCCGCGGGCGGCGCGCGTAGCCGCAGGACCCGGCAGGAGCCGGCAGCAGCCTCAGCTGCGCCGCGCTGCGTGAAACCCCAGGACCCAGCAGCGGGCGGCACGCGAAGCTGCAGGAGCCGGCAGCAGCCACAGCCGTGCCGCATGAAGCCCTGGGACCCAGCAGCAGGCTCAGCGGGCGGCACAAGAAAGCCCCGTACCATACTTAACAATAAGACATCCCCCGAAAATAAGCCGTGATGTATTTTTTTAGAGGAAAAATAAATATAAGACGTGTCTTATTTTAGGAGAAACACGGTATGTAGCATAGGTATACTTCCTTGCAGTGCTTTTTTTCTGGGGGTACGCAGGGGTATGCATACCCCTAAACGTTTTGTGAATCTTTGTACTTTTGTCCATTTACTGTATTTATTTCCCCCGATTTGAACTATAAAATGGTGAGAGTACCCCTAAACATTTTTTTTTTTTTAGAAAAAAGCACTGCTTCCTTAATCTGTTAGTGAAGAGTTGGAAGATCGCCACCATTGCTTGAGTTTGCAAATTTGCCTGCTTAACTTGCATTTGCTCCATGTAAGGCACTGAAGCTGCAGTCCTAGAACACTTACTTGGTAGGAAATCCCACTGAACACTATGGGTCTTACTTCTGAGTGGGTGTGCATAGGATGACACCGTTGGATTACTGCAATGCACTCTAAATGGGCCTACCTTTTAAGGTGACCCGGAAACTACAACTAATCCACAATACGGCAGCCAGACTGGTGACTGGGAGTGGCCACCGAGACCATATAACACCGGTCCTTAAAGACCTACATTGGCTCCCAGTACATTTCCAAACACAATTCAAAGTGTTGGTCTGACCTTTAAAGCCCTAAATGGCCTCGGTCCATTATACCTGAAGGAGCGTCTCCACCCCCATCGTTCTGCCCGGACACTGAGGTCCAGCACCGAGAGCCTTCTGACGGTTCCCTCACTGAGAAGGGAGGTTACAGGGAACCAGGCAGAGGGCCTTCTTGGTAGTGGTACCTGCCTCCCATCAGATGTCAAGAGAGCCAGTGTGGTGTAGTGGTTAAGATTGGTAGACTCGTAATCTGGGGAACCGGGTTCGTGTCTCCGCTCCTCCACATGCAGCTGCTGGGTGACCTTAGCCTAGTCACACTTCTCTGAAGTCTCTCAGCCCCACTCACCTCACAGAGTGTTTGTTGTGGAGGAGGAAGGGAAAGGAGATTGTTAGCCACTTTGAGACTCCTTCGGGTAGTGATAAAGCGGGATATCAAATCCAAACTCCTCCTCCTCCTCCTCCTCCTCCTCCTCCTCCTCCTCCTCCTCCTCCTCCCCTCCTCCTCCTCCTCCTCCTCCTCCTCCTCCTCTTCTTCTTCTTCTTCTTCTTCTTCTTCTTCTTCTTCTTCTTCTTCTTCTTCTTCTTCTTTCTTCTTCTTCTTCTTCTTCTTCGAAATAAACAACTGACTTTTAGAAGATATCTGAAGGCAGCCCTGTTTAACAGGTATCTGAAGAAGTGTGCATGCACACGAAAGCTCATACCAATGACAAACTTAGTTGGTCTCTAAGGCGCTACTGGAAGGAATTTTTTTATTTTCTGTTTAGGGAAGTTTTTCATGTTTGAAGTTTTATTCTGTTTTTAGTGTTCTGATAGGAGCCGCCCAGAGTGGACGGCAAAACCCAGCCAGATAGGTGGGGTATAAATACAATAATAATAATAATAATAATAATAATAATAATAATAATAATAATTACTGTCTGAGTCAGAGGAGACTTACCAATTCTACTGTAGCAACATAGGAAGCTGCATTTTACTAAATCATCCCATTACTCTTTCTAACTGCCTATTTTCTAGTGACTGGCAGTGGCTCTCCAGGTGTTCAAACTGGGGGTCTCTCAGTCCTACCTGGAGATGCCGGGGTTTGAACTTGGGATCTTCTGCATACACAGCAGATGCTGTACCACTGACTGAAGCCCCCTCCTCTATTGCATGCTAGAGTGAAGTCCAAAAATTGTGTGTGTGTGTGTGTGTGTGTGTGTGTGTGTGAATATTCCTCTGGGCATATAATTTGCATGCTTATGAGAAGATGCCCTCAGAACTACACACTACCCCTCACTAGGGGTTAAGAATTAATTTTTAACCTAGCCCTTGGTAAGCTAGCTTAAAGGCTCCTTTCTCAGCACGGAGTTTATCAGGCTTGCCAGAACAGTTAAGCTTAGATCTTAAATTTATGTTGCAGTTCTAGCTGGAGGCTTAATTTGTGCTTCCTCGGAATACTTTTATTTTTGTGTTTGATCTTAAAGGAGCCTTTCCAAATGTTTTAGGCATTGGAGCTATGCAAAGGGAGGGGGGTCCTTAAAGAATAAAAAAAAGTTGAGCTAAAACTAGACGACACTACCTCTTTTCACCAGGTTTGGTTTAATACAAAGCCTTTCTCCTGTTTTCCAGTGCTCAGTGAAACATGATATTAATCATGAACTTTAAAGATTGCTTATGTAAATGACGGATCTCATGGTACAGAGCTCAGACTTGAGAACAGTCCAGCTGTAAATCTTGTGAAAAGGGTGTCTACACTGGGCAACGCTGCCAATAATTCTTCTTAACAAAGTCTGCCCGTTCCCTCTCATTATATGTGTGTGCTGTAAAACTCTTTTCAACAGAATCAGAATGATTTCTTCCTGGTCTTATTTTTTTAAAAAAAACCAACAACCATAAAATCAAGAAATGCAAAAAGTCAATTTTCAGATTTGATTCCATTGACTCCATTCCTTCGTTTCATCCAGGATGTGGGTTGGTTCAGCTGAACATTGTGCAAGGGTTAAAATCTGCACAAGCCACTTCCACAAGCAGCGTGAAAGAAACCATTTAATTTGGCAGGTGATCAGCAGCTGCAGAAATGTAAGGCTAATTCTGTCATATATATTCAAAAAAAACAACAATTGTTGTTACACAATTTTTTTCTTAATTCAGAAATCCTGTCCCTTAAAGGTTGCTTTCTGCTCCTAAGCCGTATAGATAAGCACGTTACAGCTTCAACGTTGAAATGAAATAGCATCGTTTCTTACTGCACACGGTTTGGTCAGAGCGCAAAAATGCTAAAACCGAGCATGGTTGCTTTCACAAAAGCAAGATGTGTTTCGGTGTACAAAGTGATATAGTGGCCCAGCTCTTGAAACGAATTCTGAAAAGGCCAGCCAAAGAGTGTGCAAGAGATTCTCCACACACACAGGGAAGGTGAATTATGCAAGTCTTGTCAACAGCAATTGCCTTCCAAAGTACAGAGCTGGTAAAGAGAAAGAAAGAAGGGTAAAAGTATGAGCCCGTCCTCTTAGAAAGGGGGAATAGATGCCTTTTATCCGATGTTTGAGAACTGCTTGTTGGGGTCAGAACATTTGCACTCCCTTGTCAGGGCTAAGACAAAAGGCATTTGACTGAGAGGATAAACAGATGCAAATACCTAAATGGCAGTTGCTGGCTCCGGTCCAAGGTTTGGGGGTCATTCCCCCCACAAAGGTTGAGCCGATTAGACAATTGAAACAATGGTGGGTTGTTGTTTTTCAGTTTCTGGGTTTTGTTTGTTTTTCTCTTCTTCTTTTTTTTGGCATTGGCCAACCTTGCCCTGCTCTTCTTCTTTGGGACTTGTATACATCGAACGGGCACCTCAGAAACGTAAAGTAAAGACATCTTTATTTCCGTAGAGATCAGAATTCAGGAGATTAGCCGGAATCCCAACATGCCAGATATATAGCTTCCCACCACCTGCTACAAGCCACAATGGCTGCCCAAAGCAAAGGACAGAAATTGAAACAAAAACAACAGCACCCTCGCCCATGTGCTTTGGGACTACCAAAGGCATCTTTGTGATAAACAAATGGTTCTCAAAGTGTGAGGTGGCCCTGCCTAGGGGGATGCAGATGGTTGCTGGGGAAACTGAAACTCCTCCCAGAATCCCCTTCACTCTATGTGCCTCACTTGAGTAAGACTGGAGGCACTGTCAAGGCCTCATAACTGCCCACCTCCTCACAGTGTTGGTTCAAAACCAAGGGTGCCTCATTTTTTTCTTGTACCTTTGGAGTTACACTGGAATAATTCCAGCATGGAAGTGTTCCATATTTAAACAACAGCCACCACCTGAACTATTTTCAAGCCATGTGCTTTCTAAGGGATTTATTATTATTATTTGGCGTTTGATTTCCTTCCTTCTGATCCAGGTCATGCGTGAGCATTCCTTGATGAGCATTATTTGTTTCTACCTTTTAAAACATCGTTTGGGCTAGGAAGGTTCACTCTGGTGCAGCGGATATTCCTGAGAAGATGCACTCAATCTCTTGCACCTTACAATAATTGGTAGCATCAAAACATGTCATTTAAAATACCTATTCGTACGTAAACATCACTCCCCCAATATGCTTTCCTTTTGTAAAGCAGGTCTCTGGGCATTCTTTGTCCATTTTTTTTTAAATGTGCATATAGAGAAACCAAACAATGTGATAACCAATTAATTCTTTTGTCATCTTTATTCTTATTACATTTATATCACACCTTTTTCTCCAATGAGCTCACGGTGACATACATGGTTCTTCCCCGCCTCAGTTTATCCCCACAACCCTGTGAGGTAGGTTAGGCTGAGAGGAAGTGGTTGGCCCAAGGTCACCTAGTGAGGTTCATGGCTGAGCAGGGATTGGAACCCAGATCTCCAAGGTTCTAGTCAAGAACCCTAAGCAATACACCACATGGTGGACATTCCGTATTCAGTGGACATTGGGCTACTATGGAGGTTGGACCAGGAGCAGTGCAGTACACTGGAGCCCAATGATGACAGGTCATTGACAGGTGGGTTGTCCCTCACCAATCAAATGTGGCTCTCGGGGAAAATGCATTCAGAACAAGAACAATTAAACAGCTAAGGAATATCAGTCATCTTTTAGTGTATAGGATAGACAGATGTGGAAGTTAAATATGTCATTGCAAACTGACTTGTCTCACTTATGTGTTCTGTTTACTTTCTAAGGTGAACGAATGCCTATGATAGACAATGCAGGCTGCATATTTTATCTTGTTCCTGATTAGGGCACAAATATTGTCTACCTGGTTTTCGACTTAGATGCACTAGCAGGGGTCAGCAAACTTTTTCAGCACGGGGCCGGTCCACTGTCCCTCAGACCTTGTGAGGGGGCGGACTCTATTTTGAAAAAAAAAAATGAAGGAATTCCTATGCCCAACAAATCCAGGGGAGCATCTGGGGAGTGAACAGAGTCTGTTCCCAGGCTTTTCACCTGCCTCAGCTTGTTCACCCTTGGCTGACCTATGATCATAGAGCTCTAGGTCAGCACTACCTGCAAGGGTGTAGGGAGCTAGTCGAACCAGAGCCTATGCAACCACTCACTTTTCTGTAATCAATAAAGTTGTGGCCTAAATTCTGCCAAAAAAACCATAGCTGCCAAGTTATCCCTTTTTTAAAGGGATTTTCCCTTATGCTGAATAGGCTTCCTCACGAGAAAAGGGAAAACTTGGCAGCTATGCAAAAAAACTAAAACTAAAACTTGAGTCAAATGAGTTTTTATTTGGGGGGAGGTCTCTGGGTCTGAACATGCAATTAGGATTTTGCCATCCAAATGTTGTCGTTGTTATTAGTCATCAGATTTACATACCGCCCCTCACCATAAGATTTCAGGGCGGTTCGCAGAATAAAATACAGGATAAATGGTAGTTGTTAAAGAAAGCAAATAAAAGAGAAAGCTTGAGATAGTAATATTTGCTGAGTCAGCAAAACTGCCCGCCCACCGAAGATAATCAGCTCTTGCATACACATTAGTACTTTCCTTCAAGAAAATGCATAACTACGATGCAGAGAGAACTATAACAATCAGCCCACACTTCCTGTTCCTGTTTGAAAGCTGCCATTCACATGAGAGGAGCAAGAGGACTCATGTTTGCTTGGTTTTGGTATTCTCTCGAGTTGTATCTGGATGCACCGGCCTCAATAAGGTGGTTTCCTCGCTTGACGTTTAGGTAGTTATTTATTAGTACTGTATTTATAAACCATCAAAGACATCAGGGCAGTGAACAATAAATATAGATTTTGACACATCACTGCAAGTGGTCAGGAAGCAACGTTTGTGCGACTGTTTTAAGTCCTGTTTATTGCCGCTTCTGTTGATGGAGCTGCTGCTCTTGTGGTTTTTGAAACACCTATCATGTGCCTCAGGATAAGAATCATAGAATAAGGATGGTGCTGAACTCACCAAATCAGGGATATATATACGATAAATAATAAAGGGAGCCCTCCCATAAAGATTCTGGCAATAGCTCACACAAGAATGGAGAAATCTGGGGTGGGCGGATAAGTAATAAAATAAGACAAAGTTTACGCATGCATCATAGAATCAGGAACAGTTTGCAAAGCATAAACCTTAGTTTTGCAACTTCTGGCTTCTGTGGTATTACTCACATCCTTAACATGACCTTAATACAGTTTTGTGGCTTTAGATTTACATATTTTTTATTATTGTCTCAAAGATAAATGGTAGGTGGTTGCAAACAGTAGAAGCCTAGAGCAAGGTTTTTAATATTATTAAAAGTATGACATAAAAACATGCTAAAACAAAGGTAAGGGAGTTTATGACATATTCCAAAAGAAGAACATTTCCAATGCTGATTACACATCCTGAAAGGGTTTGAAAAGGTTTTAAGCTACATTCGTATGCAATTAACTAAGACAAGTATTTAAGTGCTTGTTTTTATGAGTCCATAATAAGTATGTGCAGCAAGTAAACTGGGCCCTGTGACCATATTTCTATACTTTCAGATCTCTACATGTCTCCAGGGGTGGGCTCTGTTTAGATCAGTGATGCCTTCCAGACATTACTGGGCTACAGCTTAGACTTTCCCAGTGTCCTCTTTTCCCAGGACACGTCCTCTTTTTCAGGGGTAAAATTTCTGACCAGGTGGATTTTTTTAAATTTGCCAAAATGTCTCTGGCTATACTTTCTGGATGAGACATAGACATAACTGGTGGCTGAAGACTTGCTTTCCTCCTCTCTTCTCCTGCCACCCTCAGCAATATATCTTCTTCTTCTTTGGCGATCACTCGTAGCTGAGTAAGATTGTCTTCCATAAACACTGTTTTAAAAGTGAGTCCGTAAGTGACTGTGGAGGCCAATTCTGGATCCACACGTCCTTCTCCTACCTGGGCAGTTGTCTTTCTACAAGGGCAGACACTGATGCCAAAATCGCCTGAGCTCCGCGAGTGCGGCTTTTCCCCGACTGAAGCACAGAGTGTTTGAGGACTGGGACATTCACAGGGAAACCAAAATGCTTATTTACAAAGCTATTGTACTACCAACCTTACTGTATGCTTGTGAAATGTGGACCGCTTATAAGCGCCATCTCCAACTCCTCAAAAGATTCTATCAACGGTGTCTCCGAACAAATGTACACATCAGCTGGGAAGACAGGCAAACTAATATCAGTGTACAGTGGTGCCTCGCAAGACTAATTTAATTCATTCCGCGAGTCAATTCGTTTTGCGAAAAATTCGTCTTGCGAATCGCGGTTTCCCATAGGAATGCATTGAAATTTCTTTTTTTGCCCATAGGAACGCATTAATTAAATTTCAGTGCATTCCTATGGGAAACCGTGATTCGCAAGATGAATTTTTCACAAAATGAATTCGTCTTGCAAGTCACCATCCGATCGCAAGACGCATTCGTCTTGCGAAAAATTCATCTTGCAGGGCATTCGTCTTGCGAGGTACCACTGTACTGGAAGAAGCAACACATTACAACCTCTATAGCTTACATATGGTAGGGGTATTTAAAATGAGAGTCATCATAGCATCCTCTTTTTTCTCTTCAAAATATGGCAACCGTACTACAGCTTCCAGAAGCCCCAGGCAGCATGGGCAGGGATCAGGGATGATGAGAGTCAAAGTTCAGCAGCATCCAGAGGACACCACATTGAATCATAGAATCGTAGAGTTTTAAGGGACCCTGAGGATCATTTAGTTCAACCCCAGCAATGCAGGAATATGCAGCTGTTCCATATAGGGATCGAACTGCAACCTTGTCATTATCAGCACCATGCTCTGGCCAACAGGGGTGGCTAACCTTGGCCACATTCACACTATAAAGCACCAATATACCACTTTAAGCAACCATGGCTTTCTCCAAAGATTTCTGGCAGTGGTAGTATCTTAAGGGCACTGAGAGTTCTTACCAGACCTTTCCTTCCCTCACAGAGCTACAATTCCCAAATCTCCCTTCTAAAGAGGGTTTGCTTGTTAAACCACCCTGGAAACCATAACTCTGGGAGATGAATAGGAACCTCCTAACAACTTTCAGCACCCTTAAGCAACTGCAGTTCCCAGAACTGGTTGGGAGAAATCATAACTGTTTAAAATGGTGTCATAGCGCTTTAGTGTGGCATAGATATGGCCCTAGCTTGGCTGAGGGATTACTTAAGGATTCGAAATGAATACTGATGCAACAGAAAGTGGTGTGGAAAAAAAAACTGGTTTGCACTGTAAGACAGCTCTGGTTGAAAAAAGAATTAGGTCAAGGTATGTTGTGGCGGGTGAGTGGGGAGGGGAGGCCATGTGAGAGATGCTGCGTTCTGATAGAGGATGTGAAAACTGTTTCTAACTGATACCTTAACGACAGTGCCTTGTCGAGATAGATGGATGTTGACAGCAGTTATTGTCAACACAAGGCATGCAAAAGGGTCGACGAAGCCTAAAAATGAGACCCCTGTCTCTGGAACAAAAATAAAAAGTGATCCCGTTTCACCTCTTCCAGAGAAGGCAACACAGGTAAACTGGAAAAGAGGACTGTTATTAATTTAGACTAGCTGTCACATGGATACTGAATTGTTGTGGAACCAGACTTCATGTTAGGGCATAGGATGTAAGTTAACTAATTGTGTGAAAGGGTTTGTGGCCACAGGTCAGGGCTGGATGTTGTGTCTGAAGGAGGGGGAATATATGCGGAGGAATCCCTTGTAGAAGGAAGTAACAGAAACACAGGTGCTCTCTTCTGGTCTTACGTTTGGTAGAACCCATTGTAGATTAAGCTTTAGGCCAGGAATGAGGAAGCCCTAATATTGTGTCCTCCAGTTTTGCAGGCTCCTGCTTGCCACACTGATCACCAGCATGAGGCTTAGACCCAGGAAGGCTAGTCGAGCTCCTCAGATTGTGGCACTGTAACTTCTGACTCAACCACAAGACAGAGAAACCAGTAGGAGAACATCTCCCAGGACATTCTATAGCCTACAATATCTCAAAGTAGCTGTCTTTTATTACAAAAGAATTTCAGAAATAGACTGGGAAGAGAAGTTGCTGAATTGCAACTTATTACCAAACTTAAAACCATGGAGAGACCTGGTCTGAATAGAGACATTGGATTCTTATCTCATTATACATGATAAAGGTATTTTCAACCATCTCAACCCTTGCTTTTTCCTGTAAGACCAATTGCAGTTGTTAACAGTTGTCCACAGGTTTACCACACCTATCAGCCAATCACCCATTCCCACCACCCTTCTGAGTAATACCCCTCCCCACCCTCTCACTATGTATAAGGGTCTGATGACTTCTGTTTCAGGGTATCTGAAGAAGTGTGCATGCACACGAAAGCTCATACCAATGTCAAACTTAGTTGGTTTCTAAGGTGCTACTGGAAGGGACGCAGGTGGCGCTATGGGCTAAACAACAGAGCCTAGGGCTTGCTGATCAGAAGGTCGATGGTTTGAATCCCCACGACGGGGCGAGCTCCCATTGCTCGATCCCAGCTCCTGCCAACCTAGCAGTTTGAAAGCACGTCAAGGTGCAAGTAGATAAATAGGTACTGCTCCGGCGGGAAGATAAACGGCGTTTCCGTGTGCTGCTCTGGTTCGCCAGAAACAGCTTTGTCATGACCTGGAAACTGTACGCCGGGTCCCTCAGTCAATGAAGCGAGATGAGCACCGCAACCCCAGAGTCGGTCATGACTGGACCTAATGGTCAAGGGTCCCTTTACCTTTAAGGTGCTACTGGGAGGATTTTTTAAATTTCGTTTCGACTACGTCAGACGAACACAGCTACCTACCTGTAACTAATACTGACTCAATGTCATTGACCCTGCTGGATATAACATCAGAGGTCATCATCACATTGACTTTTACATCCACCTCATCAGTTTTAGCTTCCAGTTGTTGTTTTTTTGGGGTGTTTTTTTATGGATCCACGTGTGACAAAAAGAGAGAGGCCTCATGAGCAGCAGCTGCAATCTTGCACCATTGTTCTAATTGTTCTAATTACTATTACCTATTACTAATTACCTTCACCGCAAGGTCCTGGGGCAATGTAAAATACAAGATTAAAAGCAGAATGATATTGTATAATCAAAACTGGAGTGGGCCCTAACAACATATCTCTCACATGTCAAAAACCGGGGGCCAGAGCTGCATCTTCAGCATAGCATGAAAGTTGGACAATGAAGTTGCCAGGCACACCTCTGTGGAGAGGGAATGGCACAACCTGATCCTAGTGGCGTAGCATGGGTTTCTGATGCCCGGGACAGAAAAAATGTTACACCACCGGTGGACTGGGCTGCTGGCATGGAGGTGCGTGCTGGGGGCCTGTCTTGTGGAGCCTGTGAGGCACTGCTGCTGGTGGTGGCAGTGGTTGTTCACCTTCTTGGCTTGGTGGCTGTACCAGCCCAGAGACAGGGCATGTGGGCATCGCTTACAAGAAGGAGGTGCCACCCTAGCCCTGAAGGCCTGGCCTGGGCCTGGCTTGCCTCCTTGTGGTTCCGGAAAGTGGCAGGAGCTCAGCCACGCAGCCTCGATGAGGGAGCCTGTTGTGGGGGCGCCTTGTTGACCCCCTCTCAGAATTTAGTGCCTGGGACCACCACCCCTTTGCCCTCCATGCTATGCCACTGCCCGGCCCCAAGCTTCTGAGGGTGGATGAACCCCCTCTGCTGATCTTAACTTCCAAGAAGGTCTGCAGGGAAGGAGGCAGTCTTTTGGATATTTGGGGCCTAACTTGTTAAAAGGTCAGGCTGCCCATGCGTGTTGATTTTGTAAATATACCCAGGAGCCTGCAAGCTCTTGTCTCAGATTTCACATAGTAAGAACAATAGCAGTGGCATTTCAGGGGAAAAGAAAGAAAGATCCAGTGCTACTGCGCCCATGCTTTTAGGCTTCCCAGAGGTATCCACTTGGCAACTGTGTGAAACAGGATGCAGGACTCAAGAGGCTTTTGGTCTGATCCAGCAGAGCTCTTCCCTTGCTCTCGTAAGTCTGATTGAATTTGGGCAGAATGCTTTTGCAGCAAAGGTAGTCCTTGAGAAAAAAGAAGAAGAATGTGGATTGTACTCTTGGGGAAATAATTTCTTTGAAAATCTGCAAAGACCTGACATCCTTTATTTCCTCTTGTCACACATTGTTTTATGGAAAAATAAAGGAAGAAACAAACAAAATGTCCCGTGATGTACCTGCTTTCTTATTAGAGAGAGTAACATCACAGAGGGCTGCAATGTTAGGAAGATACACACACACACACACACACACACACACACACACACACACACACACAAAATGTTGGGGGGGAGGAGATCACAATTGCAAAGCAAAAGTTATTGCATTCCAATCAAGCTCTGAATTGTTGAGTTGGCTGTTTGCGAGCAGGCGGAGATGTGTGTGTTTTTATACAAAATAAGTAGATTGGAGCCTGAGATGCTTAAAGAGAACCCTGAGGAATCAATTTGTTTTACTCGCAAGCAAACCTCTACAGGCCAAGAGTTGTAGTCTGCCACTACCAGTCTAGTCAGACATGGGGGTTCGTTCCCTCTCTCTCTTTGTGATTTGGCAGACATTCCCAAGCAAGCTGTAAGGGTCTGGAAACTTAATGGCTGAAAATCCATAAAACTGTTCTATGCAGAGATTATCTCTGCCGGGGTACTGGCAATGTGATCCATATATTTTGAGCTGGAGGTCGTAACTCAGTACTGTTGTGAGCGTTCTTGATGAATCCTTTTATTTGGGCTTTGGTATCATCCTGAAAAACTGGGCTGAAATTGTGGGATTCATTAGCTGCCATACAAACCTTCCAAGTGTCCCTATTTTCCAGGGACAGTACTGGATTTCCAGAAGCCATCCTGGTTTCTGATTTGATCCTGAAATGTCCCACTTTTCCTTAGGACGTCCCTATTTTCATTGGATAAATGTATGGAGTTTTGTGACATTTAAGCCAAGAAGATAAACTATACAACCTTTAGAAGGCATCTGAAGGTAGCCCTGTATGGGGAAGTTTTTTTAAAAAATGTTTAGTGTTTTATTATGTTTTTATACATGTTGGAAGCTGCCCAGAGTGGCTGGGGCAACCCAGTCAGATGGTATAAATAAGGTAGTAGTAGTAGTAGTAGTAGTAGTAGTAGTAACAACAACAACAATGGAATAGGATGTTCCTGTTTTCATCAGAGAAATGTTGGAGGGTATGCAATGCTCTAATTCTATCAGGGACACTTTTTAAGGAAGACAAAGGAGTTGTGTGTAGAGGTCCCCTAAACACCCCCCAATAAAACACACTTCACACAGAAATTTAAGTTTAAGTTTTTTGGCATAATTTTGGCCACAACTTTATTTAAAATACAAAATGTGAGTGGTTGCTTAGGCATTGGTTACGACTATCTGACATCCGCCTGCCTGCAGAAGTCAGGGTGCGGAAAACAAATTGAGGAGAGAATGGAGACGGGGGTCAGAGACTCTCCTCTCCTCAACTGCTCCCAGGGGCTCTTCCGTGGCCTTAGCCCCTTGTAGGGGATACGGACGAAAGCATGGCGAGCCCCTGAATTCCTTTAATGGAATTCCCTGCGCAGCAGCAGCATTGAAGGGTCAGGCACGGCCAACCATTTCCCCTACAGCAACCATTGGAGGGCCCGGCACAGCCAAATCTGTTCCGAATCCCTCCACCAACCAATTTATTAACCAACGCCTAACCGCAACCTTACAAGTTGTGACGAATTGCTACGCGGTAGGCGAAAACCAAGTGGCACCAGCCAATCAGCCAAATGGAAAAATTCCTACCAGGCCCCTGCCCCAAAAGCAGACGACCCCATGACAGGCATTGCAAGGTCAAACGCAACAGCCTAAATAAAGGGAGGGTGGGAGGGTGATCCGCAGCTCGTAGCAAAAGAGAAAGCCCACTCTGCGAGCCTTGAATATAAAGCCAGTAGGCTGTCAATCAAAAATTGCAACATAGAAATCTCCCCAACAACCCCAAATCTCCAATTACAGTTGTGGCCATCCAAACGATCGCGCCCAACAGCAAGAGGATGGTGTTTTGCTAGCCCCCACCGCAACACGTGCTCTCCATGAAGGAGAACACGCTATGTCATCTCAGCCTCACCTGCCCACCTCGTGTTTCACACCACATGTGAATATTCTTCCGGAGAACATCTATATCTCTAACCACCTTATAAAGAGCTGAATGGAACTGTGCAGTAACCATGCATGGCAAAGGCATAAGGAGAGTGACATGTGTTAGTAACTTTTCTATATGTATGTAAAAAACGATGCACAAGAAATGTTCCTAAAAATACACTGCATTTTGCAATTTAACATTGAGCTTTTAAAACTTTCAAATCGCTCCCAGCATCTGTTGATGCTATTCTGTAAATATAAAGCACTGTTAAACTTAATGGACATGCCTAAAAGGGCCATTAATTTCAATGGGTCTATTCCAGGCATGATCCCTAGCTAACAGGACCAGTGGTCAGGGAAGGTGGGAATTGTAGTCCAAAACATCTGGAGGGCCGAAGTCTGGGGATGCCTGGTCTATTCTGAGTAGAACTTAGTTGAATACAAACTTTGGTGACTGCTTCAGATTTCCAGATCTGTCACTTCTGGTATGTTGCATATGACTCAACGTGGTGTGGGCCCTAGTGAATGATCCTGAAAAGACTCAGAACCTCTAGACCCTGGTATGCACAGTAAAGGTGGCAGGCCCAGAGTTTGGACGAAGTCTTTGGAGTCCAAAGAGAATGTGCGAAATTAATCTATCCAACAGACTCGGATAGATTGGCTTAAAATGTGTGACACAGCAAGGAGAGAAATATAGTTTATTAAAACACACACATTGCGAAGTTAATGAGAAGGAGAAAAGCAGCATTAGGAATGAGAAGGCTGCCATGGTCTGTAGGAGATAAATGAGCAAAGCATGGACATGCATATACCGTCCCAACTTGGGACGGGAAAGCGGCAATCAGCACACTCTTTCTGCCACCCCCCGCCCGATTCGTGCGCTCTTTCTCCTACTCACCCTGCCTGATCCGCTCATTTGTCAGGATGCTGTCACCAGCTTCCGGCTGGTTGCCCAGGAACATACAATGACAAGGAAAAGTTTCTTGCAGTTATTTTTTATTTCAAACTTTACAGAGAGAGGCTTGGGAACCCAGCATCTTGGCTAATGGCGTTGTCCCAAGTGAATAATAATAATAATAATAATAATAATAATAATAATAATAATAATAATAATATTTGGGTGGCTTCCAACAGAATATTAAAATACAATAATCTATTAAAGATTAAAAGCTTCCCTAAACAGGAATCTCCACCCCCCCACCTCTCCCACTTCCTCATTTGTCATCATCATTCTCTACGGGTGCTGCTACATGCCCTTTGTCTTTGAATTCTTTGCTCTCCTACTTTTAAGGCTCGCCAGGTTCTGGGAGATGGAGGGTCTGGGATGCTTTATAGTGAGAACATTTCAACCAGCTGCTGTTCCGGCTCTGCCTGCTCCTCCTTTCCCACGATTTCCCAACTTCTCTCCCCATCTGCTTCTGAGCTATGACAAACCACTATACAGTGGTCCCTCGACTTACGAACTTAAACTGTTCCGAATGCACATTCGCAGGTCGAAAAGTTCATAAGTCGAAAAGCGGTTTCCCATAGGAATCCATTGGAAACGGATTAATTCGTTCCGGAGACTAGGAAAAAGACCCAGACACCCATTTTTTATTTTTGTGTGTGCAAAACTATTTATTAAGTGTACTTTAAAGACATGCAAACTGCACAGCGACATTACTTTTCAACAATAAACATTTACAACATCACTTTATCATATATATTTTTGACCTGATGCAGGTCACTTCAGGGCACTTTAAAGGCAGGCAGGCACACTCAACATGCCTCAGCCTCAGCCAACATTTCTAAACCTTACTCAAAAAATATTCGGAAAAATTTGTAAGTCGAGGAAACCACATTTAAAATTTGTAAGTCAAAGAAACCGCATCTAAAACCACCAACGGTTTTCCGTTCGGATGTAGAAAAATTCATAAGCGTGCGACCATTTTTCCCGTTCGTAAGTCAAAAACTTCGGATGTCGAGTAATTTGTAAGTCGAGGGGCCACTGTACTGTCTTCCTCTTCCTCCTCCCTGGAAGGGTCTCCACCATTCCTCCTCCTCTGCCCAGTCCCTGACAACATCCTTTCTCCCACCCCCACTCAATCTGCACCCTCTTTCTCCTGCCTTATCCACATGCTCTTTCTCTCACCTGCTTGCCTGATCTTCAAACCGGAGCTGCTCTCTCCTGCTGCAGCCTTACCCTTGCCAGCTCTTTTTCTTCTGCCACTGCTGCCACCACGGCTAGACCTCAGCCATTTCACGGCATATTCTTGTGGTCTACTCGGCCTCACCGCAGCCACTAGGAGCGGCACACCTGCATCTATTGCGGTGCTCACTTCCAGGATTAGGGTAGTGGCAGAGGTTGGCCACAAAGGTGCTGGAGCCTTTGCCCCAGAAGAGGTGGAGAAGGTGGCGGTAGAGGTGAGGCGGCAAAAGCAGGACATCACAGACTTCAAACAGAAGCCAGGGCATCTTCTGTGAATCCGTAATGTCCCACTTAATTCAGGACAGTTGAGTGGTGTGCATGCATATCGTGATTATCATTATTCTTTTATTAATTTATATTCCGCTCACATGCCAAAGTGGTTTCCAAGCAGTTGAAAGCTATAAAATCAAAATGTAATGGAAACACACCATAGCAATTCCATGGAGGCCCTAAAATGTCCTTAAATAAAATACACAGTTAAACAAGCAATTAAAAAGCTTTTTAAAAGTTGCTTTATACAAGGGAAACAATCCCAGAGTAACTTAAAAACAAAATAAAATGCAAACGGATAAAACTAATGAAAAGCCAAATTAAAAATAAGATGTACAATACAAAATTCCTAAAATGTTCATGTATTTGGATGAAGTCATTTTCTATGCTTCTGACCTGAATGGTACAACTTTAACAACTCTCATTGGATACATTTTGAAACTTTCCTAACAAACTGAGAAGCTGCTATACAAAGTTTATTTTTTCATCTTAAAAATCTGACTTTCATATTCTTCCTTTCTTCATTCCGTTATAAATTACTGCTATTTAGTTTCTTTAATGACATGATAAAAACAACACCACTTTTTTGGTAACTGCAGTTACTGATGTTCAGGTGTTTTTGTCATTCTTACTAGACATTTTGGAATACTGTACTGGTTCCAATAAATACATTTTTTTTTCTTTAAGAGAAATGAAGCATACCCAGTAACAGAGAATATATCTATGTGTTGGTGTGACCTTGAGCTGCCGTAATCTTACATGTTTGCTTTTCGACTAAGGTCATTGTCTATACTCTACTGTGCTAAGACTCAGATAGAGTATGCCACTGGCTTTCTGTTTCCAAGCAGTTACATCCATTATTGTACGTAACTCTCCATTGACTTCAAATAAAGCTAAGAATTTTTCAAATTGCGAAAAGAACATATTCATGAACACAATTCTCGTTTCTTAAATCACTTCCAATCTTTTCTGATGCTTTTATATTGAACGAGGTATAAGGGACGTGGGTGGCGCTGTGGTCTAAAACACTGAACCTCTTGGGCTTGCCGATCAGAAGGTCGGCGATTCAAATCCCCGCGATGGGGTGAGCTCCCATTGTTCGATCTCAGCTCCTGCCAACCTAGCAGTTCGAAAGCACACCAAAACATGCAAGTAGATAAATAGGTACCGCTCCGACGGGAAGGTAAACAGCGTTTCCGTGCGCTGCTCTGGTTTCGCCAGAAGCGGCTTAGTCATGCTGGCCACATGACCCAGAAAAACTGTCTGCGGAAGTGGACAAACGTCGGCTCTCTCGGCTAGTCAAGCAAGATGAGCGCCGCAACCCCAGAGTCGTTCGTGACTGGACTTAACTGTCAGGGGTCCTTTACATCTGTTTACATCTGAAGGCAGCCCTGTTTTAATGTTTAATAGATTATTTTATTTTATTTTTCTGTTGGAAGCCGGCCAGAGTGGCTGGGGAGGCCCAGCCAGATGGGTGGGGTATAAATAATAAATTATTATTATTATTATTATTATTATTATTATTATTATTATTATTATTATTATTACCTTTTCCTTAGGTATATTTAAGTCCTATCTATTAAGTGTCGTGGTTGTGTGAGACTGTTCAGATACAACGATGTCATCTTTATTGTTGTTGTGTGTTTTTTGGCCTGAGATTTCACATAATCTGCATTAGGAAATGTAATGGCAAAGTTTTCTCGGGGTGGAGGGGAGCTGCTAACACTTGTCCATCCAGGCCCCCTGAGATAAAAGTTATGTAACTATTGTGAATTGAGCACATTTGTTTCCACATCTGGCAGTCATTTGCTCCGACGTTGCACGGTGCAAAAGTCCTGCATTGCAATGGAGGAGCTTTGTAGAAAGTGAGCACGGGTGGGTGAGATGATGTGGCATTAGTTGAATTGGGCGAGGGAGGCAACTGTGAGCATCTGACACAAAATAACTTTTTCTGCAATTTTATATGAAATACGAACCGGGTTAAAACATCTGAGGCAAGACTAAAAACAGCAGAGACATTGGTGTCTTGGGTAACTAGAACAGCCTGTGACTCTTCCCTGTTAACTTCTTAATATGGACAACATCTGGGTAGCGCTAGATACCTCAGCCATGTAAAAGCCGAAATAAACCATAATAAACACAATAGAGTACTAGCTGAGTCACATAAGGGCTACAAGAGTCATTACCTTTATGTTAATAATCCTTGTTATGTGTTAGTGCTTGCTCAGGTAGCCCAGAATAATCAGGAGATTGACTGCTCCAAAGGGGCTATAGCACTTTTATCACCTCCAGAATTTCCAGATTAAATAGCCCTCAACTGGACCTCGCTACAATAAAAATAAGTCTCTAAGGAAGCTTCAGTGACCTGTTGCAGCAAATATTTGTATTCTAAAGAGCTTCCCATTGCCTGTGAGAGAGAATATGGAGAAAGCTCACGAGGATGGTTTGCCCATTGCACCAGGCAATTAGTCTGTTCAGTGCAGTGCAGTGGTTAGAAGAGGCATAGGCAAACTCTGGCCCTCCAGATGTTTTGGAACTACAATTCCCATCATCCCTAGCTAGCAGGACCAGTGGTCAGGGATGATGGGAACTGTAGTCTCAAAACATCTGGAGGGCCAGAGTTTGCCTATGCCTGGGTTAGAATGTCAGCGCAGGACGGAGGAGACCCTGGTTCAAATCCACACTTTGCCATAAATATATCTTTGAACGCTCTGGACCCCATCAATATCATTTTTGTCTGCTGCCCCAATATCCTTTGGGGGAAGAATTGGGGTAGAATTTATCATTAAGAAGTCGAGCCTATCTTCCTTTCATGTCAGCTGGTACTGCCATCTGATTAATATACCCTGGCTGATTCATCATATGAATTCAAATTATTTATGGATTTAAACCTGCACACGGTTGCATGTTTTTAAATGATGCGTGTGCATGTTGCACCAGAAGCCATTTTAGAAGAAGCATTCCCAGTCTGTGAGCGGCAGGTAGGATACTTTTTTTTCCCCTTCAGATGGCACTGCCACACTACCATCTGTGAATTTTTCTGTTAAGCGTTGTTGTTGTTGTTGTTGTTTTTTAAAAAAATCCACAAAATGAATCGGAGGCATGTTTCAAGAGGATTAAATGTCTTTCAGAAATTAATCAACCCTGGTTTTTGTCAAGGAAAAGAGCAAGTGAAATCATAATGTCGTATCATTAAACCTTGAGACGCAAAGCCGCAATCTCTTTCTTATTCCAGTTGGTTGAAACCATCACAGAAGCATCTCATTGTGAGAGGTAGCTTGTGCCATGACTTTACCAGTGTGGGATTTGGCCTTTGCCTTTGCGTGGACTCTTGGCATCACTTTCAAGTAATCTCATTTGCCGTGCAAATCACTTCCTTGTAGCTGTGTGTGATAAGAAAGAGGCAGACACCTTGACTTTTTTAATCCCGGCTTTTCAAAAGAGCTGGGTTTTTGCATATTTCTCTCAGCATGTCAATATTTCTGCGTGTGCCACAGAAACATTAGCATCCCCGGATAAGCAAGAGAGAATAGACACGATCTGTGAGGAGAGGCTTCGCTCTAGACACTGAGGAGGCCCTCACTTTTCCTCTGCCCCTCTCTCTGTGGAACGCAAGCCCCGCTGTTAATAATTGAAGGCTGCTTTGTGGAGAAAGAACTGTCCCTATCCATCATTTTAAAGATGAAAATTTCCAAGCTCTTTCTGTTTTATGGCATATCAAACAATCCAACAGTCGACGACTCACAAGTCTCGCAACCGGCTCCAAGTTTCCAGCCTTTGAAAAGTTTGTTATTTTGACTTAAGTATTGAGATACTTCTTTTTCCTCTTACAAAGAAGATGCATCATTTGAGGATTCAAAGGAGCAAAAGAGAAAATCCTCATTTTCCTTGACAGAATGCTTGCTGTGCTCTCCACGTTGAGGACTGGCAAATATGAAGAGACAGGTTTACACTTTTATCCCTTCTTGTTACCCAACATGGCTTTTAGGACTTTCTCCAAATGAAGTACTCGGCAAGACATCCCAAGATGAAAGAGTTGGAGGATGAACTCACCTACATAGAGCTTATCAAGGCTTTAACATTGTGATTGATAATGCTCCTGTACCTGTAGCATATATATTAAAAACCCCTTTGTGGTTCCAAGTGAATGTATCTCATGGATACGTATGGGATATTTCTCCCCCTGCTAAGCAGTAAAGGGGACAATCTTGTTGAGCTGAAGAAAAGGCATGTGCTGACTCTAGCAGAAGAGGTATGGGATGGAGTGGATTTTGGAACTAACTTAGTTCTCCTCTGCACTGATAAATTTAGCATGGCAGCCATCCTTAGAGTCCCATTTCAATGAAATCGAAAGGCACTAAATAATGAAAAACAAAGCAAAATATTTTTTTCTCCAACTACAAAATAACACTGGCTGAGTATTGAGGGATCGTGAATTTGTGACATCAAAGGCACTTGCCCATCAGATGACTATGAAAGTCACTCAGTCACTTCGTTTGTTCTGTGGATTTTTGAACTTCTCTTGAAACCCAGTGGAGCAGCAAGATTGGCTGGGATGTTTTCATGCTTTGGGCTCCTCCATCCTATGCTCAAGTTGTATATATGTTTAAATAAAACCATGTATCCTAAAAAAATACCATGGTCTCCACCACTTGAAGATTGGGGTGACGTGCCTGAATGCTTTTGTAATTGGTTGTGAACCACCAGTCCTGAATCTTAGTAGTACTGGAAAGAGAGAGTGACGCTGGATCTAGACGCATTAAAAAAAAAAGTGTTTCAGGAAAACGTGTTGTAAACCTCAAAGTGGGAAATCATGTTGGCGAAAGAGGGAACTCCACAGCGCCATCTGGTGTCACAATGTTATAACGCATATAAAATGCCTTTTCTTTACTAATGTAGTTGAGTCCTGAGAGTCTCCACTGTCTTCTTACCACTATCACAGCCTTCCCCCTCCTGGTGCCCTCAAGATGTTTGGGACTACATCTCCCACCAGCAACTGTCCAATTATTCCTACATTTAGGCTACACACAAACCCCATACATTTAAAACACATTTCCCCCCCACCAAAGAATCCTGGGAACCAAAAATGCACTGTATGCAAGATGAGCACAGGGATTCTTCACAGCACCAGCGATTGGAGATATCTTAGCATCTCTGGGTAAATTGACACCTTTAGTGGGACAGGAAACCACTATCTCTGTTCAGACCCAAATGAATAGAACTGAAAGTTTTGATACGCTGCAATTCAGCAATTTCATGCTAGAGTTTCCTTTTGAAGTTCCTTTGTTCAAGGATGGTGACATTAAGTTCAGTAATAAATTGTTGTCGCAGGGTGAAATGTTCTTCTGCAGACCTATTAGTTTCTGATTTCGGCAAGGCCCTTTTTTCCCTATTAGCTTCACAATTATATCAGCTTAACTATTCTAGCTTTAAAAATGCGCTCAATCAATGTACCTAGGGCAGGCACATGATTTGGCTGTCAGCATAGCTGCCAAGTTTTCCCTTTTCTCGTGAGGAAGCCTATTCAGCATAAGGGAATTTCCCTTAAAAAAAGGGAGAACTTGGCAGCTATGGCTGTCAGGTGCCTGACTTCTGAGATCCAGCCCCCAGGATCCCTTTTGAAAACGTGTTACATTGGCTACCCTCCAAAACTCTAGTAAGGAGGCTGATTTTAATCTTGGAATTCTTTGTTAAAAGATCAGCAATGTCACATCCTGTGTTTAAAACTACTTGAGTGACTGCCACTCAGTACCAATGCTCAATTTACTCTAAAATGTCATAGTTTGCCATCTCTTTAGATCCCCCCCCCACCGAAACAATGATTCAAATGTGGGTATCTCTCAAAGAAAGATAAAACTGGCTCAAAGAATTCATTTAGCCTTTCAACCATATCCATGTCTTCATTCAAAAATATATACAGTAGTTTAGTCTTCTGGCAGCACAGTCAATGCACATTTACTCATAATTAAGTCCTCATATGCAAAAAAAACCCCTAAGAAGTGGGTCCTCAAATGCATATTTAGGCTAAAGGCAGGTTGCAGGCAGGAATGTTCCTAAGGTAAATAATAATAATAAATTAGACAAAGGGGCATATGCTAATTCCTGTGTAGATGCAAATTCAGGCTAATTTTAAAAGCTATTGGCTTTCCTGCATCTTCTAGTCCAGGGTTCAGCAACGTGCAGCCCATGGACTGAATGCGGCCCACGAAGACCGTTTTACCGGCCCCCGAGCCACCCCCAAACCGAGCTGCCCACTCGGTGAGTCCCCCGTGTGCTAAACTGGCGCGGTGCGAGGACTCACCGAGCGGCACTGGAAATCGCATCAGTACACACGCAAATACTGGAAATTGCTTCTGTGCATGCCCAGACGCCAAAAATTGCTTCTGCGCAGGCATGATTTTCAGCGTCTGGGCATGCGCAGACACAATTTCTGGCATCGTGCTGTGCCGGTCCGGCCCACAGACAATCTCCGTGGAAGTGATCCAGCCCATGGCCAGTAAGCCTTGCCGACCCCTGATCTAGTCCAATCCCCTGTAATGCAGGAATATGTAGCTGCCCCATACAGGGATTGAACCTGGTGTTATCAGCACCACTGAGCTATACAGGTTTTGTTTTGTTTTGTTTTTTTGGGTCTGGTGCTTTTCCCGGGAAAACCCACATTTTACTGCTGAATAAGCGAGAGCGGGAGATCCAGCACAAAAAAATCGGGCCACCCACCAAACAACACATCACCATCATCACCATTATCATTATCATGGTCCTGAATGGGGTAACTGTGCCCCTGAAGGACCAGGTGCGCAGCCTGGGAGTCATTTTGGACTCACAGCTGTCCATGGAGGCGCAGGTCAATTCTGTGTCCAGGGCAGCTGTCTACCAGCTCCATCTGGTACGCAGGCTGAGCCCCTACCTGCCCATGGACTGTCTTGCCAAAGTGGTGGATGCTCTAGTTATCTCTCGCTTGGACTACTGCAATGCGCTCTATGTGGGGCTACCTTTGACGGTGACCCAGAAACTACAATTAATCCAGAATGTGGCAGCTAGACTGGTGACTGGGAGCAGCCGCTGAGACCACATAACACCGGTCTTGAAAGACCTGCATTGGCTCCCAGTACGTTTTTGAGCACAATTCAAAGTGTTGGTGCTGACCTTTATAGCCCTAAACGGCCTCAGTCCAGTATACCTGAAGGAGCGTCTCCACCTCCATAGTTCTGCCCGGACACTGAGGTCCAGCTCCGAGGGCCTTCTGGTGGTTCCCTCGCTGCAAGAAGCCAAGTTACAGGGAACCAGGCAGAGGGCCTTCTCGGTAGTGGCACCCGCCCTGTGGAACGCCCTCCCACCAGATGTCAAAAAGAAAACCAACTACCAGACTTTTAGAGGACATCTGTAGGCAGCCCTGTTTAGGGAAGCTTTTAATCTTTAAGAAATTAGTGTATTTTAATATTTCTGTTGGAAGCTGCCCAGAGTGGCTGGGGAAACCCAGCCAGATGGGCGGGGTATAAATAATAAATTATATCATCATCATCATCATCATCATCCTGCTGTTCAGCCAAAATATGCACTGAGGGCAGCTTACAACTCAGAAACACTGAGCTAGCCCCTGTAAAGGCACAAAAGGAAAATGAATTGGGAGGGTAAAGGAAGTAAGCAAAACACAGGCTCAAGTTCTTAGTTATTACCACAACATATCTTGCAATGGGTACATTTTTCTTATACACAGTATTTCAAAAGCACTTAGTCTGTTTCCCTGAAAAGAAAACCCCAGATTCTTCTTTGTAGATACCAGCATTCCGAAGCCCCGGACAACTTCCTGCTCCCATTATAGCTCTGCTAAAATCATCGCCATCCTGATCACTTTTGTCATATGCATGTTCGATGACTCTTATACGGTATCCACGCGTTATTTATTTTCCCCCTTTCCTGACGGGGAAGAAAATCGTTGGTTTCCACCTTCCTCCTTCCTTTTTAACACTGTCCCTTTTGAAAGCTGACATTCTTAAATTAGCTTCTTCTTCTTCTTCTTCTTCTTCTTCTTCTTCTTCTTCTTCTTCTTCTTCTTCTTCTCCTCTCGCTTTTTAAAAAAGTGCATTTTATAGTCAAGCAAGCAGTAATTGGACACTGTGACTATGAGTGGCCCTTGTGGTGTTTGGACCAAGTCCAAATGTACCTTCTGTCTGTCTCTGACACAGGCAGACAATAGCAGTATTATTTACTGTGCTGGCTCTGTGTAATTCGACAGGCCAGCTGCAGGAACAAAGAGCTGCTAACATTTTGCCCGGCCCTATTCCCAACTGAAGGCCCATCTACATTTCATAAATTATTTCCTCAAATGGTAGATTCTCTTTCTTCCCTCTAACCCTTACTGTGCTAATTTGGAAACTAAACGTTAACCATAAAAACACTATCCCCTTTCTTAGCTGTCACCCGGGTATTGTGGGATGCTGCCCTTGAAGCGATCGCCCCAGAGTCATTATATTGTCATTATTTATTATTAAATACAATTTGTCTGATTATCTCAGCCCCCAAGATCAAGGATTCGTCCCCTTTGCACAGACGTTCTCAGGATCCAGATTGCTGCGAGGCTTGTAAAAAAGAAAAAGGAAAGAAGGCAGGACAAGGAAGGGTCATGTAGCTTCACGTAGCAACTGGACTAGGCATCCAGGATGCAGGTGCACGCTTTAGATAGGTGCAGGTTTGCTAAGGATAACTATTTATATGATAGGAGGCCACTCCTGTATTGCAATAAAAGGACAAAATGCTTTTTTTTATTAAAAAAAAAGCAAGACAAAGGGGGAAACTGATTTGCATAAAATGGCATATGATAATTTGTATGTATGGGTGCAATTTTTAGAAATAATTACTATAATTTAATTAGGAAATAAAAACCAGTACATCTCACCCCGGTTTACCGTCTACTGTCCAGGTGCTAACCATTGATGTGCAGCTTGAAGGCCTCTGATCTCTCCAGTCTTACAGTTCAGTTGGTTAGTTAGAGCATCGTGCTGGTAACACACCAAGGCTGCAGGCATAGCTGCCAAGTTATCCCTTTTTTAAAGGGATTTTCCCTTATGCTGAATAGGCTTCCTCGCGAGAAAAGGGAAAACTTGGCAGCTATGGGCTGCAGGTTCAATCCCCACGTGGGGCAGCTGCCTATTCCTGCATTGCACAGGGCTGGAGTAGATCAGGCACGTCCAACTCCCAAGAGACTGCGATCTACTCTCAGTACATGAAAGCTAGAAGTGATCTACCCTTTGGCGGGGGATAAGCCAAAGTTGTTGAGCTTTTTTTTTGGGGGGGGGGGACAGTGGCCATAGTTGAGGAGCTATTTTGGGGTGGATTTCCATCAATATAACATGAAGCGCTTTCAATTTCACACAGCGCAACAGACAACATTGCTTCCACCAGCCGCGTCCAATGCTACTGCAGTGCTGACGAACACAGCTAACACCAGAGGAGGGAGGCGGGGTCATTACTAGCCTGCGATCGACCACGATTGACAACTACCCAGTAGCATGATGCGATCAACCTGTCAATCATGATCGACCTGTTGGACATGCCTGGACTAGATGACCCTCAAGGTGCCTTCTCGCTCTACAATTCTACGACTCTACGATTTCTGGACCAGGACTCCCTTCAAACAGATGGCACTTTCAAATAAGAGGACTGTCCTCTGTAGAGTCGAACACAGTGTCGGCTTACTTTCTAAGCATTCAAAGCGTCTCACATATATTACAATTTATTATGTTATGTTATCATTTTTTTTAAAAAAAACTTCTTGTATTTTTATTTTTTGGGGTTTGTAAACTTCCCCGTGATCCTTGGACGAAGGGCAGCACAGAAATTTAATACGTAAATAAAATAACACATCCTCACTGTTTAACACATGTCTATATATTGTCTCTCAGAAACGAAGGTTTAACTACATTGATCAGCCCTTGTGATTGAGCAATATGCAAGTCCAAAAATGCATATGGACTGCAAGGCTCCCAGAGGCCTCTGGTTTGGCTGCTGTGAGAACAGGGTGCTGGGCTAGATTTGTCTGTGGCCAGATCCAGTAGGATTCTTCTTGTATTACTGCAATTTCTCTTCATCAACTGGAAGGTTGGGTGGGTGGGTGAGTGGGGGAGAAGGTTTGCAAGAAGTGGAAGACTTATTTTTGAAGTTGGGTGACCGCTTGAGCCTTGCCCAAAGAGAGGGCATAGATTTGTATTCAAATTGCATATGCTAATTTATACAGATGCAAATTTAGAATTACTATCATTTAAATAGGGACCCAGGTGGCGCTGTGGTTAAACCACTGAGCCTAGGGCTTGCTGATCAGAAGGTCGGCGGTTCGAATCCCTGTGATGGGGTGAGCTCCCGTTGCTTGGTCCTAGCTCCTGCCAACCTAGCAGTTCGAAAGCATGTCAAAATGCAAGTAGATAAATAGGAACCGCTACAGTGGGAAGGTAAACGGCGTTTCCATGTGCTGCTCTGGTTCGCCAGAAGCAGCTTTGTCATGCTGGCCACATGACCTGGAAGCTATACGCTGGCTCCCTCGGCCAATAATGCGAGATGAGCGCGCAACCCCAGAGTCGGTCACGACTGGACCTAATGGTCAGGGGTCCCTTTACCTTTATCATTTAAATAGAAATATGATACAGTGGTACCTCACTAGACGAATGCCCTGCTAGATGAATTTTTTGCTAGACGAATGAGTTTTGCGATCGGAGGTTGCCTCGCAAGACAAATCCGTTTTGTGAAAAATTTGTCTAGGGAATCGCGGTTTCCCATAGGAATGCATTGAAATTCAATTAATGCATTCCTATGGGCTATATATATATATATATATATATATATATATATATATATATATACATACACACAATGCATTCCTATGGGATTCACAAGACGAATTTTTCGCAAAACGAATTGGCTCACAGAATGAATTAAATTCGTCTTGCGAGGCACCACTGTAATCTCACAGTAAGGAGAAAGACTGTGAATAGGTGAACTTCATGTCTGCTCAGTCTGCTGTTCTAGTGCTAAATGAGCTTGAATCCCAGAAAACAGCAGCAGCAGCAGCAATAAAACAATTATTATTATTATTATTATTATTATTATTATTATTATTATTATCACCATCATCATCATCTTTGGAAAACTACTTTACAGATAGGCCTGGGGACATTTTTTTTTTTAAAACAATTTCTTGAGGTTTTTATTCATGTCACTGTAATATTACATTTTTTTGTTGTGCACTGCCTTGCCATACTTTTGTGGTTTATAAATATTTAAATAAATTGTTAAAATTATACAAGTAACTTTTGCTCTATTCACGGGGCTCTTAAACCAGGCTTCAACCCAACAGCCCTTCAAACAGAGGTCTGTCCTCTCCACTGACAAACGCATCCATCAAAGCAAGGAATGTCCTCTGTAAAATAGGACATGCGGCCACCTTACCGTGAAGCTTTAAGCAGCAGAACTGCATGTGTCTAAGGAAGAGATTGTGTGTGTGTGTGTGTGTGTGTGTGTGTGTGTGTGTGTGTGTAATAATAAACCACCACAACAAGAAAGTTCCAAGAAGTTGCTTCACCAGAGTTCTCTGACACATTTTTCTCTAGGGCTGTCCCAGAGGTAGCACAGCTGCCTACTCTCCCTTCACACTGAGATGAAAGGTTCTTTTTAGCCTTAGGAGTGCCATTTCTGCAGGGCACGAACTTGGTATTTTCATGTCGTGAACTTAGTATTCTTATGCTTCTGTACATACAGTGCTCCTGAAATGAATGGTGTCCGTACAAGGTTAAATCCACCCTAGGAAAGGGTGCTGGAATCCTCAACAGCACATTGTGGGGCTTAATGGGATTATTAAAGAGGGCGATTTCACATTGCTTTGTCTATTTCATTTCACTGCCATACCAATCAATAATCTTTTGCACCATTACATTAAAGGGGGAAAAAATCAAAATCAGGTGGATTAATGATCTCAACACCTGCAAGCAAAGGAAGAGGGGTTTGCAAATGAGGATAGGGTTCCAGTTTATAAATACTTTTGAAGCAAAAAATAAGTAATTATAACACTTATATGCTGCATGTCTGACTGGGTTGCCCCAGCCACTCAGGGTGGCTTCCAACAATTATAAAACCACAGTAAAACATCAAATATTAAAAACTTCCCTATACTGTACAGGGCTGCCTCCAAAAAGTCAGATACTTGTTTATTTCCTTGACATCTGACAGGAGGGCATTCCACAAGGTGGGCACCACTACCGAGAATACCCTCTGTCTGGTTCCCTGTAACCTCACTTATTACAATGAGGGAACTGCCAGAAGGCCCTTGGAACTGGATATTAGTGTCTGGGAACTGGATATTAGTGTCTGGGACTGCGCGATGGGGGTGGAGACACTCCTTCAGGTTTTTAAGCAGCAATTCACCACCAATAGCAGAACATGGTGGGTAATCAATACGTACTTTATGTTGTATTCCTCCACCCCTGGTAACTGTTAACTGTGGATCTAAGGCTAAAATTGAGCCTATGCGGCACCTTGGAACTCTGGCCAACTAGGGTTGCGTGTTCAGACCCAGAGACCTCCCCCCCAAACACACATTTGACTCAAACTTTAGTTTTGGTTTTTGGCAGAATTTAGGCCACAACCTTATTAATTACAGAATGTGAGTGGTTGCATGGGTTGTGGTTCGACTAGCTCCCTGCACCCTTGCAGGTAGCTCTGAACAAGAGCTCTATCATAGGTCAGCCAAGGGTGAACACCTGAGGTAGGTAGAAAGACTGGGAATAGACTCTGTTCACTCCCCAGAGGCTTCCCTGGACTCAGGCATGGGCACAACCTCCACTCGGGGGTTGACCAAACCAAGTTGAGTCCCTGGATTCCTTTAACGGAATACCCTTCACATAGGGATGGCGAGACCGTTCTCCCATCCCTATCACCTGAACCAGTGCCTATCCGCAACCTTATAAGTTGTGACAATTTGCTACGCGGCAGGCGAAACCCAAATGGCAACAGCCAATCAGCCAAGTGGGTAAAATTCCTGCCGTGTCCCTGTCCCAAAGACAGATGACACACGACGGCATAGCAAGGTCAATCGTAAAATGCCCTAAATATAGGGAGAGGTGGGCGGGTGTTCCGATGCACGAGCCAAAAGAGGAAGCTCTGGGTCACGTGCGTGGGTATATATAGGTCCCTCGGTCCATTTTGACAGCGCCCCATTGGCCAGATTAAACCCAGCAATTAGGGACCTACCAATCTGGTGTTGTGGCTGTCCAATATACCCACCCACAACAAGGAGGCCAGTCTCCAGGTCTCACCGCAACACGGGCCCTCTTTTAGGGAGGATACGCTAAATCGGAAGACTGGCAGGACATTGAGAGCCTGCTAAGCCAGGGGAAGCTATAAATTCTGGATTTCATTATATGGTTTGAGCAAGAATTTATGATGTTTTAAGCCTCTTGAACCCGGGGCTCTGGTGTTAGCCTGCCCTCTTACTCTGTGTACACAGTATACATTCAAAGCACGCTCCCCCCCCTCAGAGAATTCTGGGCACTGTAGTTTGTTAAGGGCTGCTGGGAATTGTAACTCTTGGAGCAGTAAAGTGCAGTGCCCATAATTCTTTGAGGGAAAGCATGTGATTTAAATGTGCCTTAAAGTCATAGTACATATGCAGCCTTAGTCTTTGTGCCACCATGGTAACTTGCCAATGGACGGCACTGCCACTGCCCTTTCCCCCCAACAAACTGTACAGGCCCTGGACTTTGCCCTTACCTGGACACTGACAGCATATCAAAAAACAATGTGCCCTCCTTCTGCACGCGTCCTGCCTGGTAGCATACAGCTTTCATGAAATAAAACAGTATAAGAGATGCAAACGGCACCCAGGCATGTCAGCAGAATTCCTCACGACAGGTATTCACCCAAATACGAGGCATCCAAATTTCAGATATCAATCTGAATTAAAATATGGGGCTTGATGAGCAATATCAAACATGACAAGTATTCTTTTTAGGATTCTTGGAGAAAGATGAGCTGCAAGCACTGACATGCAGGTTTGATTGCTTTCACAGTGAGAAAGGCAGACCCTCTGAAGACTGTGGACACTGTTACGATAACTGGCTTGACAGCTGCAATGATAATTGGAAAGGGCCAGTATTTAGCAGCCTGGATGCTGAGTGAGTACTGGAAAAAAAAGGCCAGGCTTTGCACAAGGAATCACAGAACCTCATTGCCCCCTTGACCACAGCATGTGCGCATGATCCCACATGCAAACAATGCCTTTCATGCTCCAACTACACAACTGCGCATCGAACACCTGTGCAAGTATCGTTTCTTTATAAACTTTGCTGAACGCCCGATGCTACGCCTGCAAGCGCTCCAGTTGGAGAACAGCCTTTATTAAAGGTGTCGTGGGCTTTGAAGACGCTCGAACTCAGGGCGAAAGGGGGAAATGCGCTAAGACGAAGGCATGCTTGGCAAACCCTCACCATGATCAACTCTCGCCCGGAAACCTATGTCCCCACCGTGGAAGGACGTGGCCTCCACAGTCACTTACAGACTCACTGTTAATACCATGTTCATGGAAGACAATCTTACTCGGCTACAAGTGATTGCCAAAGAAGAAGAATACAGAGCTGGTAAGTTTTGACATTTTAAACTGTAATGGCTCCCAAAAGAAAGGTCCTGGAAACTACTTTTTAATTTATAAAACATTTCTCTCCAACTTCTCCTTTATAGGGGTTTTCATTCAGTTTATAAACAAGCAACATCAGGTGTTGTATTTTTGTTTTAAAAAGGTTAAGCAAGAAAAGCAGCCAGCCAGCAAATCCACTTTATCAATGAACTCCAAATTCCATTAAGTTAAAGCTGCAAAAAGCAGCATTTTTAGTTCTTTCTTTAAAATCAACAGAGAGGGAACCCAATGCCAGAGAATTCCAGAGACAAGATGCCATGATTTAAAATGGCCCCATTTCTTAGTGGTATCCAACTCAGAAGGTGAGCAAATCCTCAAAAAAATAAGCTCTTAATAGTTGCAAAATGTAATTTACATACGCTATGTGGGGAACATGGATCATTAAGCGAAATGATATTTAGGTAACCAAGGTTACATTTATGGATGTCTAATTTCCAGATTTACCTCCAGGGCTTCACCAATAAGTGGCATCTAAAGTAAATCTGGGGGTTCTTTCTCGGGAGAACCATCGGAGGAACTGTGAAAGCAGATATAAGATTTCAGTAAGGTGAATGACATTTCTCAGAGGGATTCCACACACCATTAGATTGATATTGAACCTCACCTAAAGCAAAAATTTAAGCAAGCATGGTGATTGTTCTGCTGGCTAAACATCTGAAGAACAATCAGTGAAGCCCAAAGAATGTTGATGAACTAGCATGGCTTTTAAAGGGAGAGTGTCTCAATGCTTGCTTTTCAGGGGGCGATCCATTAGTCTAAGAGAACTGCCCTCATTTATGATTAATTAAATGAGTGGTCTGCACTGAAGTACTCCTAGGATAGAGGACTTTAGCTCTTCATATATTCGAAGTACTTTGTGTGCCCCTCTTCATTGTACAGTACCAACCCAGTTGCTGAGAGCTTCAACAGCGGCTCCCTCTTGTCTTCTGAAGTGAGGCAACTAGTTTCCAGAGACAGTGGTGACCATCTTTGGAACGCCTTCCTTTCCCTGTTTGATTGGCGTCATTTATTTATTTCCTTGGGTTTGCAAAGTCACTTAAATAATACATACGGTGTCCAGAGAGAAAAGTCCTGATAACTCTTTTCTGTGCAAACTGAACAAAAGCAGCATATAATTTGAGGAGAAAGAAACAGAGAGGTTTTGTCTTTCTTACTTCAGACCTTGTACGTAGCAGGGAGACATGCAACTAAAGCATACAGAGGAAAACTTGCAAAACTGAAAGGATAATTATGTTCCAGTCTGCACATTTGTCCGGGCTGTAGCAAACAGCACAGTGAGCATGTTCACTTACCTGACCTCTCTCTGGCTGAGTTGCTCCTGTACGCTGGGACACACATGCAGAGGGGGAGGTCTTGCACTGAACTCACCAGTGCATTGCGTGTCGAGGTCACAGTACAACCCCCCCCAAGAAATTCACACCTCACACCAAATTTAAGTTTAAGGTTTTTGGCATGATTTTGGCCACAACTTTATTTACAACCAAAAGTGAGTGGTTGCTTAGGCATTGGTTAATCCATCTGTCCCCTGTCCTGGGACAGATCCGCACTGATCTCTGCTAGCCATCTAGGGAAGTCAGTAGGTAAACACCCCCTGAGAGAGGATGAAGCTGTGCATCAGACCCTATACCTCTTCCCGAATGTTCCCCGAGGCTCTTTGCTCTTGTAAGGGCCAATCCCCTTGCAGGGGTACTGATGAGAGCCCTCCGAGCCCCAGGATTCCTTTAACGGAATACCTCTATACGCCGCACCATTTTTTGAGGGGTAGGCCCAGCCTTTCCATACCCCTCCACCAACCAATGCCTAACCGCCAACCTTACAAGTTGTGACAATTTGCTACACAGTAGGCAAAAACCAAATGGCAACAGTCAATCAGCCAAATTCCTACCAGGCCCCTACCCCAAAGCAGGCGACCCCATGGCAGGCATAGCAATGTCAAACGCAAGAAGACCTTAAAGAGGGTGGGCGGGCGGGAGGGAGATCCTTTGCTCTTGGCAAAAGTGAAACCAAACGTGGTACGCTAGCACTTATAAAGGCTATGGCTGTCAATCAAACTTGCAACATGACTTTTCCCCCAGCAACAGAAAATATGCCCAGTCACCCAGTAGCCATCTTGCCTAACCTATGCAGCAAACCCTGGGGTTGTCCTGTTAACCCTTCCGCAACTTTTGCTCTCCATGAATGGAGAACCTGTTTTATCCATCGTAGTATGCAAGTGTGACTTGGACAGAGGGAAGAAGAAGAGTTTGGATTTGATATCCCGCTTTATCACTACCCGAAGGAGTCTCAAAGCAGCTAACATTCTCCTTTCCCTTCCTCCCCCACAACAGACACCCTGTGAAGTGGGTGGGGCTGAGAGACTTCAGAGAAGTGTGACTAGCCCAAGGTCACCCAGCAGCTGCATGTGGAGGAGCAGAGACGCGAACCCGGTTCCCCAGATTACGAGTCCTTAACCACTGCACCACACTGGGAGGTCAGGTAGGCCCAAATATGCCATCCACTACTGTGTCCATGAGGTGAGTTTCAGGTCACACAACACCCAGTTGTCTGGGAGCACAGCTCTTGAATTAAATGGGACTTACTTCTGAGTAGACATGCACAGGCTAGCACTGTTTGTTGCCTTTGATGCTATTTCATTTGATAATATTGCATTCAGATTATATGTCTTTGGAATAATATATATATATATATATATATATATATATATATATATATATATAGCCTAAGGGTTTGGATTGCATTGAAAAAAAATCAATAAAATAAGACACTCGTGTTCGACGAAGCTTTCATTTGGTTCTCAAAGCATTTCCTTGGATAAACAGCCAATCAAGCTGAATTAGTTAAGAAAAAGACACAAGCCATTTCCAGTGGAGAGTGGCAATCGCTGCACAAGAATGTTAACCCTTATTCATTACCGTGCGTAACAGCTGGCTTGCGTTTCTCTCTCCTTTTTTGTGGGTTTGGAAGAAAGCTCGTCTGGAGTAGCCTTAGAACTATGTGAATGGGTCATGGTTGGGGTTTCAGCTGGTCTCTGTGACCACAAACCACAACGATAAGGCTTCAGCCAGATCTATCATAGAGGCCTTTTAAAAACAGCCACAAATGATGGGGATCAGTACAGTCTGCTGGCCACAGAATAATAATGTCTAATCATGGTTAACCTTTTCCCCATCTACAAAGTATAGCATTCACCCTGTGTGAGGGCCATTAGTGCTACATTTTTTTCCTGTCTTCTACTCCTCAAGAATATATAAAGTCCAGCACAACACTGGCGTTTCCACTCCACACTCCACATCTTAGTTGTGAGTCCTGGAAGACCTGCTCTCTGCTTTGCAGGCCTTTTCTCACCTGCCGGAATCCAGCTACAACAACTGAGGCTGCTGAAGAGACCAGAGACCATCTTGGCTGTGTGTCCTGGAAAACCTGCTCCCCCGGGCCTTTTCCCACTTGGCTTGGGAGTTCAGGGCCTGGACTGACTCCAGCTACAAAAAGCTGAAGCTGCTGAACAGACACTTGGGCTGGGGTCTTGTTTAGGCCATTTTGTTGGGGAGGGGTGTTGTTGTTGCTGCTGCTGCTGGTTCCCCCCCCCCATCTTTATTTTAGATCTTCTTGTGATTTATGTGGAGAATCTCCAATTTGGTTGTGTATTTTTTAATATTCTATTTAGTGTTTATGACTACTTTTGTTGTGGTTATGCGTTTCTTTTCATGTTGTCAGCCTTCTCCTTAAGCATGGTGTGAAATGTGCAAAAAAATAAATAAAACGATGTATGTATGCATTTCTCCTGTTGCCCTTGCAGTGCTACACAGATGATATTGTGCTACCAGACAGACATGGGGTGTCCAGAAGAGTCGTGCAAGAGAGCCAAGTTATATACTAAAGCTGGGGAAACTTTTTGAGGGCCACATTCCCTCCTGAGAACCTCATGCTGGAGGTGTGCATAACGGAAGCTAGCAGACGGTGGGACCGAAGGGGGGGAAAGTGGGAGCACCCCATTTTCTACCTTTCTGCCTGCCCATTGTTTCCCTCTCTCCTTCCCTACTTAGTGGGATGCCGGAAAAGAGGCAGAACACTTTTATCAGAAGCCTGAACCATGACATCCTCTTCAAATTAGGTGAGGGCTTCATGCAAAGGGTATTTCAGGTACTCTAGAGCACTGTGGAGAATTCAAAATGGCGCACTGTCTTCACCTGCTATAGGAAGTCACAAAGCCAGGTCAGTCCTGGTGGGCTCCGATGGGGTGCTGTGCCACCTGCTCTTGTTCAGGATTGTACTAAGTGCTGATCCTTGGCTTGACTACCATGCAACAATTAGGACATTTTTTTTAATACTATGGTTTTTTCCAGTAATGTTGCAGTTTTTTTTCCTTACGTGATTTTGTAACTCTCCATGGGTTTCGTTTTGGGAAACCGCATGAAGTCTCACCTAGGAATGTGGTGTGTGAAACATAAATCTGTGCCCCCCCACCTATGACCCAAAGTGGTACAGTCCAATGCTAGTTCTTTCCTCCTTCCACCTGCTGCTTGCGAGAACATATCTTACAAATAAAAATGCCATTCTTGTGCTTGTGAAAAAGCGTTTCTATATGGAGATTGCCCTCTTCTAATCCTGTTTCTCTTTATCTCTCCTTCTCTGAGTGTTGTTATTATAAACATCATTGGGGGAGTCATTTCACTGACTGGACCCAACAGGAGTCTGATGCTCTTATTTTGACCGGCTGTTTATTGTGCCTGTAGCTGACTAACTTGCCATATCAAAAATACAGTTTTGCAAAATAGACACAGATGACAAACAGAAAAATCACAGGAAAGATACAGTATGGGTATGGAGCACACTCGAGTCTCAACTAGGTGTACTTCAAAAGCTCATTATAATCAGCAAACGAAGTCTTAGCACAGACTGTCATCTACTTTGAGCTATTTCGTCTTTTCAAGACTCTCTCATCCTGTGACATCTTCTAAAACAGCAGGAACCCCCATCTTGTGCTTCAGCTATCCAACACACAACTCTCAGGTGGAAGTATAATTTCCCCCCCAGATCCAAAGTCCTCTGGTTCCATTGCTCATTTTCATGATAAGCCACCCTAGAACAATTGTCCAGGAAGTAGACACCCCGAGTGGAATCAGCAAGAGGAATTGTGCTCTATTTATTCAAATGGAAGGGTAAGGAATGACATCTGCAACTTTGATGAAACAGTGGAGGGCTGGCCCAGTAGCACAAATGGGGTTCTGCCCCACCAACCTCAGTTTCATAGAATCATAGAGTTGGAAGAGACCACAAGGGCCATCCAGTCCAACCCCCCCTGCCAAGCAGGAAATACCTCTGGCTTCAGGGATGGGATCACATATCTGAGTCCTTTTCAGGCCTTCCAAAAAACCCAAACACTTTCCACATAGAAAAATAGCTATAGGGTTGCCATATCTTTTTTGGCAAAGATGTTGAGTTTTTTGTTTTGTTTTGTTTTGTTGAGCTTTTTGGGCAAAATCGCAAAAAACCCCAACAAAAATGTTTTTCAGCTTTTTTTAAAAAATGGAAAAACTGCAAAAACAGAACTGCCAACACGGGCTGCCATACACCCACATTTGCCCAGACATTTGCCCAATTTCCACCCAGAAACTGCTGCCCACAGCAGTGTTCCAGATATGTCCAGGAAAATCAGGATGTATGGCAACTAGCAGCGCAGGGGAAAGGGTTGAACCTCATCTTCCTGAGATGTTATTTTTCTATGTGCAGGGCAGGGGGGCATTTTTCGAGAGGAGCATTCAAACACATTAAACATCGCTCTGAGTACTCCCCAGGAAAAGCTTCAGCATTTGACTCTGCTGAATGAATAAAGTGCAGCACAACAACAACAACAACAACAACAACAACAACAACAACAACAACACTTTGAGGGAACAGAATTCACTGGAATTTGCCTTGGATGTTAAGGTAGACTCACAGGAGAAGAGAAAAAAGATATAAAGAGGGAGGGAGGGAGATTGTTTTCAGACGTTGCCCCCTCACTTGCCATCTCATTTCCTCTAAGCTTAGAAATAATGTCAGATAAGCCTTTCACATGTATTCTGGAGTGGCTGCATGTTTAAATACATTTGACAATATGCAGCAAAATCCTCTTTCAATACGTCGGGCGGCAGACAAACAGCAAAAGGGTAGTTCTCCATGTCTGTAAATACGGCAAAGCCGGCGCGTGTGCCGCACAAACTGGAATTGTTCAAATTTGGCAATGAAATTGATAGATTTACATGATGCATATGCAGCCAGCCGCTCTGTCTTTGTGTCCTTGTGCTCATTATAAAAGGCACGGACACTGCGCTTGGTTTATAGAGGGATGATAAAATACCCCATGGCACCTGGGCTCCCTGCAGAGCTCAGAAGATTTATCTGCCTTTAGATGAGGCACTCTTCACATTGGGACCGTTCCCTTGCCATCTCCCCACTGGTGAACTTAAAGCCTGGACTTAAAGGGATCACTTATCTGGCTGGGAGAATAATTTAGTCGCTGTCCACTCTAGGCTTTGTCCTCCCAGGCCTGTATTTTAATAAAGGACATCAGTTTACTCAATTGTGCTGAATTGTGATTTTGGGGGTTTGTGATTTAAGCCAGACGGGGTCTAATGGCTGTTTTATCTCGGCAAGCCCCAGCTTTTCCTGGGAAGGAGTGGGCGGGGGGAGGGGCACAGGCTCTGCCTGCTCTCTCTGCTAATGTACATATATAGACCAAAGACCTTGGAGAAGGGTACATGGCTGACACCTGATTGGAAGCAGAGGGGTAGCAGTAAATTCAGGCCACAGTCTTGTTTCCTTGAGCTTCAGCAGTTGAATATTGCATTGCATTCGCAAGGCATATTGACCATGGGGAAATCCTTCTGGGGTGAAATAATTTCTAACAGAGGTGCCATTCAGGAGCCTCTTTCTTTGGATCAGTGTTTTGGAAACCTTTTTTTTTCCAGCCAGAACTTGCCAGAACTCAGTTCTGGCACCTATCAGGTGGGTGCCATTGCCATTATAACAGAACATGGTGAGTTCCGGCACCTCTTTTTCTAGACAAATAGCACTGGTTGGATGTCTTGCGCATAAGGAAGCTTGCTTCTCCATGGACCTCTCCCTCCATGGTTTGAAGGAAAATAATGATGATGGAGTCTTGCAGTACCTTGCATGCTTAAGAAATTTGCAGTGGTGTAAGTTTTTGTGCAACCTCCAGTTCATGAAAGTTCATGCCACTACCAGTATGCCTTATTATTATTATTATTATTATTATTATTATTATTATTATTTAATTTATTATTTATTTATTTATACCCCACGCTGGGCGGCTCCCAATTGAGTGTTCAAAACAATACAGCATTAAATATTAAATATTAAAAACTTCCCTAAACAGGGCTGCCCTCAGGTGTGTTTTAAAAATAGGATAGCTGCTTATTTCCTTAACATTTCCTTGACATCTGATGGGAGGGCGTTCCACAGGGTGGGCGCCACTACTGAGAAGGCCCTCTGTCTACTGAGAAGGCCCTCTGTCTGGTTCCCTGTAACCTCACTTCTTGCAATGAAGGAACCGCCAGAAGGCCCTCGGCGTTGGACCTCAGTGTCTGGGCTGAACGGTGCAGGTGGAGACGCTCCTTCAGGTATACTGGACCAAGGCCGTTTAGGGCTTTAAAGGTAAGCACCATCACTTTGAATTGTGCTCAGAAACGTACTGGGAGCCAATGCAGATCTCTCAGGACCAGTGTTATGATCCTGGCAGCCTCTCCCAGTCACCAGTCTAGCTGCCACATTCTGGATTAATTGCAGTTTCCGGGTCACCTTCAAAGGTAGCCCAGGCAGAGCGCATTGCAGTAGTCCAAGCGGGAGATAACTATAATAATAATAAATTTTATTTCTACCCCGCCCTCCCCAGCCAAGGCCAGGCTCAGGGCGGCTAACACTAGATATAGAACAACATTAAATACATTAAAATTAAAATGCTGCCTCGTACAGAAAAAAAAGGAAAAGGGGAAAATGGGGGAGGGGTCAGGTTGGCTCCAGGCCAAATGCTAGGCGGAACAACTCTGTCTTACAGGCCCTGCAAAAAAAATCAGGTCCCGCAGGGCCCTGGTCTCAGGAGACAGAGCGTTCCACAAGGTCGGAGCCAGTGTTGAGAAGGCCCTGGTTATAGTTGAGGCTAATCTGATTTCCTTTGGGCCCGGAACTAGAGCATGCACCACTTTGGCAAGACAATCTGGGAGCAGGTAGGGTCTCAGCCTGTGTTCCAGATGAAGCTGGTAGACAGCTGCCCTGGACACAGAATTAACCTGCACCTCCATGGACAGCCGTGAGTCCAAAATGACTCCCAGGCTGCGCACCTGGTCCTTCAGGGGCACAGTTACCCCTTTCAGGACCAGGGAGTCCCCCACCCTCGCCCACCCCCTGTTCATACCTGCCAAGTTCCTGCCGGAAAAATAAGGGATCGGCAGACCGGAAGTAGCGCTGCCGCCATTTTGGAACTGGGCAGAGCAGCATCGAAAGTCGCTTCTGAGCATGCTCCGCCCAGTTCCAAAATGGCCGCCACACCAGAGCGCATGCCCAGTGACTCCAGACATGCGCAGAAGGAGCCTCCCCTGGCCGGTAAGTAAACCGGGAAAAAACAAAACAAAGATCCGTTTTTCCAGCTGGGAACGGATTGGAAGGGATCCAAATGGTTCGCATTCTCCAGGTATGCTTGGAGTTGTTCAGCAACCACCTGCTCAATCACCTTGCCCAAGAATGGTAGATTTGAGACTGGGTGATAGTTGGCCATATTGGCCATGTCTAAATATATATATTTTAATCAGCGGTGTTCATCTTTATGTATGGTTCTGCAATATTATTCAGCTGAATTTGCTGCAGCAGAATATCACACCTACCTCTCTGGTTTGGCGCAATTAGCAAGAAATGCATAAATAGCAAAGCAGGCCTATGCATACATAGCAAATTCAGGCCTATGCTGAAATTGAGGACCCTGACATTTTCTCCGAAAGAATCCCCCTCATTTTTCAAAAACAAAAACAAAAAGGCTAGTTCAGTCCTGCTATCCAAGGGCTCAAAGAGAAGACACTATACCAGGGGTGGGCAAATGGATTTTCCAAATTGAACTCTTAGCTCCAACTAGGATGCTCAATGGTAAAGAATTTCAGAAAAGTTCTGCTGTATCAGGCCAAAGGCTCATATAGTTTGACAACCAGTTCTCACAGTGGAAAACCAGAAAAGTTCACAAGAAAATGGTATTCGGATGCATACTGGTTCTGGTTCTGATGACAATACAGTCCTACACAGACAGGGATACCAATTTGAATAAAATATTGGGGGCAGGAGCAGATAGAAAGGCAGGTAGAGGATTCCACATAACCTCAGGTGTTTTATTTGCATCATTCTAGAGGGCATTAGGGTCGAACTAAAATGGTGCACTCAACTTCATTCTCCAGGCCATTGCTAATTTAATTTCATCTAAATTACGTGTGGATTGAATATTCTCCAGTTGCATATTTGAGGAGTGGGTGGCATCTAAGCAATTCTGCTGGAGTATAAATGTATCCTGACAAACAAATTGAGAGGATATTTATATTTCTCCATTGCAGTTCATTGTTTCCCCACACTTTTGCAGTGCCCCCTTCCCCACCCATTCTGCTTCTGCCTCTGTACAGTGAACAGGAATACTTTACAACACGAGTAACAGCCAATCGGGATTGGTTGATGTCACTGAGGGTAACTAGGAAGTGAGCCAAATAAGGGCGACTTGCTAATACTGAATATTTATAACCCACCTGGAGAGGCAATGTAAAGAAATAACTTGAGGAGCCTTTTTTTTTTAAGAAAAGAAAAGAAAAAGAAATCAGTAAAAAAAAAGAAGGGGAGGTTTTTCAGCAGTGCCATCAGTGTTTGCAAAAAACTGTGAGTAGTGTTGGCGCAGCTCCAATTTAAATATATGCAAATTTTAAAATGCCTAATCACTGGCATTGGAGCTGAGCAAAAATAAAATCAACTGGGGGGGGGGCACCCCAATCAGGATGATTAAAAATCAGCTTGGGAACAAGTCTGTTGTTTCACAGCATACTTTTTTAAAAAATAAAAACTTTCTCTCTCTCTAATGGATGTATATTTATTATGGGATGGTGCCTTTTCATCCTGCATTACCTGGCTTATCTCTCCCCCTCTTTTCTGTTTTTCTTTTAATTTTAATGTGAGAAAGTTGAGTTCTGCTCCCAGGTGGACACCTCCGAGGTATTAATGTCTCAGCCGACTAGTGTTCTGTGGTCTTTTATCCCCCCAGTGCTTGGAGACAGATCTTTGTGCTATATAGCCAGAGACGATATGGGGGCGAATTACACATTGCCTGTTGGTTGTGAAACATTTATGTTCTTTGTGGAATGGGGGTGGCAAGAGCTAAGAGAGAGAGATAGAGAGAGACTGCGAAATGGCTGCTGGGGTCCCCCAAAGCCCAAGTTAGGAAAGCCTGAAATTGGTGTCTCTCTGTGTGTGCTTCTTCTGCCTGACTAAAGCTTACTGTGCAAAGACTTGTGGCTGATGCGTTCTAAGGGCGTTTCCAAACTCTTGGACTGGTGGGCTGCACCTGCTCTGAAGGAGATTTGGAAGTGCAAGGGTCTGAACGGATTCAGATGCAACTCTTTACTGCCAGTGTGGTGTAGTGGTTAAGAGCGGTAGACTCGTAATCTGGGGAACCGGGTTCGTGTCTCTGCTCCTCCTCATGCAGCTGCTGGGTGACCTTGGGCTAGTCACACTTCTCTGAAGTCTCTCAGCCCCACTCACCTCACAGAGTGTTTGTTGTGGGAGAGGAAGGGAAAGGAGAATGTTAGCCACTTTGAGACTCCTTAGGGTAGCGATAAAGCGGGATATCAAATCCCAACTCTTCTTCTTCTTCTTCTTCTTCTTCTTCTTCTTCTTCTTCTTCTTCTTCTTCTTCTTCTTCTTCTTCTTCTTCTTCTTCTTCTTCTCAAATGCTGGCAGGTTTTTTTCCTTACCGCACAGAGTCCTTTGTGTGCCTGCATGTGAAGGTGCTTGCTCCAGGATCATTATTAATATTATTATTCAAACTCCCCCTGACGAAAGCTGGTGCTCAGAGGCTGCCCATAATTTAAGTACACATGACAGGTAACTAACATGGTGAAATAAAGCATAAAAGAAATAATTATAGCCATAGGAATCCAACACCCACGCTAGCATAAAACAATCTATGGATAGAGGACTTGAACTGGGCCCCAAAGATCAGTCCACAGTATTCACATATTTTGTTAGCAAAGTGCCCCATCAAGTTGGGGGGTGACTGAATGCCAGGGACTGGTGAATATACCAATGTTGGTTTCTCGTTTTTGCGAATCTTAAGCCCAGTTCTTCACATTTCGACATCAGTTTGCAATTTTTATGTTAGGGAAAAAAATATCCTCATGAAAATTCAACAGCATTTAGTGCATTTGTCTCCCAATATGCACATTTTTGGAAAAAGCGATTTTGCCTAACACAATGCATCTCCACATCTTATTTTCACTAATATATGCATTTATATGCACATGGATTTTTGTACACATTACTTGGCTGGAGAATTGCGTTGCAAAATTCGGAGAAGGGAAAATTTCGAAGAATCGCTCTGCTTCAGTTCACATATTGGTTTGGAAAGTGAAGATTGGGTTAGTTTATCTTTCAATGTGAACTGAACTTTTATTTCTATTTATTTTATTTATTAAATTTGTATACCACCCTTTGTCTGTAGATTTCATGCTGGTTCACAGCACAGAGTTCAAAAGGTGGTTCAAAAGGTTATATGATGATAATCCGCCAAAGGTCTGGTTGAAGAGGAACATTTTCGCCTGGTACCTAAAAGTGCATAATGAAGACACCAGTTGAATCTCCCTGGGGAAAACATTCCACAAATGGGGAGCCACTGCAGAAAAGGCCCATTCTCATGTTGTCACAGAGGTTGATGCAGTGCAAATGCTCTGGTGTAGCTGAATGAGTGCTCCTACTGATGTGTTTGCACCACATCAACCTCACCCCTATCCCTCCTGGCAAGCAAAAACAACCCACCTGGTGGGAGGTTTGTGTCCAGATGCACCCACCTGGCATAGGTGCCAACTCCCAGATTGATCGAAAGTCACGCTGCGACTGGAAGTCGCGCTGCGGCCATTTTGGAACTGGGCAGAGCAGCACTGGAAGTCACTTCTACGCTTGCTCTGCCCATTTCCAAAATGGCCGCTGCGCCAGAAATCGCTTTTGCGCATGTCCAGAGACTCCCCGGGCTGGTAAGAATCCGGGGGATTTACGGGTTTTTTTTAAATCCGGGCTGCCAGCAGGAAACGGCTGGAAAAATGGGGGTTTCCCAGGGAATACGGGAGACTTGGCAACTATGCCACCTGGCAAGCCACTTCCGGCCATGGAGCCCCATGGGAGATGTCTTTTCTCCAAGGGCTGCTGTGAGAGCAGGAAAAGAGCCTCTTGTTTGAGGCTGGCTTTTAAGAGCCCCGGAAGTTCATATTCAAAGTTGGCTTGGTCATGAAGATGATGGAGTATATGGAACTGGCTAAGATGACCGGGAGAATCCATGACTGGGGAGAAGAAGCGACTGAGGAAGAGTGGAAAGAGTTTAAAATTTATCTTTAAAAATATGCCAAAATTGTATATTAAGATTAGATTTAGAAGTGTTTAGAAACTGTGGATATAGGAATTATGTGAAGTAAATAGATGCATAAGAGATTATGGAATTTTTAATAATGAATTGGAAATTGCTAATTGATAAAAGAGATATGAATCGTAGATGGAGGGAGCTTGAGGAAGTCCCCTCAAATAATGTTAAAAGAAAAGGATTGAGTATTTGGATTTCTGTGTTTCTTTTTTATTGTTACGTTACTGTGCTTTATTGTTCTATTGTGATGTTTGTTTGTGCCTTTTTTCTTTTTGTTATAAATCCAATAAAAATTATCTTTTTTTTAAAAAAAAAAGGTGGCTTGGTCAAAGCTGCCCTATTCTTTTCTAACACTCCAGAATACCATTTCACAGACTAAGCCACTTAGAAGGGTAAGCCAAGCAAGAAAATGTAGTCTAAATGGCCCATATACCTCAGGTTACCCTTTCATTCCAATGTGCCATTTTTATTTATTTTTAACCAGACACGGAGATAAAGAGTTGATTAAAAGCTTTAAAGTGTTCTTTGTTAAATTCTTTATGTGGGGTATCTCCTCAGATAAACCATCTGAGCTTTACGCCGAAGCACTGGGAAGCACGAAGCAAGTCGCTCAGTTAGTACAATTTTAAAACACAAAGGAGCTGCACCGTTGAACATCAACAGAAACATTCTTCAGGAAGGTATTCTTTTATATACATATAATGTGTTTTCTTTGTTAGGCTATCGGAACGATCAAGCTTTCAACGCCTTGCAGAACTGTCTGCGATTGTGCCTTTATTTTAGCACGCATATTTACAGCTTTGACAAATAAATGGAGGGGAGAAATCCTGAAAAGTGTATATTCTTTCTCCTTTGTCCTCGGTCCTGAGAAGCACGGAGGAGCTCATCGCAAAGATGAGAGGGCACCAGGCGGCACGGATGGAATCACCTCTGCAATTGAGGAAGCAAATTTGGTCAACAGAATCTCTTCCATCTTAACAAGAAGGATTTGTATCTTATTACTTATCCATTTACATTTTTAACCCACACTATCCCAAAGCCTATGGACAGGATTGTATTATTATTATTATTATTATTATTATTATTATTATTATTAAAGATTAAAAAAAATTTCAAAATAAAAAAATACAAAACTCAAGTTATAGGTCACAGTTCAGGATAATTAGATGTGATTGTAACTCGAAAGAAAGTTCAATGTAGGACTGGTCTGCACAACTTGTGATTCTCAGGGGGGGGGGGGAACCTACTGCAGCCTTCTAGGACCTTAAAGCGAGGGGTGGGGGCTGAAGCCTGGTTTGTCAACGTATGATAGGACTGCAAAAGGTGCTACAACACTAAAAGCCCAGTTCCTGTATTGGACCTCCTCATAAGATGATCTCTGCAAAAAGGCCCTCAATACATTTCGGCTCTCTAAAGCATATGAATGGAGCACTGTAAGAAAATCCTAAGCGCAGTATAAATAGTTATTTTTTTTATTCTGTTTATTGCATGACTCTTCACGTGTTGTGGATTTATTATTTTGATGCGTGTTCTGTTTATATATTTATCTATTTCAATTATTGTAGCGCTGAGTTTTTATATTTGATACACAGTTTTCTGGATTTTTGTATTCTTGTTTCTCCCTGTCTTTTTTACTTTAAGGTTCAACTCCATTTTTTGGTGATGGATAAGAGGACCCAGGTGGCGCTAAGACCCAGGTGACACTGTGGGTTAAACCACTGAGCCTAGGGCTTACAGATCAGAAGGTCGGCGGTTCGAATCCCTGTGACGGGGTGAGCTCCCATTGCTTGGTCCCAGCTCCTGCCAACCTAGCAGTTCGAAAGCACCTCAAAATGCAAGTAGATAAATAGGAACCGCTACAGCGGGAAGGTAAACGGCGTTTCCATGTGCTGCTCTGGTTTGCCAGAAGCAGCTTTGTCATGCTGGCCACATGACCTGGAAGCTGTATGCCGGCTCCCTCGGCCAATAATGCGAGATGAGCGCGCAACCCCAGAGTCGGTCACAACTGGACCTATGGTCAGGGGTCCCTTTACCTTTACCTAAGAGGCTACCACCATGGACAATATTGTTTAAAGAGACCCATGAGCCTAAACTTTTCTTAAATCAGTGGCTGGTTCTTTAAAACAATAACCCTCTCCCTAGCAGTAATGCATTTACGTGCGTTTTTAGACACGCTGAAAATTGTTTCTGACACATTAGCAGGGCAATAAATGTATGGAGATATCCTTGGATGTTCTCCGCTATTAGAGCAGGGCTGATGCTTTGAGCTGGAAAATGCTTGTTGATTTCCTTCTTGTAATTAATGCCAGCAACATTTCCATTAAATGCCTCTGCATGCCTCTTGGAGCTATGTGGGTCTCGACGGCAGGTTGTGGATCTGAGGGGGATATGTGAGGCATTTTTATACACTTTTTCATTCCACATCCCCTGACTTTTGCCGAATGCTTTTTGCAGCCATAGGTGAGCAATAATAAACCTCACCACGTCCCAGGCTTCACAGAGATGCAACAGCTCCCTATTTCCTTTTTATAGGATTAAACGTAAAGGTAAAGGGACCCTGACCATTAGGTCCAGTCGTGACCGACTCTGGGGTTGCGCGCTCATCTCGCATTATTGGCCGAGGGAGTCGGCGTATAGCTGCCAGGTCATATGGCCAGCATGACAATGCCGCTTCTGGCAAACCAGAGCAGCACATGGAAACGCCGTTTACCTTCCCGCTGTAGCGGTTCCTATTTATCTACTTGCATTTTGACGTGCTTTCGAACTGCTAGGTTGGCAGGAGCTGGGACCAAGCAACGGGAGTTCACCCCGTCACAGGGATTCGAACCGCCGACCTTCTGATCAGCAAGCCCTAGGCTCAGTGGTTTAACCCACAGTGCCACCTGGGTCCCCTTTATTGGATTAGGCTTTTTTAAGAAAGAAAGAAAGAAAGAAAGAAAGAAAGAAAGAAAGAAAGAAAGAAAGAAAGAAACAGATTGATATAAACATATACCATAGATAGGTATTTCTGGGTGCAGTAACAGATAAAAGGACTGGCACCAAAAGTGGAAGTAGCTCCATGAGAAGTATATTTATACTTTGATGTAAATATATGGGCTTGGATACCAAGACAAGTTAAGGAAGTTCACAGAATGAACTTCACCTGTGTGTCCCCACTGCCCCAGTCTCTGAAGGGTCGGTTCCCACCTCATGTGTCATGGAGGGCTGCTGGGAGAGGAGGCAATCATTCCAAATTGAGCAAAGCCCCCCCCCCCCCATCTTTGGGCAATTCTTGCTGAGTAGTCCTCCACAACCCCTATTCTACATGGTCCAAAACAACCCACTGAATCTCTGGAGAGGGATCTCTTTTTTCATGGAAGGGGAGAAAACAGGAATAGCTGGAGGAGGGATGGAACACTTCTGCTCTGTGAATATCATTATTTTCTTTCCTTATAGGAACCAAGTCATAATCTACAGAAAGCAACTATTGTGTTGTATATAATGGAAGGAGCGTTGGGCTTTGCCTGGGAGACCCAGGTTCCAATTGAACTGTTACCTGGAATCAAATCCAAGCTTAGCAGGTGACTCTGGACAACCCACCACTTCCCATTCTAACATATCTCATAGGGTTGCTGTAACAGTAAGTCGCATATGGTAAGGACCATGTATATCATGCAGGAACAGCCTTCAGGCTCGTGGGATCTAACTTAGCAGCTTTTTAACCTTGACACCAGCCAACCTTAGCAGTAGAGATGTAAGGAGGCACCGCTTCTCATTCTGCCTTGTAACCCAAGCCATGCAACGCTGTTTCCATTCCACTGCAGTTCTCATTCTGCCATTAATAACATTATTCATCTCACTTTCCATAGCAAAATTACGTAACTCACATAGCATGGGTAATTAATTGCATACAGGGCCTTAGTTATGTAAGTTACACCGTCAAGATGTTATCCCTCCCCATTCCTTTCAGCGGAAAGGAAACACAATGCAAATGGTGGGAGGCCATAATCAATGATGTATCATTTGTGGGCTGAGAGCAACATCAGTGAATACTGATCATTTTCACGCAATCGAGTCAAATAAACAAACACCTGCAATTTCCATTCTGGTTTCTGGTTTCATCCGAATTCTCTGGCATCCCTGGTCAGCAGCCACTATTTTGCAAGGATAGTGGCTCAAATCAGCCATGATCTTGAAGAAAAGATGGTTCATACACTTATCTGAAGGGGTCCCCTCTTCACGTAATAGAGACATATGCATCCTCCCCCTTCTCTTTCAAGGCCTATGACATAATGTGTAATAATAATAATAATAATAATAATAATAATAATAAATTATTTATACCCCGCCCTCCCCAGCCAAGGCCGGGCTCAGAGCGGCTAACACCAAATATAAAACAACTAGTTAAAATACAATTCAACAACAAGACTAAATACATTAAAATTAAAATTAAAAAATTAAAAATGCAGCCTCATACAAAAGGGAAAAAGAAAGGGAAAATTGGGGAGGGGATCAGGTTGGCTCCAGGCCAAATGCCAGGCGGAACAACTCTGTCTTACAGGCCCTGCAGAAAGAAATCAGGTCCTGCAGGGCCCTGGTCTCAGGAGACAGAGCGTTCCGCCACATCGGGGCCAGTGTTGAGAAGGCCCTGGTTCTAGTTGAGGCTAATCTGATTTCCTTTGGGCCCGGGACCTCTAAGGTGTTACTATTTATGGACCTTAAGCTCCTCCGCGGGGCGTACCGGGAGAGACGGTCCTGTAAGTACGAGGGTCCTAGGCCGTAAATGATGCAGCAATGTCTACCCCAAATTCAAAGACTTGTTCTCCCTCCTACAAGGCGGAGGGGAAAGATGGTGTGCAGAAATCACAGGTGGGGAAGCAAGCCATCATGAGCCTCCCTGCCGTGAATGGACACTTGTATGCAGCAGCACTATGACTACAAGGGAACACAGGAAGCTGTCCATTGTGCTCAATATTGTCTCCACTGACTGGTAGCAGCTGTTCATAGTTTCAGACAAGGTTTCCTCCCAGCACTACCTGGAGGTGCCGGGGATTGAACCTGGGGCCTTCAACATGCAGAGCAGATGCTCTACCACTGAGCTATGGCCTTTCCCTTAACTCTCAATACTTTTTTGTTTTTGTTTTGTAAGGAAAGACATAGAAGTGCATCTTGATGAAATCAAACAACCCCATCATTCACGGGTAGTTTCTGATGCCCAGGGGGAAGAGGGTCGAGGACCACAAGACCTCTTTTCATCATTCCAGACAGACCTGCATGTGTCCCGAGCAAGCCTCTTTAGTCATGTTGAAAGTTAAATTAATGTTTTTAATTATTTCAGTTTTAGCAGAAACAACTCTTCTCCCACCCATAAATTGATTTTTTTTCACCACGTGCATATTTCTTGAGCATTAGTTAATGCTTGACCTTTGCAGAGAAAGGGCAAAATATTAGTGTTTGACTAAAGTTATTAACCATGTGTGCATTCCCCCCTTTTGTTCTTATTTTAATTGTCACTGTATTTGGGGGGAAAAAATGTTGTAATGGAAATGTTGCTTTGCCCTCTTAAGCTGTCTGACATAAAGTAGAATGTGCCCCCCCCCAATATTAAAGAAACAGAGGGAGTAAAGAAAAGGGGGATATAGAATTTATAATAATTGTTATCCAGTAAACTATTAAATCGCTTTTTGAATCGCAGATGTTTTAATACAAGTAAGATGAACCTTTGCTTGGCCTTATAGTTAGCATAATCCCTACCTCTTTCTTTTTATCCTTCTGGTATAAGCAGATGGAATACTGGAATCTCAAATTACTATTCTCCCTTTTCTAGCAGTGCCATATTTTCAGCCTGACGAGGTCTTCTAATTGTTTGATTGTCCTATTCACTTCTTTACTGCTTCATCTTTAGATGAGCGTAATGCTATATTCTTGCTTTCCAATGCGGCGATTGGGGGATGAAGTCATATTGTGAAGGAGGGGAGAGTGGACCTCTGTCGTTATTCATCTATCAGGACTTTCTAAAGCAAGGTGTGTCACTGCTGCAAGCAGTGTCAGGATTATATACTTGACACCTGCGTAAGAACATTACGGAGGATGAAGTTTTTATTGTAATTTGTTAATATCTTTTGCATTCTTATTATTTCATTAATCTATTAACTGCCATTCAGCTGCAGCAGGATACAACAATCTACAATGCAATAACAAAAAACTTACAATGACACCTTCAGCATTTGCTAGATACTGCAATAATAATAATAATAATAATAATAATAATAATAATAATAATAATATATTTATACCCCACCAATCTGGCTGGGTTTTCCCAGCCACTCTGGGCAGCTCCCAACAGAATGTTAAAAACGTGATAAAACATCAGACATTAAAAACTTCCCTAAACAGGGCTGCCTTCAGATGTCTTCTAAAAGTCAGATAGTTGTTTATTTCCTTGGGCGCCACTACTGAGAAGGCCCTCTGCCTGGTTTCCTGCAACCTCACAGTGAGGGAACCACCAGAAGGCCCTCGGCGCTGGACATCAGTGTCTGGGTTGAACGATGGGACTGGAGACGCTCCTTCAGGTATCCTGGACCGAGGCCATTTAGGGCTTTAAAGGTTAGCACCAACACTTTAAATTGTACTCGGAAATGTACTGGGAGTCAATGTAGGTCTCTCAGGACTGGTGTTATATGGTCTCGGAGGCCCCTCCCAGTCACCAGTCTGGCTGCCGCATTCTGGATTAATTGCAGATTAATTTTAAAATAACCACATTAATCCCTAGCCAGTAACCTAGCCACTGAATTTTGGACCAGTTGAAATGTCCAAGTCATCCTCGGGGGGCTTTCCCCTCCCCCAATACAGCACAGTGCAATAAAACATCTGGGAAGTTACTGGAGCATGAAGTACAATGTCCAAGTCATTTCCTTCCAAAAGGGGTTGTAGCTGGCGAGTCAGCCATTGCTGGGAAATGGCACTCGTAGCCATTAAGGCCATGTAGGCCTCAAGGGACAGAACTGATTTGAGGAGCACAGAGATGTGACAGACCTGCTTCTTCCAGGGCAGCACAAGCCCATCTAGGATAGTCAGCCTCCCTACCTCCCAGACAGGGGACACATAACACATAAGCCTTTTCATGATTCAGTCTCAATTTATTGGGCCACATCCAGCCCATTACTGCCTCCAAGCACTGATCTAACATTGTAGTTGCCTCTCCCAGATCTGATTAACAGAGAGATAGAACGGAGTGTAGATAGATAGATAGATAGATAGATAGATAGATAGATAGATAGATAGATAGATAGATAGAACGAACGGCTCCAATACTTTGGCCACCTCATGAGAAGAGAAGACTCCCTGAAAAAGACCCTGGTGTTGGGAAAGATGGAGGGCACTAGGAGAAGGGGACGACAGAGGACGAGATGGTTGGACAGTGTTCTCGAAGCTACGAACATGAGTTTGACCAAACTGCGGGAGGCAGTGCAAGACAGGAGTGTCACCTGTAATGCCTTAAATGGCTGAGGACCACAATACCTCAAGAACCGCCTCTCCCCATATGAACCAACCCAGATCCTACAATCATCATCAGACACTCCTCTTTGCGAGGCATGAAATGTCCAGAGAGTAGCAAGAGGTCGAACACTCAACTGTTTGCTGATTTGCACTCAGCTAAGGATTGTGCAGTTCTGGTTGTCCCAGTTTAATTGTATAAATTTATATTACATTGGGACACGGGTGGCGCTGTGGGTAAACCACAGCACCAAGGGCTTGCCGATCAGAAGGTCGGCGGATCGAATCCCCGTGACGGAGTGAGCTCCCGATGCTTGGTCCCAGCTCCTGCCAACCTAGCAGTTCAAAAGCACATCAAAGTGCAAGTAGATAAATAGGTACCGCTACAGCGGGAAGGTAAACAGCGTTTCCGTGTGCTGCTCTGGTTTGCCAGAAGCGGCTTAGTCATGCTGGCCACATGACCTGGAAGCTGTACGCCGGCTCCCTCGGCCAATAACGCGAGATGAGCGCCGCAACCCCAGAGTCGGTCACAACTGGACCTAATGGTCAGGGGTCCCTTTACCTTCATATTACATTCAACAGACATTTTACTGTCTACGTTTTGCTTTCTTCACTCTCATCCCTTGTCCAGCCTGGGCAGCCTCTCTCCCTTTGCATTTAACTGAAATAGACATTCCAGTGTGGCAAGAGGAAAGGTGGGTGTTTTCCCCCTCTCTTTTTCTACTTCTTGAGTTCAGTGTGGTATGTATCTCTGCTAATGCCTTGACGTTCATAAGAAAGAGGTCTTGTGTGACTGAACTGGGGCCGGAAGCCAATTTAGTGCTTATGTAGAATTCTCTGAGAAAGCGCTCACACACACACACACCAAACACAGGTGTTGTCATCTCTCTCTCTCTCACGGCTCTGCTCAATTATAGGGTGGTTTTGGTGGTTTCACACAATGAGGACAGAAAAGTCCACTGGGAGCTAGCTTGAGATCTCCCGCCTCGTTTTACCCACGACCTCTCCCTTGTTTCCATTTTTCAACTCTCTGAGGAGTCAAAAGATAGCAATACCCCCTCCCTCCCAGGGATGGCTGAATCAGTCGATTTCACCTTCTCGCAATCTGCCAATCACAAATTCAGTTTGATGTATTTTCATATCAGTTTGTGATTTTGTAAAATAATAAAAAGTCCACACAAAAAACTGGTATGTATTTTTTGTGCTCCGTTTCACCAAATATACTTAATTTTTGTATGACCCCCTCTTCTTCTTCTTTGTTTACTGGAGGACTGCTTAATAAAATTCAGAGAAGTGTAGGTTTCAAAAGGATGGGTGCATTTCAGCTTGGAAAGTGCATGTGAGCCCTTTTGCATTAAAGTGGAAATGGAGCACATTTCCCTCCTATCCCTAAAGTTAATGTATAGACCACCTTTTGAAAAACTGAGAAGTGGATTGCTTCGGAGTGAGTTCCAGCTCATCAAGTCCTCACTTGGCCAATATACAGTGTTTTCCCTTTATTGACATTATTCAAACAAGGTGTTCACTGCTGTTGGGTACTGCTGCAAGCAACACAATGCGAGGCATGGGCTTGCGAGTATAAATAACATATTACAGACACCCAAATGTGATGGCTCCGTGCCCCCACTCCCCAATATGACAGAGGATTTGGGTGCGTTTTCTCCCTTCCTTTCCCCATCTGTTCTCAATTACAGAAAACTCCTCCCTCCAGTTTAAAGGGAAGACATGCACTCTGAAAAGCTTCTCATCTCAGTACAATATGTGACATCTGTATATGACAGATGGGCTTCCAGGTTTCTTCGTCGTGAGCGTTATTTTCCGGGACCTTTATCTGAAGCACCTAGGATCTTTATTTCTTTAGAAAACAAAGTGATTTCCTCTCTTCTTCTAAATGGTATTGGCAAAAGTAGTAGCCAGTCATAAAAACCAAAGAGGTCGGTCCTAAACCATCAATCCCTGAAGTTCACAGAGGTTCTAAACAATCTCTGTGAAAATTAGTTGGCTGCCACTGTTAAAAGAAATGTATATTCAGCAGACTCGGTTTTAATAATAGTTTGTGGACTCTGCATCAAAAGTTGCGGTGCATCCTCCCTACTGTTCTGGGTTCCACTTCCAGCCCACTATGCTCTTTGTTGTCCAGATTGTCACTTTTTGAAATATGGCAACCCTATGTTTTACAACCTTGTTATCCCCCCTTTCTTCCTCGGTGTTCTTGTTTGGGCTGCAATCCTGTTGGCACTCACCAGCCGAGTGCTTGAGGTTGAGCCCTACTTGACCCAGGGAGAACCAGACCTGGCCCACAACCCAAGCTCAATCGGGGGCCTTGCACAACCCTAAGTAAACATGTGCAGACCCTCCAAGTGTCCCTATTTTCCGGGGACAGTCCCTGATTTACAGAAGCCATCTTGGTTTCTGATTTGATTTTGGAATGTCCTGATTTTCCTTAGGGTATCACTATTTTATTTCCTTAGGATATCCACTATTGGAGCTGAGGCTCCAATACTTTGGCCACCTCATGAGAAGAGAAGACTCTCTGGAAAAGACCCTGATGTTGGGAAAGATTGAGGGCACTAGGAGAAGGGGATGACAGAGGACGAGATGGTTGGACAGTGTTCTCGAAGCTACGAACATGAGTTTGACCAAACCGCGGGAGGCAGTGGAAGACAGGAGTGCCTGGCGTCCTATGGTCCATGGGGTCACGAAGAGTCGGACACGACTAAACGACTAAACAACAACATCACTATTTTCATCGGAGAAACCTTGGAGGGTATGGAGTTATGCAACCCTTGAGCCAAGGAAATAAATAACTATACAACCTTTATAAGACATCTGAAGGCAGCCCTGTATAGGGAAGTTTTTTAAAAAATGATTGATTTTTTAAAAAAATTATTATGTTTTTATGTATGCTGGAAGTCACCCGGAGTGGTGGGAGCAACCCAGTCAGAAGGGTGGGGTATAAATAATAAAATTATTTTTCTTGTTATTGTGGAATTGGACATCCCTATTTTCATTGGATAAATGTTGGAGGGTATGCATGTGTTCAGTGCAGGGAGAGCAGAGGAGGAGGAGAAAATATAGGCAGAGACTCCCACCTGTGCCTCTCCACCTCCTGACCACAGGTTTAATCATCGTTAAAATGCTGATTAAGTATGCTGGACAGGTAAGTGCCTCTTTCTTTCCCACCTCCTCACCACTGACCACATGTTTAATTAGAGTTTAAAACCCAGATTAGACATACAGCCAATTGACTGCCACTCATTTTGACAGCCCTGGATCTCCCTGGGTGGAATTGACCTGAGGCAACCCAGTTCAGTTTGGGATCCAGGATTTGTCCAAAGCTGGTGCACAGGCCTCATCTTCACGTATCTCAAGCTGGGAGAAATATAAAATACTTGTGGCTTGCCAGGCTTGCAGCTCAAAATCTCTATTATTTAGATGTGAACCAGGACCAACTGTCTCTGTGGGTGTTGGCTTAGCTGTTTCTGGGTTGTGGAGTTTCTCTCAACTTCCTGGCCAGTGGCTCTCTGTGAAAGAGAGAATGTCCTGGTGGACTCGGGACTGGGGAGGAGAGAATTGGGACACATGGAATTACAGAAGCTGTCCTGGTTTCTTATCTGTTATGTACTAAGCTTGGATCCTAGAACAATAGGCAAGTAGGATCCTAGAATGCAACAACGGATTGGCTTGCAGAAGGCAGCCCAATCAGGCTCCAGGAGGGAAGCAGAATCAGCCAATCAGACGGAACTCATTGTGTAAATAATGTATATAAAAGCCTGTGGTGTTTTCTTTGGGGGGGGGGTGTTCAATCACTGTTTTACAATAAAGAGCATGAATTCATTGCAGGACTCTGAGTATATTTCATTATCTGATCCTGATATGCCCAGGTTTTCATTTTTCCTCCCCTTCATGTCTCTGAAAACAATTAAAAGTGGTGTGTGTGCACGCACGCCAAAATAGAGCTTTGGTTATCCTGAAAAGAAAAATCCTGCACCAAATGAAAGAAACTGTGGAACAGTGAAGCTTCCTATAATTTTGAAGGAAAGGGGCATTTAAGCAGATTTGGGTTTGGTCAGGAGCTGGATGGGAGACCTCAGTGAAACAACAACAACAACAACAACAACAACAACAATTGTTGTTGTTGTTTTGTTGTTGTTGTTATTATTATTATTATTTATACACCACCCATCTGGCTGGGTTTCCACAGCCACTCTGGGCGGCTCCCAACAGAATATTAAACAGAATATAACTTCAAACATTGAAAACTTCTCATGTGTATACTGATATGATGGAGGAATAGCTGGACATAACTGCAAGGCAGTAAGCACAAAATGAAATTCTTCTTATTGGAATTGTGTTTGCTTACCCAATAAACAAAAGCCCAAGTAGACATTTTCATTTCAGGATTTGTTCATGAGGAAAGTTGTGCTGCTTCTTTTTTTATTTTACCAAAAAAAAAAAAAAACCAGCAGCAGCAGCAACAAAAAAACACTGGTGCATATAGTTCTTGGCAAATTTCCCTCTATATCCTCCTTCCCCACAGGGATCAATAGCAGGCTGTATATTATGTAAAAATCTGGAATGATTTGTTGCCTATGATTTATGGAGGGCTAAGTCGAGACTTTCACCAAGGCCTTCAGCATGCACTTCAAACAGGCATATGCCTGCCAAAAAAATAAAAAATATATATATTAAAAAATGCAGATGAACTCATCTGGGTTTTTCAGACAGATAGTCAAGCCGCATTATTTATACCTTAACACAAGCATACCACATTTGAAGTGGGATGGAGAGGGAAGTGTATAAGATGACAAAGGGCTTTTACAACTCGCCCATTCCCAGAGGGGATCTGTGCACCTGCTTCTCACCACCAAAAGGACGTTAAACTTTCTGCAACGTGACCAACTTGTAGACGGGAGATCCTTTGAGATAAAACGTGACATAATTTACTTTTGGAAGGCCAGGGTCTAATCATGCTGTCGCTTCACTGCCTGATTGCATCTCACGGCTCGTGACACGACCAGATCAGCATCGCTTTCAGAACCTGCTCCGGTGGCCACAAGTACCTTGTGCTTCTTGTTTACTTTTGTAGGCCATCATTGAGTGGATGGAAGGAGGTGATAAACAGTGGTTTTCCCTCCTTGCTTCGAATGCAGCAGGGCTCACGAAGGTACAACACACAGCAGCAATTATGTCATGTTGCTCCCTCCCATGCTAAAGCCACAGGGGATTAAGAAACCACAAAGTTCTCATTGCCGAGTTTTCAACAGTCCATTTCATTGTGGGATGGATTTACAGTCATGGGAAATGGCAAGCAGATATGACCCCACCAGAGCCTTTGATTCTCCAGGGACTCTGCCTTCTTCTTGAACTATCCATATGTCGCTCACCCGAGGCTCCAGTTGGCTAACCAGCTCCCTTCAGCTCAACTTCATTCTTGCATATGAAAAACTGGTGGAGATCAATCTTCTTGGGAACTCCAGCTATGTCTAGGCATATAATGTACGGAGCAAAACAACAATCTAAATACCCCAGGGGAGTGATTTTTGTTTTTGCTTCTAAGCAGAGAATTTGTGGTGTTAAACCCTTCCGCCCCGACCCCAGTGCAAATGCATCCTGCCCCATCTTGATTTACAAAAATAGTATCGTCCGGTCCATAAACGTATGATTCAAACATAGACCATCTCTTGTTTGATTGCCTTTCAAATGCAACATGTGCTGAGAGGGTGGAAATTGTGAGCTTCAGTTTTGCTTCCTCATATTTGTTGAGTCGGCTCTGTTTCAAAAGACACCACAACTTAATGGCTCTTTCCTTCTTTCTCAGACATGGCGGGAGTCACACTGGATAAACCCCAGTGCCTGCCTTGGATGCCACATATTATTATTATTATTATTATTATTATTATTATTAGTAGTAGTAGTAGTAGTAGTAGCATGTACCCCCTTTATCAGAACATCCTAGGGCAGTGTGCAGGACATCAATGATAAAACCATTATAAAAGCATAATAAAAAGCAAACTGATGGACAGCCTAATAATAAAATAGTCATCATAATAACAGTCCTCTCCCCCACCCTTTCACAGGCCATAGATTATTTACTAGCCATGGTCCTGGGCAAAGAGAAATGCTTTTGCCTGGTGCCTAAAGACATGAAATGATGGTGCCAGGCGAACCTCTCTGGAGAGAGCATCCCACAATTGGGGAGCCACCACAGGAAAGGCACGTTCACACGTGGGCACTAGCCCATCTAACAGCCAGCTGGATTCCATAGAGAGACTGGTCATGGAGGGGGTGTAGCCTTTGGGCAGGAAATGCAGCAGGGAGAGGAGGAGAGTTCCCTGGAATAGCCAGGCTAGCCTCCTGGTTGAAGTAATGACCCTCTTCTAAGTACGGGCCATTAAGGAAACAAAGGAAATGGCTCTGTGCCAGATTACAAATGTGCTGGCCTCCCTTCCTCGACTTGCTGGTAGTTAGAAAGACAACAGGCAGAGCAGAGTGTTGAATTATGTGAGCTGGAACCTGGCAGGCTGCAGGCTGGGCAGCTGGGAGACAGAGCTATGCCTGATTTCTGCTGGAATACAAGGTTGCATCTATGGGAGAAGCAAGACCCTCTTGGGGGTGTTACTGCTGTGAGCCCCTCCATTGTAGCCTCAGGTAGTGCAAACGTGTAAATACACCATATATAATAAAGAAACCATCATCTCTGCTGTTCCTCATTCCAAGGGAAACATGAACCCTGGTGCCTGTAATCCCTGGAATATCGCACCGCACAGCCAGATATGCCGCAAGGAGGTGAGAAGATGCCTTTTCCCAGGTAAGGTGGCTGAGGGGCACTATAATGGGGTCAGGGAATGAAGCGCAGTAGCCCCAGAGCCCAGCAGTTGTCCCACACAGGGCAGAAGGCCCAGCAACCAACCAGCATTCCTACCAACAATGTTGTTGTTGTTGTTTAGTTGTTTAGTTGTGTCCGACTCTTCGTGACCCCATGGACCAGAGCACGCCAGGCACTCCTGTCTTGCACTGCCTCCCGCAGTTTGGTCAGACTCATGTCCGTAGCTTCGAGAACACTGTCCAACTACCATGTCCTCTGTCGTCCCCTTCTCCTTGTGCCCTCAATCTTTCCCAACATCAGGGTCTTTTCCAGGGAGTCTTCTCTTCTCATGAGGTGGCCAAAGTATTGGAGCCTCAGCTTCAGGATCTGTCCTTCCAGTGAGCACTCAGGGCGGATTTCCTTCAGAATGGATAGGTTTGATCTTCTTGCAGTCCATGGGACTCTCAAGAGTCTCCTCCAGCACCACAATTCAAAAGCATCAATTCTTCGGCGATCAGCCTTCTTTATGGTCCAGCTCTCACTTCCATACATCACTACTGGGAAAACCATAGCTTTAACTATACGGACCTTTGTTGGCAAGGTGGTGTCTCTGCTTTTTAAGATGCTGTCTAGGTTTGTCATTGCTTTTCTCCCAAGAAGCAGGCTTCCTATGTTCCCAAGAAGAAGAACTTCCAATGTTCCTAAGAGAGTCAGGGTGTCAACCCATCACGAAGGCTGTCACTTCCTCTTTATGGCAAAGGTGCCACACTAGGTGAGGAACACCTAGGGACAAAAGCAATGCGTCAGATGATCTACCTATTCATGTGGTTGGGTTTTTTTTAATGCCTAATGTTCCTGCTGTTGTTTAAATATGTTTCATAAGGCCATTCGCCTGGGGAAAACAGAGAACGAGTAAAATTGTAAGGAGCGACAGCCTTGGCAACTGTTGCCTCAGGGATCACACCATTGGGGAAGTGTCAGTTGGAGGACAGTTATGTCAGTGGAAGAGGAGAAGTGGGGTACAATTTGAGCACTGAGGGGAAAGATGCTGCTGCTGTAAGTTTGGGGAGGACATATGACAACAGGAGGGTCTGCAGAAGGTCGTGGAGCAGCTGTGGTGGTGACTGAGGCTATATATGCAACATACATTTAAAGCAACCCCCCCCCCAAAAAAAGTATTCCCTGGACTGTAGTTTACCCCTCACAGAGCTACAATACCCAACAATCTTTACAAACTACAGTTCCCAGGGTGCTTTGGGGGGTGGCGGCGGTGGGTGGAAATGTGCTTCAAATTATGTGTATGCATTCTCAACAAAACAGTGGCGAGTCCCAAAACGGCAGCTAGGCTCGGGGAGATCCATCAGCCAGCAAGAACAAGGAACAGAGTGAGAGGGAGCTCTGTGGCTTCACAAAGGGGAGCAGAATACAGCTTTGCATCAGTATTATATATTGAAAAAAAGGTCTCGCTTCCTCAAATGGAGGAACTTCGAAGGGAAACCCTGGTGTGGACATGCTGAATTAAAGCTTCTCCAGAAATTCTGTTCTTTTAGGTCTGAATAGAGATAATTTCCTGCCCCACTACCCTGCTTTTAATTTATTCAGCAATACTAAGATTAGTATTAACATGGATTAGTGATGTTTTGATAGGTCACTGGGTTCATGCATTCAAGCTGCAAACGAATGGTCACATACCTACTTTTCGGATTTCATTGTTGCTAAACACTAACTTTTACACACCCTTTGCATCCATGGGCACATATATACCTCCAATGGGGCATAAGAACATTAGCCTGCTGGATCAGGCCAATGGCCCATCTAGTCCAGCATCCTGTTCTCACAGTGGCTAACCAGGTGCCTGTGGGAAACCAGTAAGCTGCGGGAAACCTGAGCGCAAGGGCCCTCTCCCCTCCCATGGTTTCCAGCAACTGGTATTCAGAAGCATCGCTGCCTCTGACTGTGGAGGCAAAGCAGAGCCATTGTGGCTAACAGCATTGCAAATCTGATGAAGTCCACAAAAGCTGATGCCACAATGCATTCGTTAGCCATAATACTCTTTGTTGGTTTTGCTGCAAAAGGCTAATATGGTCCCACCTCTGGAACATGCTCACCAGACTGACATGGTTACTCCTCTGCAAATAGAGTCAGAAAGACATCGTCCAAGGAACTGCTTGCTCTACAGTTACAGGGGAACTTGAAGCATATTCACAGATCTTGGCCACAGCAGGGAGCGTTATCTTGATAGTGACCTCTGGAGCATCCCTATCACATGACGGCTGTGATCTGCAATTCCACCTTAAATGTTATTTTAATTGCAGGCAATCACGAGTGTGAGGCACCTAGGATGCTTCTGCAAGCCAAACAATTCAATCAATGTGCGAATCAGCTCCCTTTAATTTCATCGAAGGAAATCAAAAATGACAGATTATTGGGAGCCTGCAACTGTAATGGACTTTTCTATGCTTTTTTCCCTTGGTTTTGTTTTTAAAATCTGGCATTTTTGGCCACTCTTCTTTTAGGACAGAAAAAGATTGAAAACACAATTTTGCCAAGTTAGGGAAGACGCCATCTCCACAGATATGAAATGCTTAACAAATTGATTTGACAGGCCTACCTATCTCTCTCCCCCCCCTCTCTCTCAGCTCCCATCTTTTTCCCACAGACCTTGGAATGGTTACATGCCCAATGTGAAGAAAGGAAAAGAAGTGGAACGAGGAACTACCAGCGCCGTTGTGAACTAATTAGCAGCAGGGTTGTCTAGCCAATAGATGAACATTTGTTTAGAACGAAAGCCAGAATCAACACAGGTTGGTATCCCGTGTCCTGCCAGAAAGTGCTTATCATGGGCAGACTCTAAGGGGTTTGAATATTGAGCAGGGAGCTGGGCAATATGGGCCCCTCTAGAGGTTCTTTTTCTGGGGCATTCATGATTTGCGCTTGGGAGGCTATACTGCACATAATCCTGTTTTTAGTATTGTCTGCAATTGCAAATGTTTCAGGAGGGACATACTGCTTCATTTCCAATCAGTGCATGCCCTATAACATCCTGCTGAAATCATGTTACTTGCACTGTACAGTGGTACCTCGGTTTACAAACACAATTGGTTCCAGAAGTCTGTAATTAACCTGAAGCGTACTTAATCTGAAGCGAACTTTCCTATTGAAAGTAATGTAAAGTGGATTAATCCATTCTAGACGGTCCAAGGAGTACTTAACCTGAAGCATACTTAACCTGAAGTGAACTTTCCCATTGAAAGTAATGGAAAGTGGATTAATCTGTTCCAGACGGGTCCACGGAGTACTCAACCTGAAGCGTACTTAACCCGGGGTATGAGTGTAATTGGTTCCGGAAGTCCGTACCTAACCTGAAGCGTACTTAACCTGAAGCAAACCTTCCCATTGAAAGTAACGGAAAGTGGATTAATCCATTCCAGACGGGTCCGCAGAGTACTTAAACTGAAAATACTCAAACCGAGGCGTACTTAAACCGAGATATGACTGTAGTGCAACTGTCCTGGGTTTGTTTGGGCAAAGAATGGGAAAACAATGGAAGAAACAGAACAACTAATAAAGATGAATGATGCGCGGACGGCCCAGGATCAATCCACCACTAATGCACTTAGGTATAAGGTAAAGGGACCTCTGACCATTATGTCCAGTCGTGACCGACTCTGGGGTTGTGGCACTCATCTCGCTTTATTGGCCAAGGGAGCCGGCGTACAGCTTCCAGGTCATGTGGCCAGCATGACTAAGCCACTTCTGGTGAACCGAGTGTCCGAGCGCTGCTTTGGTTCACCAGAAGTGGCTTAGTCATGCTGGCCACATGACCTGGAAGCTGTACGCCGGCTCCCTTGGCCCAGCTCCTGCCAACCTAGCAGTTCGAAAGCACGCTAGAGCAAGTAGATAAATAGATACAGCTGTGGCTAGAAGGTAAACTGCATTTCCGTGTGCTCTGGTTTCTGTCACAATGTTCCATTGCTCCAGAAGCGTTTTAGTCATGCTGGCCACATGACCCGGAAAGCTGTCTGTGGACAAACGCTGGCTCCCTTGGCCTGAAAGCTAGATGAGCGCCATAACCCCATAGTTGCCTTTGACTGGACTTAACTGTTCAGGGGTCCTTTGCCTTTACCTTTTTACCTTATATGACAAAGTCTTCTCCATTCACTTTCATGTCAAGGACATTTCTGCAAATGAGGAAAGACTGTCCCTATTATCGATGGTTCATCGGGAAGCCCTTACTTATGGACAAGTGCTCCATGCATGCCCAGGAGCAGTGAGCAACACCAGAAATATCGAAAGCTATCTTACACTGAGCCAGACCATTCGTCCATCTAGCTCAGCATTGTCTACACTGACTGGCAGAGGCTCTCCAGGATCCAGACAGGTCTGTCTCCCAATACAATACAATATTGGGGCTATAAAGTGTTCCATTGTTGCTAACCCTGCATGGCTACACACACACACACACACACAGAGAGAGAGAGAGAGCTCACCTCCCAGTAAAAAAACCTGAAGGAGTCTTTTCCATATCCATCTTTATCTACATATGAAAAAGACTCCTTCCATTTTTACTGGGAGTGCTGACACCACCCGATTCCCTATTACTTTGTGGAGAGTGCCAGTCTAATAAGGGAGGAAGACGATGCCTTTGGTGGGAGACGGATGGCAGTTAGCGATGCTGGCTGGAAATACGCAACTCATTTAAAAAGGAGAAAGTAACAAAGTAAATGCATCATATATTTTTTTAAGGGCTAAAAAAAGAAAAAGGAAAAAGGGACAGGTAGGACAGAACTGAAAGGCACGTGTAAAATGTAATGGGAAGAGCATTCCCTCCCTTGACTTCCCCCATTCAGCATACCCTGAGATACTGATTGTCATCCAATTAGAGGCTGAAGGAAGGTTTGATTAATCTACCACAAGCAAAAGGGCCTGGCTTCAGTCACTAATCGGAGAGGTGTGAAAGCAGCATGTGGGTCTCTGGAGACCTCCTTGGCTTCTGCATTAGCGTGATCAGGTGCTCCTGCATAGTCAGATTCTGGGACAACTGTCTCTTTTGAATTATGGCTAATTGTAAATAGGAGTATGCAGTCCAGGCGAGCCGAGCCCAGATGAACTTGAGCTTGGAAAGGACATGGGTTCGTCTCCGAGGCGAAGCTTCCTTTTGTGTGTGTGTGTGTGTGTGTGTGTGTGTGTGTGTGTGTGTGTGTATTTCAAGGCGCTGCATGGTTTTAACATGTAAAAGTCCGTCGTGCGGTGGGAACGGCCGTTCTCCGGTGTCTTAAGAACCTTTCATCCAGCTGAAGTAATTAGCAGAAGCTTGGTAATTAGCAGGAGATGAAGGACAGGCTTATTACAAGGCAAATGAGGGAGGAGTGGGAAAGAGCGGGCTCCTTTTGGCGAGGGCACTTCTGCGATGCGAACATAAGTGCTCTGCTGGATGAGAGCAAAGGCCTGTGTAGTCCAGAATCCTATTCTCACTGGGAAGCCCAAAAGGAACACACAAATAACCTTCTCACACTGGGGAAGGACTGGAGCTCTGTGGAGCAGCATCTGCTTTTCACGCAGAAGGTCCCAGGTTCAATCCCCAATATCTCCAGGTAGGGCAGGGAGAGAGCCCTGTCTCCTGGAGAGGTGCTGTCAATCATTGTTGAAGGTACTGCACCACATAAACTTAGTCTAAGGCAGCTTCCTACGTTTATACGCTGTTAAACGTACACACTGTTAGATGCATCAGCTGTTATTCCAAACTACGCTGTTTCTGATCCTGGAGGTAGCACATAGAATCACAGAATCTGTGAGTTGCAAGGGGCCCGCAAGGGTCATCTAGTCCAACCCCCTGCAATGCAGGAATCTCAGCTAAAGCATCTATGGCAGATGACCAGCCAACCTCTGCTTAAAACCTCTAAGGAAGGAGAGTCCACCCCACCCCCCGAGGGAGACTGTTCCACTGTCTAACAGCTCTTGCTGTCAGAAAGTTCTTCCTGATGTTTAGTCAGAATCTCCATCTTGTAACTTGAAACCTTTGGTTCGAGTCCTACCCTCCAGAGCAGGAGAAAACAAGCTTGCTCCAACTTCCATGCGATAGGCCTTTAGATATTGGAAGATGGCTATCATATTTCCTTTCTTTTCCAGGCTAAACATACCCAACTCCCTCAACTGTTCCTCATAAGGCTTGGTTTCCAGACCAATGGTTGCCCTCCTCTGCACACGTTCCAGCTTGTCAATATCCTTATTAAATTGTGGTGCCCAGAATTGGACACAGTATTCCAGGTGTGGCCTGACCAAGTCAGAATAGAGTGATACTATTAGCCATGACTAGTAGTCAATCGCAGCCTTGTGCTCCACAAATTTGCCTAATCCCTTTCAGAGCCATTTTGTGGCCATCTCTACCTCACTACACTCAATTTCATACTGCCAAGATCATAATGTTGCTACATTTGCAATACTGTGTACAGTGTTATTTATCCATTTATGACATTTATTTGCCACCTTTACTTTCCGAGGTGGTGTACATGGTTCTCCCCCCCCCTTTTCATGCTCACAACAACCCTGTGAGGTACGGTAGGTTAGGATAAAAGATGGTGACTGGCCTAAGTGAGCTTCATGGCTGAGTGGGGATTCGAACCCTGTTCTCGCAGGTCCTAGTCCAACAATAAGTGCTACACCACACTGTCGACTTACCTCCAGACTGCAGGCCCCAAGAATCTTTTGGGAAAGCTGTGCGCTTCCAATGTTGTTTCAGTGGTGTTCATGCGTTCAATCTTTCCAGGAAATGAATTCTAATTGAGCATGCCTTGCCTTTCTCAGAGTGGGGAACCTCAGGCACATACTCTGCACATGCCTTGAGTATTCTGCCTGGCTGAACTCTGATAAACGTTCTCTACCCCTGCTCTGAGTCCTGATGTTTATCTAAAAGCCATCATGTCAAAGTCTCTCCCTATGCTTCGCCCCCAAATCCAAGACCATCTTGACATCTGTTTGGCCAGATGTACTTTCCCCAACTGCTTGCATCATCTCCCAGGGCCTGGTCTTTTAAGGGACATCACTTTATTGCATTGATAACTAAAAGGAGCAAATCAGAAATTAGAAAGGGAGGAAACTGACACTGATTGATGCCCAAGTCCTTCTTCTGATTTGCTGATTAAACTCATCAATCTATATGCAGAAGAGACGTCCAATGCAAATGGAACCAACCAGGCTTAACAAAGTGATGTTGTCAGCGTACAGTTGTGGAAAGAGAAAGTTGGTTCTTTTTTAACGCATGCACGCACTAGTCCTCTGCTAGACACGCACAACCCTCCAATGGTTACATGAGAAATCAACATTTAATTTAAAAGGTCACTCACCTAGCTGAAATCCTAGGCACATTTGCTAGGATGTAAGTCTCAGTGAACACAGTGGAGCTTACTTCTGAGTATTCATTTGCAGCCTTAGGCTGTAAGTTTTTAATACCTCTTCTACGAACATTGGAAATGATTAAGTAGGTAGATTGCGCCCCGGTGAGTTTTATAAATCCACCAGAGTGAAATGTGACCTGCTTTACAGGGGACACTTCTCTATTTGAAAGAATCCTCTCTTTGAAGGGATGTTGGGTCTAAGTCTGGCTTAAAGATAAAGGACCATTGTGACTAACCTTAAGCATCTAGACAGTAGACCTAACAGGTACACAGCTCACCTGGTCACAGTCTTCCCAGCTATGGTTGGAGGTATACTATTTCTATTTACATTGTGTGGTATTTACTCAATAAACCCACTGAAATCAATGGACCTAAATTAGCCATGTTCATTGATTCGAAAGGGTCTGAGTCGAACTTTAGTTGAATACCAGCCATTATAGTAACTGAGCGATAGCCATCAAATGGTAGGCCTATTGAAATAAATGGGTTTACTTAAGCCCAGTCTTAAGGTCTAACTAACATTGCCCATCATTCATTTTTTTCTAAATTTGAATCTATATATGTGAATTAGCACAAGCTCGAATCCCTGCGACGGGGTGAGCTCCCGTTGCTTGGTCCCAGCTCCTGCCAACCTAGCAGTTCGAAAGCACGTCTAAGTGCAAGTAGATAAATAGGTACCACTCCGGCAGGAAAGTAAACGTCGTTTCCGTGTGCTGCTCTGGTTCGCCAGAAGTGGCTTAGTCAGGGCCGTCTTAAGCGCCCCTGGCGCCGTGGTGCGCCGGATCCCTCCGGCACCCTCCCGCCCCGTTTCCCAGTGCGAGATGAGTGCGCAACCCCAGAGTCGGTCACGACTGGACCTAATGGTCAGGGGTCCCTTTACCTTTACCTAATTTTAGGCAAACCTGTTTCTTTCTTTCTTTTGATAACACATGTTCTCTTTCCCCCCAGCAGTTCATAAAGGGCCACCCAACAGAAATGTCTAATATTGTTCCAGAGCATGTTAGAATATTATACTGAATCATCAACCTTGTTGTGGTTATATCCACATGCTGAGAGTTGAGCTGCGGCATTCAAATCAGGTTCTGGGCATGGGCTCAAATGAAGTACTGTGTTTCTCTAGCAAGAAAACAACAAAGTATTCATTTTTACACTCATTTGTTGAAGAAATGAATTCATTGGAACATTCTGGATCTGTGAAAGTCAGGGCTCCACAGCCACTAAGCTCCAATTTCTACATTTCTACAATTTCTACACTGCAGATGAGGACAGATAGGAACAGAATTCACTAAGACTTCTGCAAGCATCTGCTTTATAACTTGGATGCCTTTACTTCCAAGTGGCTTCTGATTTATTATATGACCTAATCAGCTGGGATGGGGTCTAGTTATGGACAGAATCCACTTTCCACCCCTCACTGGGGACTAGAGCCGTTCCTATCAATAACAGAGTTGGCCACCCCTTTTCTGCAGTCTGTCAGGGATATCGGCCACAGTATTGTTTTGATGAAATAAAAGTCATCACAACTTAAAATAATATTGTTTAGTGGATATGTGAGTCACTGAAAAGATTGCAAGTCTTCAGTGTGTGGTATAAATCAAGGGAGGCGGAGGATACAGTTTGCAACTGAAGCTCTTTTAAAGCAGTTTAAGTAACTATTTAACAAGGCAATGAAATGAGCTGTGGTCATTGACCATTTATTGTGCAGAAGCTGTTAATGCCATTTACCAGTTAGAATGGTCAGATGGTCCAACTCTTTAAATTACCCCTGGCTGACCCAAGGTCACTGCTAAGAGTAAATTTCATTATAAAAGGCTCTTTATAGCGTCTGACTTAGTGCCACTGGAATAATGTACTGCTACCACCTTATTTTAACACATCGATAACTGAGGAGATGCTTCAGAGCCTACTGATGCCAATAAGTGGGGGAAACCCCACGTATGAGGGGGTCTTTTATCAGACCATTGTACCACCCAGGCTGGATGCATTGCAGTTCTAGAAATATTGCCTCCCCCCCCCCCCACTGCAGGTCTTCAGCTGTCCAGGCCTGGGTGCATAGCGAAAGGTCATTTTGTAATTTGATACTGTGATCTTTATTGAGAGCCAGTGTGGGGGTCATGGCCAGAGTGATGGACCAGCACCTGGGAGACCTGGGTTCAAATCCCCACTCAGCCATGGAGCTCTTTGCATGATCTACGGCCGGCCACTTACTCTCAGCCGAACTTGAAGGAGTGTCTCCACCCACATCATTCAGCTTAGACAATGAGGTCTAGTTCTGAGGGCCTCCTGGTGTTTCCCTCACTGTGAGAGGTGACGCTATAGGGAACAAGGCAGAGGGCCTTCTCAGTAGTATGCCCTCCTGTCAGATGTCAAGCAGATAAAAAACTACTGTACACAACTTTTTGAAGATATCTGACGGCAGCCCTGCATTGGGAAGTTTTTAATGTTATTGTCATCATCATTATCATCTACTGCACAGGGTTTTTGTGAGGATAAACAGGGGTGAAAGAGAACCATGAATGTCCCATTGAGCTCCTTGATGATGGAGATGGAGGAGGAGGAGGAGGAGGAGGAGGAGGAGGAGGAGGAGGAGGAGAAGAAGAAGAAGAAGAAGAAGAAGAAGAAGAAGAAGAAGAAGAAGAAGAAGAAGAAGAAGAAGAAGAAGAAGAAAGGGAGTCATGGTTTCTTTCATTAGTTTAAACCCAGTTCCCCATATGGAATAGGAATAAATAAAATCTTATATTGCTTTTGCAAAAATGTTATGGTTTAGTAAGTCTGAAGAGGAAGGGACCTCTGCACACTGAGGAAGAGGAGTGTGGGGGGAGCGCACCACCCCCGGCAGCGCGATCCCGGTGGGGTGCCATCGTGGCTGGCTCCCCACCCACGCTGGGCACCATGCCCCCACAGGGGGCATGCCACGCCCACAGAACACAGCCACGCCCCTGTGGGTGACGGGCCACGCCCCCGGGGTGCACGCCAGCCACGCCCCCACCTGCTCTCTGCCCCCCCAGCGCTGGAGCATGAAGCTCCGCCACTGGCTCTGCAACCATGAGTTTAAAAAGAACGGAGACCATTTCATTATAGACCATAGTCATGATCCAGCATAGAGTTAAAGCTGTTTAAGCCCACCGATATATGAAATGAGGACAGTGCTGCCATCTGTTGAGCAGCAAGGTCTACACAGAAGCAGAGCAAGCGGCAGGCTGATGCTCTGTGTGTAGATTTCTGTATCAGGGCCATTATTCTGCTATATTTCTTCCCATAAACTGTATTCACTTTTTAAAACCAGCCTTGTATATATCCTAATGAAACTCATCTACAGAATTGCTGTGAAAAGCATCTTTTGCTTCCCTGAAAAGGCTGCCTTGCTCTCAAGGTGCTTTGTTGAGACTTGCCATTTGTTTATGTCGGGGAAAGAAAAGGAATAAACATATCTGTTTATTAAAAGTATTTTCAGCTCACTCTCCAATCATATTCCCATGGCACTTGACAAGAAAAGAATAAAACCATTAAAATACAAATGCAACAAGACAAAGGGAATGTGGCCTTCGGACTCTCTGCCTCTGAATGGTTTGGCTCCCATTCCAAATATCATCTGAACCCTTCTGGGCTTCTTGCAATATACTAACCCTGCTTCTTTTGGAGGGTTACCTTGCATGGAGGAAGTCCCAAGTTCAATCCTTGGCACCTACAAGTTGAGCTTGTATAATATGAGCTGAAAAGCACATATTCCTTAACTCCCAGAGAGCCACTGTTAGTCCGCATAGACAGTCCTAATCTAGATGAACTCAATATAAGGCACTTCCACTCCACATGTTATAATGACAGTCATCTTGCTAAAATAATCACAGTGGCTGGGGGGGGGGGAATGAGCCCAAAGGAGCAACTTATATTATAAAAAATTGCCAGCGTTTTGCGTGCGTTTCAGATCCTCCTCTTCTCTTTTCCCTCATGCCAGCCACCACTTTGCTGTTTATTGTTTACGGAGACGACTTCAGCCAGGAACATTTATGCCTAGTCGCTGCTCCACTTGGGCTTTCAATCAATCATACATAATGAGAGCGCTCAAATTATTCCAAGCAATTCATTTAATATTTTATAAGGAAAAGTACAACTTGAGTTTTACATCTAAATTTGCAAGAAGATCAGGAAGGACAGCGGCAAACAGCCCATATATTACCACAAGATAAAAATACAGATAAACCCAGGAAACTGTGAGATTGCATATCTAAAGTCTTCAAACAGCTGTACTCAGACTTAATGGGCATGTTCCTTTAGCTAAGTATATGTAGAGAATAAATATGTTAATCTCCCTTCTCTGTCACTCAGTCTGGGGGATAGAAGACATGAGTTAATTCCCGTACGATATTTCGATTGAGAAGGTAAAGAACACAAGCGGTGTTCAAGCTGAGCTTTATTCTAATTTTCTTTACTTTATTATTTGTTATTTGCCAGAATGCCTATACCACTCAATACATAAACTCAACGTGTACACTTTGGGAATATTCAGTATATAAAAAAATGTATCAGGGATGGGGATGGAGGTGGGGGGAGGATGTGAAGAAACTAGCCAACTGCTCAAAGGTACAATTTAATTGCCCCACCTACTTTTGCCTCCGGCCACACCCACCACTTGAAAAGGTGGCCCAGAAGGGAATGTGACCTTTGGGCTGCAAAAATACCCCCCACCCCTTGATCAAGAGATAGCTCAGTTGGTTAGAGTATAGTGCCCGTCACAGCAAAGTTGCAGGTTCGGTCCCCGTATGGGAGAGCTGCATATTCCTGCATTGCAGGGGGTCGGACTAGATCAGCAATGTCCAACTGGTCGACTGCGATCAACAGGTAGCTCTCCCTATGATCCTGGTTGATCCTGGGCAAGTAATGCCCCATCCCTGTTGCTATTTTCCTCTGTTGGTGGAGTAGCAGCAGTGATCGTTTAGGAACGTGGAAAGCGGAAGCAATGTTGGCTCTAGCACCGTGTGTGATTGTAAGATAAGATAAGATAAGATATCTTTATTGTCATTGTCCCCTTGCGGGAACAACAAAATTACTCGGTTGCTACATCCACTCCGATAAAGCATCCCGCATAATCCAAAATTATAAAAACCTAATTAAAAACAGTAAATATAATACAAAATAACAAGTAAAATAAGATGACTTCAAAGTCCAGGCTTTCCATTTAAGGCCAAAATCGCTCTAGAGAAGAAACTGTTCCTGAGACGGCTCGTTCTTGCCTGCATAGTTCTATATCTCCGTCCCGATGGCAGGAGCTGAAAGAAATGGTGACCAGGGTGCGTTGGATCTCTTGATATATCTAGTGCTTTTTTATGGCACCTGGTGGTGTAAATTTGTTCTAAGGTGGTGAGTGAGCAGCCAATAATGCTCTCTGCTGTTTTAATAATTCTACACAGCCCTGCTCTGTCCTGGGAAGTACAGCTTCCGTACCACACACATAAACCGTACATGAGCACGCTCTGTATGGCACAGTGATAGAAGGCAAGCAGCAGCTTTTGTGGAAGATGGTTTTTCCTTAAAATTCTCAAAAAATACAGTCTCTGCTGCGCCTTCTTCACAAGCCCCCTTGTATTAACACTCCAGGACAGATCCTCCTGTAACTCAATGCCTAGAAATCTAAACGTTGTTACCCTCTCCACACAAATTCCGTCAATCAAAAGTGGCTGGACCTCGTTCTTCTGTCTCCTAAAGTCCACCACCAGCTCCTTTGTTTTCTTTGTGTTTATGAGCAAGTTGTTGACTCTGCACCACTCTGTCAGTCGCTCCACCTCATCTCTACACTCAGTTTCACCCTCCTTATCAGAGATGAGCCCAATCACGGTTGTGTCATCTGCAAATTTGATGACCCTATTTCTAGGGTGGGCAGCGACACAATCATACGTATAAAGAGTATAAAGGAGCGGACTAAGCACGCATCCTTGTGGTGTTCCTGTGTTAGTCCTAAGCATGTTAGACATATAAGGGCCCAACCGGACCCTCTGGGAGCGATCTGAGAGAAAGTCCAGTATCCACCCACAGAGTGATAGCGGGAGCCCCAGATTTCACAATTTAGTTATCAGACGTCGTGGTAGAATGGTATTGAATGCCGAGCTGAAATCTACAAAAAGCAGTCTGGCGTAGCTCCCCCGCTGCTCCAAATGTGCAAGAACAGCTTGGAGGGCAATCGCCACGGCATCCTCTGTTGATCTTTTCGTTTTGTAGGCAAATTGGAATGTGTCCAATCCCTCTGGTAGGCAGGCAATGACATAATTTCGTACCAGCTTTTCAAAGCACTTCATAATTATGGGTGTAAGTGCTACTGAACGAAAATCATGGTTAGCGTCCCCCCCCCTTCAAAAAAGCTCCGCCACTGTGTTGCTTCCCCCCTAAAAAAGCTCCACAACTCAGGCCGCACCCCCCAATAGCTCAACAACTCTGGTCACCCCCCCCGAAAGCCCAATGACAATAATATAGTATTTTATACTGGGAGTAGATTAGAGTTGGACGTGCCTGGACTATATGACCCTCAGGGTACCTTCCAACTTACAGAGGTCACAGTGACAAAGATGGGCCTACAAGCTGTTGCTGTTGAACCTGTTCTTTGCACCAACAACCCCTCCCTGAATAGGTAACTGACCTATCTCCTAGACATGGGAACTATTAACCCACAGAACCTCCATCTTGCCAGTATTCAGTTTCAGTCTCAGTTTATTTCATTCGGTGGACCTCCAATGTCCAGGATGGATATTATTTCCTTGGGTCCTTTGATTGCAATGAAACCATAGATCCTTCCAAATGGCATTCAAGGTAGTTCGACCCTGGACTTAATTAACTAATGATCTGGCTCAGCATTAAACACACAATATTCACATGTTCCTATTCACTGCATCATTCGCATTAGGCAAAATTCAGGGGTGGTTTGGGTAAGATCTACTTTGTGAGACATGCTACTGGTCTTATAAAAAAAATAGTGTTTTTGCAGATGTCCCCTTTTTTGCAGATGTCCCTCTTGAACTGCTCCCGTCTTTCTTTAAGTTTGGCCTCAGATGTAATTAGATGGCAATTTTAACTTAATGGTGTTTGCTATGTTCTTCTTGGCTGAGATTCTAGTTGCAAGTGAACTGAGAGAGATCCAGTGCTATCAAATGGCATTGCTGAAACTCAAGGACTGCAGAAGTGCATTTAAACCTGAAGCCCACAATCCTCCTGTTGGATCTCAGATTTTTCACTGCCCATTCTGAACTGTGTTCCACATCCCGACCACAAATCGCAGGTCTTGCTTATATCCACAATTTCAAATCTTCAGATATCAAACCAATGATACAGTTTGGTTGAAAATGTGCGTGTAAACTTTTTTTCTTTTTTCTTTTGCATTGTTATATTTATCTTATTATTATTTTAAAACAAAACAAGCTAAAAGAACAAATCCAAGTTAACTCTGCTGATTCCTGTTCTTGATTGTGGTTTTCTATTTTGGCTTTGTGGGTTTCAGAGGGGTAAACCTTTGCAGAAGCATGAATGGCTAGCTGCTAGCTCATGTTTACTACTACTTCACACAACACACTTGTTTCCCTGAAAGCCAATTCTGATTCAAATCAATTTAATTAAGTAACAAAGCTGGTTACCATGGAAACAACTCTACTAATTTGTCATGACAAATACTCTGTGAGACTGACCAGTTGCTAGGTAACAGCCAATGGGCTCCCAGACAGAAGATGACAAATTGTATCTGGTGCAGATGTTGTGATCTAGTCTTGAATTAGGCCTCTGTTTTGAGTGGATTCCCGAGAGAACATCACCTGGATAGTTTAATAGCAACAGAGGGAGTAGCACGCCACAACAAATTGTATTGTTTTGCACATTTTAAAATGTGTTTGAAAGAGAAGCTAGTAAAATAAGTTAATTTGATGCTTGGTGTCATCATTTTTTATTTTCCTGTTGTCAAATATACCAAGATGATTGAATCTTACTGTATGTGGCTTTTACATATGCATATTTATATAAACTCTAAATAATCTCTGCTCTGTCTTTGTCCATTGAGCTACGGAGAGAAGAAAAGAAGAAATAAAATACAGAACAGAAATGCATGAATTAAAGACTTGTTGGGCTAAAACTACAGTATTGGAAACAAAGGAGTACATTTAAAAATCATTATAATTATTATTTGGGGTTTTGTGTATGAGTGTATTCTCTCATGCTTTGTGGCTCAATAGTTCACAATTTTGATTATCTGTGAAATTCATTATTTCCAAGACCATGGAGCATGAGAAACATTTCATATTGTCATCTCGCTACTCGTGAATGCTAAGATTCTTTTTTCCTATTCACTGGAGGGAACATATACATGGCTTGATTTTGCCAAACTAGCTGGATCCCTTCTGCCATATGCCACAATCATCCTTAGGGGCAATAAAAAGATGCACCCAGGATTTCTCTGAGTATATGGCTATGTTCTTTTTGTTTTAAATGTAATAAGAGGCAGCACAAACATATACCAGGGCAACAAAGAGAAGGCACAAACCAGAAATGGCTGAGACATGATTTATTGCAAAAATATTAAAACTTCTAAGAATCTCATATATGAGTTTTCTTATATATGCAACAATCCCAGCAGGTTCTTTCTCTAAGTTCTTCTTTGGGAGAAGGAAGCAAAACAATGTAAGATCTGGTAAATAAGACATTTCTTTCCATTTAAAACATTTGCAGTGCCATCCTATTCATGCGCATTCAGAAGTCTCATTGAGTTCAGTGGGGCTCACTTCGGAGACGACATGCAGTGGATTGCAGCATCACTGTTTTTTTCCAAAAAATGATATACCATATTTTTTCTGTCTAGAGCGCGCGTGTACACACACACACCCATGTATAAAGATGCCTCCTATTTTTGAGGACTCTAAATTAAGAGAATGGGGGGAGATTGCCCAGAGTTGTTGAGCTTTTTTGGGGGGGGTGGCCCACGGTTGTTGTGATTTTTTTAGGAGGGGTTGACAAAAATCGGTCACCTGCCTGACCTACGATGCCACTCACATGTATCACAAAAGCCACCTATTTCCTGTCCCCTTGATGGCAGAATCCGCCAATCGCCCGCCCAATAGCCGTAGCAACAGCCAATCAACAGCAGCCCTTGCCGCAGCCACCAATAGCATGCCCATTAGCCGCTGACAATCTCCAGATCATGGAAGCAATCAATTCCCCACCCCCCATGCACTATCTGTGTATAAGACAACCCTCAATTTTTAACATAATTTTTAAAAATAAAAAACCTCATCTTACACACGGAAAAGTACAGTAGCTACTGAATTTCTGATTTCAGTTCAGGACCCCCCCCCCCCCCCCGGACACATACGGTAACTACAGTCTCATCAGTAAAGCTCAATTAAGTTGAATGAAAACAGCGGAAATGATTACGTAAATACGTAGATAAATAGACTCCTATGAGCTGAACCCTTGCCTGTGAAAGCCTGCTGAAAGGTAAACCATTGGGGATCCTGCTCCACATTCTCTTAAAACAGAAAACAACACCAAGGAATAGGGCATTTCCAGAGGTTTGCGAGAGTCGCATGTGTCTATGTGGCCATTGGCTATTTCTTTCCTGTTATGTGGGGTGTGGATGGTACCTCTTTCTTGCCACTTTCAAATAGCCCACTTATTCAGGAAAAGGTCGGGGCATTATGAAGGGAACGACAGAATAGTTACTATTAATGCGATAGATTTATGGAGTTGGTTTTTTTTATCATCGCTGTTTTCCTGGGTTCGGTGCTGGAAATGCCAGCCCCCCCACGAACACTTGCGAAGGTGGGGACAGCATGTTTTAAATAAATAACATCTGTTTCCAGGAGATGCTCAGGCTTGGATGTTGACAAGTTTCCAAAAGGAGGGAATTTGATAGCAGTGGAAACCTTGGCGAGATTCACTGCTTCTTTAATAATAATAATAATAATAATAATAATAATAATAATAATAATAATAAATTTATACCCTGCCCTTCCCAGTCAAGGGGTAGGCTCAGGGCGGCTAATAACAAATAATATCAACACAAGTCTTTGTCCATGGAGTTTTCTTGGCAGGGATACTGGAGTGGCTTGCCAGTTCCTTCTCCAGGTGGATCACGTTTAGTCAAAACTCTCCACTATGACCTGTCCATCTTGGGTGGCCCTGCATGGCATAGCTCATAGCTTCTCTGAGTTATTCAAGCCCCTTCGCCACTACAAGGCATTGATCCATGAAGGGGATCATGAGTTTGACCAAACTGCGGGAGGCAGTGCAAGACAGGAGTGCCTGGCGTGCTATGGTCCATGGGGTCACGAAGAGTCGGACACGACTAAACGACTAAACAACAACATCAACACAAGTATAAAAGAAACAATTCAGTTAAAACATGGCATATAGATGGCATTAACGTCCAAGGAACATCAGCGATTAGGATGAAACTTCAAGGGTATGTTAGGCTAAAGTCTTTTAGAGCAACAAGAGACAAGTGGAAGGCCCTCCAGATGCTGAGCATCTAACCTAGAGCACTGGCATAATATGCTCTCCTCCCTTACTTTTCTGTTGCTCTAGAGCCATTTTCCAGAGCCACCACAAATAGCTCTAATTCTGGAGGATATTGTAATTAGGAACATAAGACAAATTCTGGTGGATTCGGCCGAAAGCCTATCTAATCCAGCATCCTGTTCTTACAGTGGCCAACTAGATGTCTATAGGAAGCTTTCAAGAAGGGCCTAGGCAATAACAGCGCTCTCCCCTTCTGTCTTCCAGCAATTTGTTATCCAGAGGCATCCTGCCCCTGAAAGTACAGTGGTGCCTCGCTAGACGAATGCCCTGTAAGACGAATTTTTCACTTAATGAAAGGATTTTTCGAGCAGAGGTTGCCTCGCTAGACGAATTTGTTTTACGAAAAAATTGTCTAGCGAATCACGGTTTCCTATAGGAATGCATTGAAATTCAATTAATGAGTTCCTATGGGCAAAATAAATAAATAAAATAAAATAAAATTTCAATGCATTCCTATGAGATTCGTTACACGAATTTTTCGTTATAAGAATTGACCCATGGAACGAATTAAATTCGTCTAGCAAGGCACCACTGTACATAGCCATTATGGCTAGATGTTGGCGATAAACTTCCATAACCTTTTGCAATTCAGTTTTCTGGTGTGCTTGACCCTGTTGTTTCCAGTTTATCGTCATTTCCAAAGACTACTACTAAGGGCATTCTGTTTCCTCAGGAAATAGTTGGTACTGTAGCTCTCTGAGGAGCGCTCTTCACTAGGGATCTCTCAAACTACTCATAGTACACATTCCAGGAGTGAAAACATGCTGTGCACAGAACAATTTATTTTACACACTCAAGGCGGAGAAAGAAAAACTCGCAGAGAAAACTGAGGTTGATCTACAGCTACCACCCTTACGAGAGGCCCACTGTCAACACACCCAGATTCCTGCTTCTGAGCCCTCTGTAACCTGGCTTAGCACTGCCAAAGCTGGAGACTGCCCTGGTGCAGGGGCGGAGGAGGGGGGACAGACCACCCCGGTTGTCTTCGCTGAAGGGGATGACATTTGGGGCACCGCCCAAACCTTTGCCGGCGGCATTACCCCCCTCTCCCCCCTTCGTTTTGACAGCTCGGGGGAGGTTTGAGAGTTGTGGGCGGGCGGCACGCCAAATGTCCGCCATTGGCGGCTTGCTCCGCCTCTGCCCTGGTGTTGCTACTACGGCCAAGAATGGCCTGTGACATATAACCTTGGACATAGGAGCCAACTCCTAGGAGCTGAGTGGTCTCCCCACCCCCAAAGTTGATAGGCATTGCCATATAAATGGTGTGTGTACACAGCATCATGTGATCAATTATGCAGATCAGCCTGCCCACCCCACCCCCAATATTTTATTCAAGTTGGCACCCCTGACCTTGGACAAGGGGAGATACTTTAATTGTGTAAATTGGGTGTGGGGAACCTATGGTCCCCTGTATGCTAATGAACTATAATCATCTTTGGCCTTGGCTGGGAGTGATGGCTGGGGCAACATCTGGAGGGCCACAGCTTTCCCATCCCTGAGGTAAATGTAATTTGTATTTTTAATTTACTTTTTAATGCTAGTGAAATTGTATAAGTTATTTTAAGGATGTTTAATGTTGGATTATATTTTTGTATATGCTGGAAGCTGTCCAGAGTGGCTGGGGCAACCTAGTCAGATGGGCGGGGTAAAAATATTATTATTATTATTATTATTATTATTATTATTAGGAAAGGTTAATCCTCTCTCTGACATTTCTGTGGTTCCAAATAGACTTGCATCTCACAACAGCTGCTGTTGTGAAAAATAGAACGCAGGAGGTTCCAACCACTAGCCTCCCCAGCCATATCTTCTTGTTTCTATGAAGCCTCCAGAAGAGATTGCTAAAGGTCCATAAAGGCTCCACCATTTTCATTCTCAAAAGCGTAATGTTCTCCTACCTATTCTTAAAAGTCGCTTCTCTTGAAGCCTGCACTTAACTCTCATCAGCGCTAAATGTGCATAATACAAAGGTGAATTTTCCCCTTTGAGGTATTCTAATTGAATCACCATTAGTTTCCGAAGCTGGCATTGTTTATAGCAAATAGAGACTATTATTCCCTTTTGTGGGTGTGGGGGGAGAATGCGATAAATAACAGTTAAAATATTTGAAAGTGGCTTTGTTGATCTGTCAGACACCTGCTGTACATTTGTTTAATAGATGGTAAGTTCGATGGGAATGTAAGGTCCTGTCAACCACAAAAGCCTGAATTAACCTTAACTATAGAGCTGTTATCACTGCCTTTGTAATAAGCCCTTTTAAGGGTAACTGTGAATTAGCACTAATTTCAACTTACCTGTGTGTTTGTGTGAATGTGAGGCCTCCTATGATGCGAGTGGGCGGAGCAATAGGACAATATGGTAATTGTTTCACTTAGGCTCGTGGAATTACAGGGGCGGAAAGAACACCACATGCCACACAGTCCACCACACAATCGGTCCAACCTCCCCCCCCCGAAAACCTCCAAATAAGGAAATTTTACAGTCTCCCTTTTGCAGCACTTTCCTTTGCGAAGTTGCTCTTGTGCTTTGGAAGAAAGTATAAACTTAAAATTACATTGCGAATCAAACCTTGGTGTTACTGTTGTTGTTTCGTTGGTCCTTTTCTTGGCGGTTGTTCGTTGTTCGTCCTCCCAACAATGTCAAGAAAGACCCACCCCTCACCCACTTGACTTGTTCCAGGGTAAGGATAGAGAGTTCTGTCCATTTTGCTTTGTCCCAGCACCCCATTTTTCCAATCTTATATTCCATTTGCTACATTTCCACCTCAGTATAATTTTTTTAAACAAGTCCTGATGAAAATTCAGCAGCGTTTCAGAATGTGGTTCTCCTAATATATGTGGTGGTCCTATCAGTACCCTTCTCTACATGTTCTTATGACTAGGATTGAGGAGACCAAGTCGGAAGAGAAAAGCAAACTATGTATGCTACCTTGAAATCCTTGGAAGAAAGGCAGGATGTAATATAATCAATAAATTTATGGCAATAGTCACTCATTGTGTAGAACCAGGGAACCTGGTAGGAATAATAGAAGCTGCTAAAGTTGCAAGGATCCCAAGTCATGAAAATGGTCTCAATGGATGAAAATGGTCTAGAACTCAGCGAGACTTCTCAGCCTCCACTGCCAATAACTCCCATGACTTTTATATTTGGTAGGCCAGTCAAGTTAAGGCCCGACTCCGTTCTCCATACAAGGGTCTAGAACAGAGATGAGGAATCTGTAGTCATCCTATGATCATTGAAACTCTCCATGCTTGCTGTTGCTGATGGGTGATGGAGTCCAAAAACATGGACTCCATCCCTCATCTACTGTGTTTCCTCGAAAATAAGACACTGTCTTATATTTATTTTTCCTCAAGAAGGCACACTATGGCTTATTTTCAGGGGATGTCTTATTTTTATTACGCATCCAGCCTTGCCTCTTCCTTGGCACCCTCCAGAATTGTGCCTATCACTATGTCGTATTTTTTGGGTATGGCTTTTATTGCGCAAATGCTTAGAAATCCTGCTACGGCTTATTTTATGGGTATGTCTTATTTTTGGGGAAACAGGGTAGGTTCCAGAAGTGTATCCTTTCATTTTTTCATTGTTCTCCAGATTCTCCAGTCATGTGACATAAAGAAGATAGCGACTGGATAATACTTTCTGAAGCAAACAGGAAAAAATGTCTGCAAGTATAGCACTTACACACCAGGGAGAATTTGTTGCAGGGCCTTCCCCTTACTGTGTTAGTTTGCCAGCTGCATGCACGAGTTGTTCACGCAGGATAACTTTTTAAAAAGGTATCTCCTCTCCTGCGATGTGAAGCAGTGTGATCTGTCACCTCAGGACTCTGCCGCTGCCTTCCCATCCCGTTCTGTTTAAGAGCAGGCCTTAAAGGCCATGGAACGAGGGCAGAGGGGCAAGTGAGAGGTGGGATGTTCTGACAATGCCAGAATCAACCTGCACATTGTGGCCAGGGCAAAAAGAGAACTTCCCATTACCAAAGTGTCTTTATTACTTGAAAAAAAGTAAAGTCTTCTTAGGAAGAGAAGAAAAGAAAAGAAAAGAAAAACTTTATAGATTTACACAAGACAAAAAGAAAAGGAAGAGGGGGAGCACACCCAGGTACCTTTATGAAAGCTATCCATCAAATGTCAAAGCTGATAATCAATTTTTTGTCACAATGAACTGATAAAAGTATTCAGTAATAATGTCATGGGGGAAAGAATTTGTGTTGGAACTCATAATGCTCAGCCCTGATATCAAAAGAATTCATAAAAGCTCAATACCACTGTAGCCCTTGGAGGCATGACAAAACGCAATTTCTCATCCGCATGATATGGAATAATTCCCTCTTTTTTATTGCATTTATTTATATATTTAACACCAAAAGAAGCACAAAATACCCTAAAAAAGAGAGGAGTGGGGGTTTGGGGGGGGGAGGAAATATGAATTTTTGTTGTTGTTGGAAGAGGGCTTTCCCCCCCCCCCTTCTTTTTTTTCTGCACAATTCCTACTTTATGCAAGCGAACATTAGTACTCATTTTGGTCGCCGATATCACAACGTTATGGTGATTTCTCTCACATCATGCAAATGGCAGCATAATGTCTACTCCTCTTGAAATGTAAAATCAAATCAGCATTCAAATGCTACAAGCCTGTGATGAGCTTGGAAATAAATATGCAGAAGCACATAAAGAGGGGGAGAGGGGAGAGGGGGGGGGAAATCCGAGGCAATCAAGGAGAGCCAGCGTCCTAGCTTGGACTATAAATCTTTGTCTGTTTCAATCGCGGAGCTGGCCGAATCAGTGTAAAATTCGAGCTGGGATGTCATCAATTTCTGTTAACCTCTCTATTCCTCTTTGTGTTGGCAGCATAGTGATGGATTGGTTTTGTCACTTGTGCTCAGCTCACAGTATGTTAACATGGAAGGGTGCAGTCAGGTTATGAAGAAGGGTTATTACTGTCCCAGCTCTGACCTGGACGTACTATCTTCTCTAGTATCAGAAAACCTTCCTGTCTGTAGAGCTAAGAAGTAGTAGACTTCTCAATGGTTCATGCTAAATAGAGAGAAAGACTTCTTCTTCTTTTCCTTCCCTCCCCTCCCAGGTGCCCTGCTTGAGTCTTGGTGGTAGGGTCACCGCTCTTCCCAATAGTTTCCTTTCTTTTAAGTAAAGAAAAGCTTATAAATCCAGCGTAACCTCGTTTTAACTGAAAGGGCATCAGTGAGAAATGTGACCACAAGGCCGTTCAGAGTGAGTGGCTAAATTGAAATGCCGTTCAAGGAGAGGACCCATCGTGAATTCAGATCCAGCAGAAATTTGGGGTGCGTCACACACTGATGTCCGCATCATTCAATGAGTTACAGCTGATTTTAAGAACCGCCTCTATGGGAAAGTGCTGTGGGAGTTCAGCAGGGATGCCCGCTTCCATGTACGCAAGTCATCACTTGACATTGTCAAGTGATGAATTCGCAGGTGAGGATTCAACCGGCTCCACTCTTCACAGAGATGCCACCAAAAACAGCAATTCTCTGTTCTCTCACACATTCATAATGCTCACTCAATGGTTTGTGCATTTCTTAATGGTCACTCCAGGAAAGAGGTACAGTATTGTATCTGCTATAAATGATCAACCATGGTTGGTCTCTCTTCTTCTACCTGTGCTTGTTGAGCACTACTGCCACCCCTGGTGAACCTTGGGACCGGCTTCCTTAAACATAAAAGGGTGGGACCCTTAAAGGCACAATTGCATGATGTGACATCAACCCATTATGAGTTTCCCCAACCTTTGTCAATACCATTCTTTGTTCCCAGTGTTTTGGGAAAACTTATAACGCGATGAGGACCTGCAGGCTCCCAGCTGGTCCCACGTGCTTTTTTATTTACACACAGTGGACAGTTAAACTATGTAATTTGCTCCCACAAGAGGCAGTGACAGACACCAACCTGGGTGGTTCTAAAAAAGAATTAAACAAATTCATGAAGGATAAGGTCATCAATAGCTACCAGCCACAATGACTATGTTCTGCCTCCACTGTGAAGACAATATGTTCTTATATGAAGCAACAAAGTGAAGTTATCTGGGTGTTTGGAGTAAGGAGGTGCCATTAACACACAGCTCTTTCACCCCATTCATTTGTGGTTTGTGTGAAAGAGAAACAAATGAAGAGACAACACAACGGTCTGTTGTCCCCAACCCTATTGTCATGCAACCTATTCTGCTTCCCACATACCCAGGGCAAATGTCGGCAGTGAGAATCCTGTTATGCTTGCAGAATCAAGAACCCTGTGTGATCGGGGTTCTACATACTAATAGATAAAATCTTCCTACCCTCACATAACAATGATGATAAAACTACCTTCTCCTTCTCAATGACATGTTGGTATTCTAGTGCAAGGAATTGTGTTCATGGGGGTGTATTCAAATCTCCCATTTGTGTCCTGAAGTTTTACCATCCCAGTAAGTTTCTGCTACATCTTTCCCCCAAATGTGGATATCAGCACTGCACATTCATTCATTCATTCATTAAATTTGTATTCTGCTCTTCATCCAAAGATCTCAGGGCAGTTCACAGCATAAACATTGTTGTTGTTTAGTCGTTTAGTCGTGTCCGACTCTTCGTGACCCCATGGACCAGAGCACGCCAGGCACCCCTGTCTTCCACTGCCTCCCGCAGTTTGGTCAGACTCATGTTGGTGGTTTCGAGAACACTGTCCAACACTTTGCATAAACATACAGAGTAAAAACACAAAATACATAATCAAAACAAAACAAACCCATAACCTCCCTCCCACAAGCACATTTTAAAGAACATTAAATGTTAATAAGCCCAAGGCCTGGTTGAAGAGGAACGTTTTTTGCATGGTGCCTAAAGATAGGGTTGCAATACATCCAGAATTTCCTGGACATATCTGGGATTCAAACGGCGAAATCAGCGTCTGGGGGGAATTTTGAAAAATCGGCAAAATGTTCAGGTTTTTGCCAACAGAACCAGGAATTGTGTTAATTAAGTATCACTCTTTGCCTTTTTGGGGGACGATTTTCATCCAACAACTTTTGTGTCTGGATTTTTACTTCTTGAAATATGTCAACCCGACTAAAGATGTACAATGAAGGCGCCAGGTGAGCCTCCTTGGGGAGACAATTCCGCAAACAGGGAGCCACTGCAAAAAAGGCCCGTTCTCACATTGCCAACCTCTGAAGGAGGCACACAAAGAAGGACTTCTAATGGTGATAGCAAGGTTGGGTTGGTTCATATGGGGAGAGGCAGTCCTTGAGATATCACAGTCCCGAGCTGTTTAAGGCTTTATGGGTCAAGACCAGCACTTTGAATTGGACCTGGGAACTAACTGGCAGCCAGTGCAGTCGGACCAGGATCGGTGTAATAGGCTCAAACCGTCTTGCCCTAGTGAGCAACTGGGCCATCGAATTCTGCACCAGCTGAAATTTCTGAACTGTCTTCAAAGGCAGCCCCTTTTATAACATGTTGCAGGAATCTAACCTAGAGGTTACCAGAGCATAGACAAGTTAGACTATCCCTGTCCAGATAAGGGTGCAGCTGGACCACCAGCCAAAGCTGACGGAAGGTGCTCTGCGCCAGTGAGGCCAACTGAGCCTCAAGCGACAACAATGGAACCAGAAGTACCCCCAATCTATGTGCCCACTTCTTCAGATGGTATGGAAACCCATCAAGAGCAGACCTCCAGTCTGGGGAACCACTGACTAACAGGACTTCAGTCTCATCTGAATTGAGTTTGTACTTCCATTCCTAACTGCTAGATTGGTTTTACTGGTTATTAGTGGCTGCTATCTTAATTCTGTGAGCTTAGGGTCCTTCACTAGCACATTCTCTCCCTCTCCGCCCCCCACAAATCTACAACCACAGCAAATGACCTCATTACAGACTCCACAGACACGAATCCCATTAAATCAACTGGTCGCATCTCAAATATTTTTAGCAAGATGCCCATTTGCTGCCACGTTTGCCTTAAAGGTCCATGTTCTCAATTACATAATGACATACAAATTAAATGCAATTTCAAATTTCAACCTGTACAAGTGTCAGTTATCAAGTTCCCCTGCCGGTCCCATGAGGCTGCCCATAGCATTGCTGGAAAGGGTATTGCTGTACGTAGTTTACATTATTTACTTCGAGAAAATCCTATTAAAATGAAATCAGCAGTGAAGGTTAACGATTATTATTTAGGATTTGCATTGTGATCATGCCCAGAGGCTCAACACAGGGTCAGGCATAGTCCTGTCTTGGAATGTAGCTATACAACTACAAAGGCCCTCAAATCCTGACTCCCCAGAACCGCAGATTTCAGAGGCCAGAAGAGAACATTAGAATAACATTTTCTAATGTCCTGCATAAAATACAACCTTCACTAGGCAAGCAGTGTCACCAGCCCAATAAAACTGGCTGGGCCTGGCATAAAATGCACCCAGGTAGGGATATATATCTTCTGGGTCAGCTCACAGAACAAATTATGGGCAGGCATTTCCCCCCTTGCAATTGTAGGATATAGCACAGTTAGTAATAATCTCACTTTGTAGCATCCTACACTCTCCTATGCTGGATTAGGGCCAAATGAGAAGATCACTTGTTGAGAGATCCCTGTTTAGAGAAGAGGAGGAGGAGGAAGAAGAAGAAGAAGAAGAAGAAGAAGAAGAAGAAGAAGAAGAAGAAGAAGAAGAAGAAGAAGAAGAGGAGGAGGAGGAGGAGGAGGAGGAGGAGGAGGAGGAGGAGGAGTTTGGATTTGATATCCCGCTTTATCACTACCCTAAGGAGTCTCAAAGCGGCTCACAATCTCCTTTCCCTTCCTCCCCCACCACAAACATGCTGTGAGGTGAGTGGGGCTGAGAGACTTCAGAGAAGTGTGACTAGGCCAAGGTCACCCAGCAGCTGCATGTGGAGGAGCGGGGACACGAACCCGGTGTACCAGATTACGAGTCCACTGCTCTTAACCACACTGGCTACACCACACTGGCTCTCAAGGGCTGAAGCTCTGTGGCAGAGCACATACTTTTAAAGCAGATGGTTTCAAGTTCAAGCTCATGCATCTCCCGTTAAAAGGATTGGGTAGAGCCATTATTTTGGGACCCAGTTCATATGTGTAACTCATTCTGCACACAACATAACAAAGCCATCTCTTTTCCAACATGAAGCTCAGAGTGCAAGAAAGGAAAACCATTCAGTTACTGACTAGCCAGATACCGCCTTAGTTTTTACAAGGTAACAGCGTTCTATGCCTGCATACCATTCTCTGAGGCTAAAATTGCAAAGGCATGTAGGTCACATCCATATCATATACTTAAAGCATTTGTATGCCACTGTAGCCATTATGGCTTCCTCCTCAGGTCTCCTGGGGACTCTAGGTTGTTAGAGGTGCTGGGAATTGTAAAGCGTCTCCCCTTAACAAACTACAGTTCCCAGTATTCTTTTATTGGGGGGGGGACCATGACTGTTGAAACAGTATAGAAGAGTTCTTCAAATGTCTGGTGTGAACAAAAAAACTTTCTTTAATCAGACGACAGGCCTATCCAGTTTGGGATCCTGTTTACCACAGATGCCATTCAGGTGGCTATGGGATGCCCCCAATCAGCACAATTGGTACTCGGAGGTAACTGGTACTGAGAGATGGTATACAACGGTCATAATTAGTTGCCACTGAGAGCTTAGCTTAGAGTTGGTGAACTTGTGGTTCTTCGTATGTTGTTGGGCTACAACTTGCATCCTTCCTGCCCAGGGTCCCAAACATCTGGAGGGCCACAGATTCCTCTCCCTCAGCTTATCTTTATCTCCATGAATTGTCCAACCCCCCCCTTTAAAGCTGTTTCAGTTGTTAGCCATTTGCTGTGAACAGATCTTCTTTCATTGGCGATCACTTGTAGTCGAGTAAGATTGTCTTCCATAAACACGGTTTTAACAATGAGTCCGTAAGTGACTGTGGAGGCCAGTTCTGGATCCCTACATCCTTCCACAGTGGGGACATTGATTTCTGGGCGGGAGTTGATCACGGTGCGGATTTGCCAAACGTGCCTTCCTCTTAGCACGTTTATCCCTTGCATCCTGAGTTTGAGTGTCTTCAAAGCTCATGATACCTTTGGTAAAGGCTGTTCTCAAATTGGAGCGCTTGCAGGCAAGTGTTTCCCAATTGTTGGTGTTTATACTACATTTGCCTTTGAGAGCGTCTTTAAACCTCTTTTGTGAACAGATCGCACAAATTTTTTAAAATGTATATTTTCACTACATTTTAACTATAGAAACTGTAGCCAACTTTTTTTTTAAAAAAAGACATCAGGTGAAATGCACTGCTTGCATGCTCATAACCAATCTACACCAACCACAGGAGGGGAGTGCTGTTGTGCTCAAATCCTGCTTGAGGGTTTGCCACAGGTTGGCCACTGTGAGAACAGGGTGCTGGGCCAGGTGGGCCATTAGCCTGAGAGTCTTCTTACATCCCTATGCACCACACTGCAATTCTAACTATGAAACCAACTACCTGTCCTTCTGTTGTAGGCTAAGATCTATCCAGCAAAAGTTCTCATGACTAGGTAGTGTGATCCCAGAGGACCTGTTGCCTAGAAGATAATGGTATGAATGGGATCCACGTGTCCACAAAGAGCCCTGCTGGATCAGACCAATGGCTCATCTAGTCCAGCTTCCTGTTTTCACAGTGGCCCAACCAGATGCCTATAGAAAGTGTACAAGCTGGACATGAGACCAACATCATGCTCCAACAACTGGTATTCAGAGGCACATGGCCTCTTACAATGGAGGGAGACTACAGCCACCATGGCTGGAAGCCACTGATACCCCAATCCAACGGCCACCAATGAATCTTGTGGGACCAAATTCCAACTATGTGCTGTCTTTCCTGAATCTTCTGACATTCAACTTCATTGGATGACCCTGAGTTCAAGAATTACCATGTTGCAGCAGATCCTTTACACCCCTGCCATCATCTGCTAGATTTACTCCCATCTGGACGTCGCTACAGGTCTTCATATACAAAATCGGCCAGGCACAGGAACAGTTTTTTCCCCTTGTGCCATTAAATTGTTAAATTTGTAGATGTGTAGCTGGAGGGGAGGTCAATTATGGGTGGGTTTCTTTGCTTATTTGTATTGTGAGTGGAACAGTGTGTGCATGTTTACATTGCAATGTAGCCGAAACAAATCCCAAGTATGTTGGAAAATGTACTTGGCCAATAATAAATTATTATTATTATTATTATTATTATTATTATTATTATTAGCCGCACCCACAAATAAGCCGCTCCCTTAAAATTGGGTTACAGCCTGAAAATTACTGTGGTTGGTAGAATTGTAACTCTGAGCCAATGAGAGAGGGATTTCTTCACATCATGCATAATTTTATACAGCCCTACCGTGCCCTGCTTACCTTT